>NC_137964.1:34317759-34875259 GCF_963924665.1 Micromys minutus
AGCCTCATCCCTTTCCCACTGCTAGCCATGGGCTCATGGGCAAGCCATGGGGTCTTATCCTCAGTGAGTGGACAGTATCCTGAAGGTTTCATGAGAATTCAGATCAGCAGGGTTGGTGGTACACACTTATGATGCCTGTGCTGGGGAGGTTTGGGCAAGAGAGTCACAGCTCAAGGGCAGCTAGAGGTACATAATGAGACCTGTCTGAAATACACACACACACACATACACACACACACACATACATATAAACACATACACACATGTACATATACACACATACACATTTATATAGACACATACACACAAATATACACAGATATATACATATATGCACACACACATGTACATATAAACACACATATACATATACACACATACACATTCATATAGACACATACACACAAATTCATACATATATACATACATATACATACCTACATATATGTCTATATGTGTATGTACTCATACAGACATGTACATAGACATAGACATCCACTCAGACACACACACATACACACAAGAGACACAAACAGCCTGGCCTCTGTTCAGTGGAGGGCAGGTTACTCTAGCTTTCTGTCCTGTGCAGACCTGCCTCCTGTGACCCACATGTAAAGAGGAGCGGTTCACAGTGGCTCGGGGTTTTGGGAACATCAACCCATAATGAATGGGCATGAGAAATACTACAATGCAAAGCTACACTCCCCCGGGGCGGACAGAAAGGTGGAGAGAAGGAGACTAGGGTCCTAGAAGCATTATTGGGGGTGAGGGGTCCCCCAGTAACTAGAAACAGCTTTTCAGCACCTCGGGACTTTGTGGACAGTCCAGATCCAACAACAGCAGGCCCTTTGGAAATCTGTCCTGCCTTCCTCCAGTGATGACTCCCCACATTCTCCCCCCACCCCTTCTCCAGGCTCTGAGAAGTCCAGGCTTGCCTTCCCAGCTTCCCCAGGAGACCTTCCCAGCCGCATCTCAGCCCTGACTCTCACCTGTGTTTGCTTCCAGCCTCCCCAGATGCAGCTGCCACCAAAGGTTCCCCACTCCAAAGCATTGGAGAGAGAGAGAGAGACACCCAGGCTCCTGGGGCCTGCCATCCAGAGCCAGACCACATGGTCACCCTCAGGACGTGGGATGGGCCCAGAGAGACATGTCCTAGCCGGTCACCAGGTCACCAGGTCACCAGGTTGCTTGGTCTGTATTAAATAAAGTTGCCTTCCCTGGAGTCTGTGTGGTTTCTCTGTGCAGGCATGGCCACTTTGGACTCAGTAGGATACAGGTGGGCAGCGAGGGTCCCAAAGAATCAACATGGAATCAACACACGTACTTAGTAAGGTGGGCTGAGCATGGCCAGTTCCCTCCAGCCATGCTTACAGGCACTGACCTACCTCTCCATCTAGACACTTCATCTTTGCGGGATTGTGACCACTTCTAGCAAGCCTTCCCAGATTCCCCCACTCTCTGCCCTGGGGGTGTGTGTGATGCATATGTATGTATGCATGTGTATGTGTGTATATGTGTGTATGCACATGTATGAGTGAGTGCACATGTATGTACATTATGGGTACATATGTGTGTATGCACAGGTATGGGTGCATGTGTGTATGTACATATATGTACATTATGGGTACATATGTGTGTATGCACAGGTATGGGTGCATGTGTGTATGTACATATATGTACATTATGGGTACATATGTGTGTATGCACAGGTATGGGTGCATGTGTGTATGCACATGTATGAATGCCAGGTAGGCTGGGTTCTGTAGGACAGTCTGTGTTCTACAAATAATGTCGGTCTCAAAAATGACAGCAAAACAAGCTCAGGGAAGTGCACATTGCACAAGCACACATTCAGATTCCCAAGAACCGGTGGGAACAAGCAGGGTGCAGCTTTTTTATCTCTAGTACGGAGAAGTCAAGAATAGGAGGAGCCCTGGAGCTCCCTGGACAGCTGGCCTGGCTGAATCTGAGTTGCTAAGCTCAGCAGGAGACCTCCATTCAAGTGACAAGGTGGACAAAGACAAAGGATAGAACCAGACGTCTGCCTCTGGTCCAGATGCACGTGTGCACGCGCGCGCTTGCACACACACACCATGTGCTCCAACGTACCATCATACAACACAACCCAGATGTGAAAAGGTCAAGGCCACAGAGCAGATCCAGTTGTGTAAGTGTCCACACCAACTTTTCTTCTTATTTCCACAAAGAAGTCATTTTGAGCAGCGTGCTCAGATCTAAGAAAGGCCTTAGACAGAACTAGAGAGTGGCGAGGAAAATCCCCAAGTGAGGCTCAGACAGTGGTTAGTCTGGAACAAGGCCTGTCACCCCAGCACTCAGGGTGTGGAGGCAGGAGAATCAGAAACTCAGGGTTATCCCGGGCTACATAGTTCAAGGTCAGTCTGGGACACATGAGACCACATCTCATGTATCGAAAAAAGAGAAAAAAATGGAGGAGGGAGGGAAAAGGGAAGGAAGGGAAAGGGGAGGGAGGGAGGGAAAAGGGGGAAGGAGGAAAAAGAAAATTCCACTGAAGGTGCTCAGTGGCCAGGTTGAGTTTAGGAGTGAATATTTATTCATCAGGCAGTTGGGGTGGGGGCTGCACTGCAGCTTGCAGACCCTGCTTCTCGGAGGCTCAAACAGCTCACAACTTACCGATATAAGGTACCGTGCAGGCAGGGAAGGACTCCACAGAGACTTCTGCCCCCTTCCCAGTGACATGGGACACGTTTATCTGAGGTGACAAGTGCCCTTCCTCCCAGAATGGAAGGGGATCCCTGAAGACAGCCCTTCAAGCGCTGAGGTAGGGGCAGCCCACGGACACCAGGACTGCCTTGAGCTTCAGGGTACAGCTTTGACTTGGGTTTCCTGGGATGCTGATTGTTGTTCTGGCGACTGGCTCAGAAGAGGTCTTGAGGAATGAGGGATGAATTCAAGGAACCCTCTTGGTCCTCTAGGATCCCAGACATCCAGCCAGCACTCATCAGAGCCAGCACAGTGCCTGGGTTCACATCCTCACAGTCTGCGGGCCTGCCCTCGGTGGTGGCTGGGAATTGGAGAGGACCCATCCTGCCTGTGAGGGAGAGAAGACAGTCGAGGGCTGGACATATGACCAGTCCCCGGGCCTGCCTACCGCCTCCTTCCAGCTCCTCCTCATGCGTCTCTGCACAAGTGAAGGGCTGTTCTTCAGCCTCCAGGAATCTGGTGGAGCAGTTCTGGCCCCAGGGTTAGAGAATATTTATGTCCTCTTTTCCAAAGGTAAAGGATTTCTTAGGGATGCTGATTAGCGCACAAGCAGCCTCCAGGCCGCCCTGTAAATACGCAGAATGGAGTGTTCATAGCTCCCATTTGTCCAGAAAACTAGAACAAATATGCCCGAGGGCTGTAAATACAGGGCGGATCTCTCCAGCTGGGAATATCTTCCGTTCTGTTCCCTGCCTCCGTTCACGAGTTTGACCGTTTATGGAGGCACTCAATGAATGCCTCCTGGATAGTTGCCAGGTACCAGGCACTGTGCTAAACAACAGAGAGCCCTGCCTCTGTAGCCCCTAAAAGCTAGATGACAAGAAAAGGTAACATTGAAAAATAACTACAATATTGGTAACAATGTTGCTTTATTGCTTTGCTGGTTTGAGGTCTACTTTGTATATGCCCTCAGAAGGAAAGCGTGTTGGTGGCTCAGTTTTTGACAAATGCCTGCCAAGACTGATCATTTCTTAATCACTTCAAGGGCAAGAGAGACTCAGTGGTTAGAACGCATGCTGCCATATCCTACAGTGTGGTTCCCCATTACCCAGGGAAGTCAGGTAGCTTATACCTGTTACTTCATCTCCAGGGGACCTGACCTCGTCCTCTGGCTTTCAAGGGTACTGCACTCACACTCACATATATGCACATACATGTACATACTCTCACACACAGATTTTCATAAATGAAATCTTTTAGTCACTTTGGTAGGTCATTTCCTGTTTCCTCTCTTCTGAAGCTTCCTCTATGGTACAGAATAATATTTCATTGTCTAAAGACTGGGCAGGTTTTCTATGACTTCCCTACAGCTGACTGTCCCTAGTTTGCTGTGTAGACACTCCTGTAATAGCCTCACCGTGGACACTGGATTCATTTCTATGGGCTTTTGTTCTCAGTTTCCTGGATAACACCTACTGACTGAACATCAGAATCCTATAATACTGTGTGTGCACTTAACTGTGATAAATTCCATCAGGATTGTCCATCCTGTCTCCTGGAAGAACAGGGGAGACTCAGGTTTCCCTCAGGGTGACCCACGGTGGCTGGAGCCAGCAGCTAAGCCTCATTGTGCTTTTACTGGGCATTTCTCTAATGTCTACTAAAGCTGAGTGTCCTTTTCAAGTGTTTGTCGAGCATCTGCACGTGTTCTTGCATATAATATCTGCTTAAGTCTTTATTGGCACTCTTGTCTCTTTATCACCCAGTTATAGGATTGTTTTACATCCTCTGTAAGCAAGACCTTAGCCAGTGACTTGCTTTGCGGGTGGCCCACCCCAGCCCCCAGTCTGTGGCATGAATATTTGTTTTCTTGAAAATGCATTTAGTGGCCTGGGAATGTGGCTCCACTGGTAGAATGTTTGCCTAGCACGCACAAAGCCCCAGGTTCAGTTCCCAACACTGTATAAAACTGGCCTAGTACATACAGGAGTTACGGGGAATACACAGGCAGGAGGATCAGGAGTTTGGGGGCAGCCACAGCTACATAACAAATTCCAGAGCAGCCTGGGGTACATGAAGCCCTGCCTCAAAAATAATAATAATTTTAAAATAGGTATATTTAAGGCTAACACATTGCCAGCTATTTTTTTAATTATTATTTCTTTGTTTCCATAAAATACCTTGACCAAAGCAACATATATATTAATGTACTGTTTGTAGTTCAGAGGGTGAGTCCACGGCCATCGTGGCAGGGGACACGATAGCAGGTAGGCAGGGAGCACGACAGCAGGTAGGCAGGGAGCACGACAGCAGGTAGGCAGGGAGCACGACAGCAGGTAGGCAGGGAGCACGACAGAAGGTAGGCAGGGAGCACGACAGCAGGTAGGCAGGGAGCACGACAGCAGGTAGGCAGGGAGCACAACAGCAGGTAGGCAGGGAGCTGAGAAGGAAGCTGGGAACTCATATCTTAATCTATGAGCTGGAGGCAGAGAGAGATACCCGGGACAGTGCAAGTCCTGTGAAGCCTCAAAGCCAACGCCCAGTGACACCTCCACTAACAAGGCCACACCCCCTAATCCTTCTCACGTAGTTCCACCAACTGACGGCTAAACATTCAGGTCTATGATCTGTGGGGACCATTCTCATTCAAAACCCCACAGCATCTGGGCCATCCCCCAAGCCCTTTAGCAAGTGTCCCAAGAACATGCGGATATTTTTATTTGGGTGAATCCCAATTTATTAATTATTTTTGCATTACTATCCACACTATATGGACCCTTCCTAAGAAACCTTTGGTCATCAGACCTGAAAGTTTGTTATTTCCTGTTTTCTCTCCAGAAATTTTCCAAATTATAACCAGACTTGGTATCATTTTATAAGTCACAGGGATACACCAGTGCATAGTCTAGAGGACCACGCAGTCACCCAGTGGCGTGAATCTTTCCACTGCCATGGAGGGGAGCCCTCCTTTTGGTTTCTCTTCCTTCCTCTTGTCTGACACTGATCTGGACCTGCTGTGTGTTGGATCTGGATTTGGCCAGAAGACAGAAGAGTCTCCCACTGTGGCATAGAGAATACCTGGAGTAAGAGGGGGGAGGGAAAGATGGTAGGGGTGGGTAGGCGTAAATAGGACAGAGAAGGGAGCTGGGTGGTTGTTAAAGGCTGGGTAACATGCACTGTTCATGTGTGAGGAGAGGAAGTCACATGGGACAAGGCTTCAAGGCTGCCTCCGGGGACATTTCTTTTATGGCAGTGACCAGGGCCAGCCATGACAATGGTCACAATCTCTCCTCCTTCACCCGATCCTGGCACTGTTACGTGAGCTCAGCAGTCCCACCAGGAGGGCAGAGTGCTTCCCCCAAGTCAGAGTTTTCTCTAGTCAGTAGACACTAAGGGAAGAGGGCATGCATTCCGGGTATGGGCCTCAAGCGGGCTGTATCCTTCTGTATCTGTCTCAACTCCAAGAGCACACCCAGGCCTCCTGGATGCTTCACAGAGCACAGCCAGCTCCCTCTGGCCATCTAGATGGAACCAATTTAGAAATGAGAGACGTGCGCAGAGTAAGAAGTGAGCAGAAGATGTTTGTGGGAAATCCACCTGGGAGGATGAACTCTGGCAGGGGAGGACCAGACCCCGAGGAAGATGTGTCACCTGTCGTAGAAAGGGTCAGCTCCAAGCCTCCCATCACTATCCAGCTCAGCTATACCGACCAGTGAAGAGCAGATCTGGCTGGGCTCTGGGCTCTGCTGAGCTCAGTCACTGGGGGGCTCCTAGAAGCTGAGCATCATGGAGTTACCAAGTAATGGCCTCGCTGTTAATGACGAAATTTTCTCTTAGGCAAAATGAACAGCTCATCACACAGGCCTTCACAGAGACAGGCAGGAGAACCTCACCAAGACTACAGAACCAAGCCAAGCACCTTGCTAACAGTTCCAGGCACATAAGTGCTCCACACGGAGTCCTGCACACGCTTGGAGTGTCACGGACATTAGTTATAGGACACCATTGTGGCAAAACTAGCTGTACAGAAAGTGAGCTCTGTAGTGCACTTCCTACAGGGTGTGTGTGCTTCAGGCACAAGCTCGGGGCTCTGCTCCAGCCAGATCAACAAGTACACAGCCGTTATTTTTTTATTGCCAGGAATGCCGACTCTGCCAGGCAACCCTCGGCCATTTAACAGTGCCTATGCTTCCAACTTCATTAAGCATCAATTTGTAAAGATGAGACAATCGTGGCACTCCGGCAGCCTCCGGGGCTGGGGGAGGGAGGGAATCAGAGCAATTGAGTGCAGAGACTATGGGAACCATAAGGTATGTGTTAATAATTCATGCCCATCACTGCACTTTCGAGCTGGGGCCTCGGGTCGCAGAGGCCAGTGTGTGCTCACTGAGACTGGGAAGTGGCCTCAAGGGACAACAGGGGCTTTAACTCTCAACCCACACAAGCTCTCAGAACTGTGAAATGGGAGCCATGGCAAGTGGAAGGACTGTTCCCTCGGGACGCCGCCAGCACCGCCAGCAGCACTCTCCACCAGCTTTGCTGGGGGGCTCTAGACTCTCCAAGTGAAGGTTGGAGACAGAGCACAGTCTGTAAGGCACTTGCCTTCCAGTGCAAAGACCTGAGCTCAGTACCCAGAACCCCACGTAGAAGAGGCTGGGTGTGTCACGCACCTGCTGTCACAGAACTGTGCATGCACAGGTGGGAGAACCAAGTCCCTGTGGCCAGTCAGCTGGACCTAATTGGTGAACTCCAGGCCAATGACACAGCCTGTATCAAAATAGCAAGGTGCATAGTGTCAAAAGACACACACAGTTGGCCTTCACTGATGCATGAGCACACACACTCACACACACACATGCATACACACATACCTAATGTACACACATACCTCATGCATACACACTCACACACATACATACATATCCAATGCACATGCATGTACACACATACACACTCACGCACACCCCATCCACACACACATACCTCATGCATGCACACTCACTCACACCTCATACACACACTCACACCTCATGCACCACACACACACTCACACATCATGTATACACACTCACACACATCTCATGCACACACACCTCATGCACACATACTCACACCTCATGGACACACACTTACATACACCTCATGCACACACATTCACACATACCTCATGCACACATACACAGGCCATGTGTACATATACTCACACACCTCACGCACACACTCACATACACCTCATATAAACACATACACACACGTACATGTACACACACGTGCACGCACACACACGTGGCAGGGATTAGGAAGAGAATATCTCACTGCTGCCCACTCCCACCTGCCACCCAGTCACAGTCCCCAGCAGAGATGTGGCCATGGCTCACCCAGACCCTGTTTCTACTCTTGACCTCCTGGGGCTGTCCCATCCCAACAATCAGCGTGATCATGCTAAAAGTAAAAGAGTCACATCAGGTCACACTACTGACTGCAGTCATACCTCCCGCCCTTCCCCCGCTGGATTCTGCTCACCGGTTATTGTGGAAGACCTAACTGCCACAGTAGGGCAGCTGAAGACACCGGCATGGCGTCGCCTGCAGTTCTCTGACTGCACGCCTCGTCTTAATGGGACAAGATGGGGTGGCACCAGTGGGAGCACCCAAAGGGACCTTGCTTGTGTGGCTCATGGTTAGGGCTGGCCACTGAGGCTCAGATAGGGAAGGCTTCAGTAGGAAGACCCACACTGAGTCATTGTTTCTGTCTCTCTCTCTCTCTCTCTCTCTTTCTCTCTCTCTCTCTCTCTCTCTCTCTCTCTCTCTCTCTCTCTCTGTGTGTGTGTGTGTGTGTGTGTGTGCATACCTCTGTGTGTTCATATGTGCACATGCCCCACCCACCCTGCATGTGCACCAGGCCCCAGATCAGGCAGTCATGATGTCCACTAGAGGACAGAGCAACATTGGAGAGCAAAGCCACCCATATTGACGGAGGCAGAGAGCCAAAGCTAAAACCAATGGGAAAGGACAGAGATTTAATTTAAATGCAATTGTTGCCAGCGCTGCAGATACCAGATCTTGGCTTTAGAAAACTGCTTTCAGTGCCAGGCTTCTCCAGACTCTCAGGTCACATTCGCCGTTTACTTAACTGTCGGGAGCGAGGCACGTTTATTGCCGACGAGATAGTAAACATGCGTGGTTTTGTAAACGTTAAAGGGCTTGGCAAATAGGAAGCAACGGTTATCTTGCACAGTAATGTGCTCACAGCCCATAGACACAGATGTGTGACCACTTCCTTCCCTGTGGAATCCCCCAGCCTGGGTTTTAAGAACACATGCAAACTGAACAGTTGAGTGGCTGGGGAGGGACTGAGGAATGCTGAAGTTTGTTTCCAGCCCACCCCTCACTAGGACCCTTTGTTGCCTCGGTTTTCTCCTCTGTAGCCGTGGAAAACAAGTCATCCAGGAAGCTTCCGTGAAGGGCGGGGCATGGAAGGTTGGCCTTCAGAAAGTACATAAGAAGTCTCGCAAAGGATGGCCGGAGAAGCACAGCCCTATTTATCTGCAGCGGAAAATTAGATCATAAATCAAATGAGCCATGTGAATTCCGGTCGGACATTTATTAAAGACACAACTCCTCTGTCAACTTGGCTACTCACAAAGCCGGGAGCAGGAGAGGAAACAGGAGCCGGTCACCTGCGGCTAGACCTGATCACACAAAAGTGCCTTTGAGTCATTACACACCTCAGGCTGCAGCACAGGCTCCAGACTTGGGATTTTGAACCACGGTGCAGGGCAGCAAGGCCGGCTGAGTAGGAGGCTCCAACAACAGACGTTCAGAGCTCAGAGGTACCCTTGGGCCAGGCTGTGGGCTCGTTTGGGGCTCCGTATCCTGGAAGTCCGGTGTGGCGGTAATGGAGGTACAGGCCACAGTGTATGGGCGGCATCCTAACAGTGTGGTGACTGAGTGTAACAGGACAGGGAAGGAGAGCCACAAGGTCCTGCCCCTCCCTGGTTCTCACTGACTGAGCACCACTGTATTCACCTTCAGGCTCCTCATCTGACAGTGAGGATCAGAGACATTGTCACTTTTAAGTGTCACCATAAACCTTGTGTTTCACTGCATACTCAATGTTCATGTGTGCACATGAGTGTGCATGCACTGTGAGTGTGCACACTTGTGCACCTCTGTGCATTGTGAGTGTGCACACTCGTGCACCTGTGTGTGTGTGCATGGACACTCATGTCCTCTGTGTGCTCACATATAAATGTACATTCCAGTGACTTTGTACATGTGTGTGCACTCGTTTGCCTCCATGTGTGCATGTTCACTCATGTCCCACTGTGTATGCTCACATATGAATATACAATTGTGTGCCTCTGTGCATGTGTGTGCACACTCATGTACCTCTGTGTGTGTGCGTGTGCTTCTGTGTGTGCTCATGTGTGGATGTATACTCATGTGCCTCTGTGCATGTACGTGCATACAGATGTGCCTCTGTGTGCACTTGTGAGTGTGTTTGTGTACACGCACATGTGCATGTGTGTACAGTCATGTGCTTCTGTGTGTATGTGTTCATACCCTTGTGCCTCTGTGCATGTGTATCTGCATACTTGTGTACCTCAGTGTACACTCATGTGTATGTGCACACTCATGTGCCTCTGTGCATGTGTGTACATATTCATGTACCTCTGTGTGCACTCATGTGTGTGTGCTCATGCACATGCTTGCACTCTCTTGTGCCCCCCACCCTCTCCCACACTCATGTGCCTGTGCAGAAGGTCAAGGACCAAGGTCAACCTCAGGTATTCCTCAGGGCACACATCCATCTCTCGCTGGTCCTAGGGCTCACTAATGAAGCCGGATTGTCTTGCCAGTGAAACCCACTAATCCCCCTGTCTCCACTTCACCAGCACTGGGATCGCAAGTGTAAACCACCATGCCTGGTTTGTTTGTAGGTTCCGGGAATCAAACTCTGGTGCCCAATAGAACTCCGTGAACCCCAAGTACTTCACAGACAGAGCCATCTCCCAGCCCTGGAGTTTAGTCTTGCTGCTTGTGACCTCGATGAGGAGACTCCAGAGAGCCTGACCCCTAGTAGGTCCCACTGCAGGTTCTGAGGATGACTTCAGGCAGGCAGAAAAGCTGTCTCACTTCTGAGAAGGGAGGGGAGAAGCCAGAGTCTAGGTGTATGTTGTAGGCAGACACCAAAACAAACATGCTGCCATTTACTGAACCTCTGTTGTCTTCTGATGCATCCTGGGTATTTTGTCTATGATGTCACTCAGTTCTCCTATGCAAGCAATAGTTAGACGATCTTTCCGTCTTGCAGAGAGCGAACAGGGGTCGGTGTGGGGAGGATAATTTGGGCCAAGATCACATGTCTATAAGAAAGAAAAACTCTGCGCTGGAAAACAAGCTTTGCACCGAGTCAGTGTAATTTTCTTCCTACAGAGACTCGCTTGCAGTAAACCTTGACTTTAGGAAAAGCAGAGCTAAGATGAAGCCACACATCCGCCTTCCCAGTGCTGAAAGGCGATCACCAGGCTCCTTGCCCATCGTTCCTGACACGCTCTTCTCTCCTCAGAATTATCGTCTTTTACAATCCGCTGGACTTTTTATACATATCGAGCACGAATATAGAGTGTAGATGGGTGGACAACGCAGAATGAACAGACGAGACCATGGCTGAGTCCCGTCATCCTCCGGCGTCCATGGGGATGGATTTTGTGTCCCTCTATGGTCAGCCAAAGCTCAGACAAGCAAAACTCCCCAAAGGTTCAGTATGGGTGTAGTTTCTTCCAAACCTCCCTGACCCGGTGGGTTCGACACACGGACACAGGAACCACGGACACAAAGGCTGGTTACGCATCCTTTGGCACATTCCTCTCCGCACTTTAAGACACACCCAGAATTCTCCTGCTCGTGGAGGGAGACCTGGCCAAGCATTTCGCAGGCGCCCCGTGAACACCTGTGTCCGGTTCTGATCCTGTGTTTTCATCAGTGCCCCGGCATGCGTGTCTCGGACCATGCATTCTGGGTCGCCTGGAGTGGGCCAGTTCCAGCTGCTTGCGGTGCTGTGGGCTGGCTCGGTCAGACTCTGAGACTCACGCAGGTTCGTGAGTAGATTCCGGCTGTTCAACTGTGCTGCAAGTTGCTTTGAGATGGTGTCAGCAGCCCGTGCCTCGTTCTCCTGGAGAATGAGCAAGCTCATCTCAAGTTCGCAGACCAGTGAGGGTGAGAGATAGCAAGCCACAAGTTATTCTTATCTCCTGTCAATCACAGCTTCAGCAGGACCAGTGAACACACGCTCTACCGCCTCCCCTCCCTCGCCTGCTTCAGAAAAGATTGAACATTCTTTCCCTGGGGTCCTTATGAGAAGAAGGGAGGAGCTGGGGGTGGAGAGCTTTAATCCAGAGGAGATGAGAAGAGAAAATTCTGAAGTCAGGTGCTGAGGTGGAGGTGGAGGTGATGGCAGTGACTTCGAGGATGGCAGCAATGATGATGATGGTGGTGGTGATTATGGTGATGATGATGATGATGATGATGGTGATGGTGGTGGTGATGATGATGATGATGATGATGATGGTAATGATGTTGATATAAAGGTGTGAATTATGGGGTATGCTGTTGGTTTGTGCCAGTTTGGCACAAACCCTAGATATATTTGGGAAGAGAGACTGAGGAATTGCCTCCCTCGGACTGGCCTGTAGGCACGTCTGTGGGACATTTTCTTAATTAATCATTAATGTGGGCGGGCCCAGCTTACTGTGGGCAGAGCCGCCCACAGGTGGTTGTATAAGTGCACAGTCTGAGGGAGCCACCAGAGAGCAAGTCAGTGAGCAACGTGTTTCCATGGTCTCTGCTTTAGTGTCTGCCTCCAGGTTCCCGCCTTGGCTTCCCTCAGTGGAGTGTGCCTTGGAGCACGTAAGCCAAATAAAGCCTCTGCTCCCCAACTTGGTTTTGGCCCATGTTTTATCACAATAGATATCAGACTTAGACACGGAGAGTTTGGGAAGGGAGTCACTGGAAGCCGGTTCAGCACAGAAGGCCAAGGGGAAGAAGGGGTTTGGGATGTCTGCACGGCGTGGGCTGAGCGCTCTGGAGGGGTGTGCAAAGGACAGTGGGCACAGACGTCACCTTGTGAGTCCTTTTTAATGATCACGGTTTGGGTTAGATTTCTGAGAGGCTTAAAAGCATATTATATGAATTATTAAAAAAAAAAAAAACCTTGCTCAAGAACAGATCGTGCCTCGGGTTCACTAAACTGGACAAGATGTGGCCTAAGTGTTCTCCAGCTCTGTGGACCCCTGTTCCTGCCCAAATTGCCTTCACACTGCCTTATAAAAATGCATCTGTGTTCAGAGTGAAGAACAACCTCCCAGCGTGTGGCTCAGTGTGTTGTCTGTGACCTCGCATGTGCCGGCACCAGTACAGAGACTTGTGTTCCCGTGTCATTTCAAAAGCCCCCTCCTGTGAGCAGCTCCTTATCGTGATCAGGGCCTGAGCAAGGGTTTTTATAATCTGTATAATATGCCCTTAAGCCTCTTAGAAATGGAACCCAAATCCGTGGTCACCTTAAAGTTCCTTGCCTTTTTCAAAGTCTTTCACCTATCGGATGGGCACCAGGACCCGAGTATGTGTGGGGATGATAGAAGCAGATGCTGTTCCGTGACGGGGGAGGAAGCCAGAGATCCTCAGGAGAGGCTGATCTGGCACAACCCAGGAGCCCACAGGGTTAAAGGGAGCTCTGCTAGGAAAGCGTCAGAGCACTAGGGTACAGGATGTCACCTTAGGACAGGAAAAGCCTTAGAAGGATTTAGATAGATTTTTCTTTCCGAGACAGCTACTCTGGCTGCAAAGAAGTTGGCACATTGGAACTTCAGGAGTTCCAATGACAAGAAGAAGAAGGTGACACTGACAGACAGGCAAGGACACAGAATGGATTTTAGTGACACTGTACAGGTGACCAGAGGTGGTGCGGGTTCCCAATCTGACTGTGGTTGCTTGTCCAGGTCACTGTTTCTCATTGGCCTGTACAAGGAGTCCTCGAACCATCTCGAAATTCTGCAGCCGGGGAGACAGTCCTAATCCAGCTATTTCAGAGCGCTCTGTCTCCACCCACGCCCTGAAATCAGTGTTTCTCCACTGTCTCTCCCGGTTCCTCACAGCTGCACCCCACCCCACCCCCATTCCTTCACCTCAGCCCCATACAAAGCTGATCTCAGCTCTTTGCAAGGTCTAAGAAAATGAGCTCAGAGCCCACCCAGTTCCCAAGCCCCGTGTCCTTGCTCAGGTGTGTTCCCTACCAGGAAAACCTGCCCAGGCAGCAGAGCCCCATGCCAGCGTGTGCTGCCCCCGTCCCTATGATTAATTCGGATAAATGTGCCACGGAGGAGCCAGGGAGTACGTTTCCTTTTGTGGATTAACTTCAAACCCATAGGCAACTGCAGGGAAAACTGAGTGGAGTTGAAGCTCCCACAAGTCAAAGCAAAGGTGCCAAGAGAGTATCCCCACCACACCTGTTTCTTCCAGCTAGGCAGGTAAGCAGGGCCGCAGCCCTGGAGAGGAATGAGGCTGATGTTGTAACCCCCACAGAAAAGGCAAGCATTTATTGGGTCTGTTTCAGAGTTTTCCAGAGCTATGCCCATGCCGACTGGGATAGGTGGAATGGAGTCTGTCGACGTGGACTGTGGGACACACTTAGTCTCTTCTATAATGTGTATGGGATAATGACACCTGACTCATCCAGTGTCCTGAGGATCTAAGTGAGAGTGACACACAGACAGTGCTGATTAAGAGCATGTACTGTTCTTTCAGGGGACCTGGGCAGTTCCACAACACAAATTGGGTAGCTTACCTGTAACTCTGGCTCTGAGGGATTCCACAGGTCCCTTTATGTATAAGGTACACATATGTATAGATGGATAGATACATAGATACATAGATAAATAGATACATAGATGCATAGATAGATACATTAGATGATACATAGATACATGCATACATACAGATACATAGATAGATACACAGATACATAGATTGATACACAGATGCATAGATAGATGGATAGATAGATGGATAGATAGATAGATGATAGATGATAGATGGTAGATAGATAGATAGATAGATAGATAGATGGATAGATAGATAGATAGATGATAGATAGATGATAGATATGAAATAATGCTGAAAGGACACGTGGATGAGGGCAGTCACTGCTGTTGCAAAGTCTGGGTTCCCAGCGCCCAAGTTGGGTGGCATGAAACTGTCTGGAGGGAACAGACACTCCTGTCCTCTGTTGATCATCATCTTGGCACCCCAGTTGGAAACTACTAAGCAAGACTGAAAGTCCAGTGTCTTGTTTCTTTAAAGCACTAAGTTCGTGCAGGTGGGGGCCAGTGCAGAGCTGTCCCCACCGCACCCCTGGCCTGGGTGACAGACAGCAGCCTCCGGGGCCATGAAGAGAATGTGGTTCTCCCACTGGCCTTTTCCACATATCGCCTCATGCATTCTGTTTACCAGGGTCAGGAGAGATACGCTGTAGACATGTTTGCAGCCCGGAGCATCAGAAAGGGACTTGTCTGCTCTAATCCTGGAAAGTGGGGTTGCTAAGGAGACAATTGTCATGTTTCATCTGTAAACACTGTGAGGCTGTGGCGGAAGATAAGAACCTTTCTTTGGAGAAGAGAGAAACACACTCCTTGTAGAGCAGGGGAGTGTGGATGAGGGCAGGCTTTGCTCACTGGGCTCACTTGGGAAAACTAAAGTGACAGCCTTGTGGTGTCCCCTGACAGCAAGCTCAAGTGTCTGGAAAGCCCCTGTGTGTATTGCTTTCTTGCAATAAGATGTCAGGATTAAAATAAGATCAAGGGGTTGGAAGGATTGTTCAGCCAGTAAAGCGTGTAAGCGTGATGCCCAGTATTCAGACCCAGTACTCACGTGGTTGGGTGTGGCGACACACTGCTACAAAGTCAGAGGCAGGCAGATCCCTGGAGCTCCCTAGTCAGCCAGCCTAACCTACTTGGTGAGCCTCAGGTTCATGGAGTCTCAAATAATAAAGGTGGGCAGTGCCTGAGGAACATCACCTGTGACATCCTGTATCTTTCACATGCATGTGGATGCTCATATACACACGTGTGCCTCAAATGTAGACATGCAGTATATAGACACATATACACATATATGCCCCATGTATACACCCATGCACAACATATATACATGCATACATACACCACACACACATACACACATGCACCACACACACATGCAGCATGCACCACACACACATGCAGCATGCACCACACACACATGCAGCATGCACCACACACACATGCAGCATGCACATATATACATACACATGCACATACACACAAACACACATGCACCACACATACACATGCACATATACACATACATACATACATACATACACTACCACACATACACACATGCACCACACCCACACATCCACCATACACACACATATACACACACTATACACATACACATACACACATGTAACACACACACCATACACATACACACATACATACACCACACATACACATGCACCACACACACACAATCTACCGTGCACATATACACGGGCACCACTTACATACATACACACACAGATGTGCACCACACACTCATGCACACATGCGTGCACACCCATGGGTGTTGGTGAATCTAGGACTCATCTACATATTTGGAACCAAGTTTCTCTGTGACCTAAGGTTCAACCTCCTAGGACAAATGTCCTACAGGTGCACGGCGCAGACCTCAGGGTCTGCAGAAAAAGTGGGAGCCAGGAGGCATCGATGACCAGCTTAAGGTTAAAACAGCTACTCAGAGCCCACGGCCCTGACTTCAAGTCCTCCCTCCATCTCACCACAACGGGTTGGGGGTTCAAATCCCTTCCCTAGTGTACCAGTATCACGTGATGTCCCACACTGCCCTGACCCACCCTCTCACCTGCTGCTTCTCTTGTTCTCGCTGACTGAACATCTCACTTACCAGCAGCCTGAGCAGCAACTTCCTGGCCCAGGTGGCTCCTAACACTTCAGCCCTGGCGACCCCTGCAGAGCAGAGGAGGGAGGAGCTGTGAGGAGAGGAGATGGACGGCCACCTAGGACAAATGTCCTGTGATTCCGACGCCTTCGGTGACAAACGCACAAAGGACCAGGTAAGAATAGCTCTTTGGAACGGTATAAATAGGAACCCACTGGGCCTTCCTGCTCACAGCTACAATAATGAGCGCGCCTGCCTTTTGCTAACAACGTTTTAAGTCGGTAATTGGCCCAACAGGGGGCGAGGGGGGGATGCAGACTGAACATGGAGCTACAGAGCAGCACAAAAAATCCTAGAAAAGGCTTCACCTCCCATCTGCAGAGCTGCCTGCCTGCCAGACCCCGTGGGGCCGCATTCCTTCATTGAGAAGTGCAAAGACATTCAACACAGATGGGGTTTGGGGGCCTCCCTCCCCAGAGCCTCCTCCACATCAGAAAGCTCTTTGATAACCCTTCCCTTCCTCCCTTGGGGGTCCCTGCTCTAAAGGATGCGGAAGCCCAAACTGCTCTCATCTGCTCAAAAGGATGCATTTGCTTTGGATCTGCGGAGTGAGTGACTGCTCATGGGGAGCTCATGGGGAGCCTCTGAAGGGTGAGTGGACAGCTCACATGCACTAACGCCATCAGTCAGAAGAGGACTCAGAGGATGCCCACCAGAGACAGGGTTCACAGCCTCACCACACCCTTAGGAGGCTACCACAGTATCCTCAGTTCAAAGTAGAGGACACAGGGCCACAAAGGGGTTCTGAATGTAAATGTATCCCCAAAGTCATTCTAACCATAGCCAAAGCTCCTTTGGGGGAGCACTTTCAATTTCTTTTGCAAGGTTAAATCTTTTTATTTTTGTTCCCAAACTTAATAATTAATGCAGCGGAGGTTCAGAGAGACCCAGAAGCCTGCTCATATCAACCAGTTAGCTACAAATATAGCCATTTTAAATCTCTGCTTAAAACTAGAGTCCTGTGTTCTGAGATCTTTGCGGGCTTGCAGGTTTCAGCAGGTAATCATGAACGCACCAAGGGAGGAGCTGATATATAACATCATCTACACCCAGGGCAGGCATTAGTAATCAATCATGGATGTCTTTCCTGTGGAGCTTGGGTATTGCTACAGGCAGGGACTCCCGGATGGACTGGATTTTACAAAGAAATAAAAACCTGTTTATTTACACTGCTGGGTAACACAAAGAATGTGCAGTGTGACTGTCTACTGTCAACATTTTTATTGCTTACAAAAGAATTCTTCCGGCACATAGCAAGTTCTTTGGCAACATAACAGTGCACTCCCGCTTGAGGCACACAAAGCCAGGAGTGTTCCAGACTCTCTGATTTTTTGAACCCCATGATTTTTCCAAAACTTTTGAACTTTGGGCCAATAGATTTGGGGATGCTTAGGACACTCAGCGGGGGGTCTTGGCAAGCATTCCTAAGTACCAGAAAAGGGGTGGGATGGGGGAACTTGAAGTCTAAACAGTCGGCTCCAAAGCACTTCTGATGTGGACTTGTTCTCATGCTGATAAGAGGTGATGTCATTGTTGGTGGCATCTGCAGCGTCAAGATCAGACAGGGTTCACCAACGTGGGCACACGCGTGAGTGCAGGGAGGTAATCCCAGGGGGACGGCCCGTACAAGGAGTGTCCATGAAGCTGAGGAGGAGGGAACTCGATCGGACCAGAAAGAAAGAAGAGATGGACAGATGAGATGAGAGGCAGAGTCCATGGGCTTCAGGAGCTAAGTCGGCCCTGGAAGAGGAGGTAAACCTTGTTCATCTTTTTAAGGATGTGTTTTAGCTCATGGGTAGGACGCTCGCCTAGCGTTCATAAGGCCCTGGGTTAGATCACTACCACTGACAAAGAAACAGTTGTGTGTCTCAACACCTCTGTACAAGACATCCCTCCCCTTGCCCTCCTCCCTCCCACGAGTGTGGCTGTGGTTGCAGGTGGGCCTGGCAGGGTCTGGCTTTGATGGGCAATAGAGGATCGGAACCTGAGGATGTGACAGTGACTCAGACAGACTTGTCCGAACGACACCTCCAGATGCCGCGTGGCCAGCAAGTATTACACAAATTTTTCTGAGTAAGACAGCCTGTATCCTCACTTCCCTGGGGGCTGTGGTCACAGGATGGTGGTTCTTGGGGACATTACCAAAGAACTTAGGAAAGAGAATCAAGATCAGACCAAACTTGGAGTGAGGGAAACAGAGCTAGTGAGATCTGATGAGTCTAGCCTGGGCCATCTAGGCCAGGAGATGAGGGCATCTGCAGATGCCTAAATGAGTCCAAGAGACTTCTTTAGGGAGGTGTATCTTAAGGGGACATGGAAAAGTACATCATCATTCTCCTAACTTGTATCCAGGACAGACATTACCAATCAATCACTGAGTTTTCTCATGCAGTGTAGAGTGTTCCTTTGGCAGCCAGAGGGAGCTCAGATGGGTATTACCTGTGTCCCAATCTTGGAGACGTAGGCAGCACTTCTCTGAGCTAAGCAGTGATCTGCTACCTTTGTATCTATTCCAGCTGGGATCCATTGCTACTGCCTTCCAGCTCTATCCTCAGACCCCCAAGAGAGTGGTTCACAGAATTATCCTGACAATCCTGCAGACAGCATCAGCCTCATTAAACCAATGAAAGATCAGCCCTCTTCTGGAGGTTTATTATGTGCAACTCAAAATCAACCCCCTGCCGCTCACACCCCTCTGTAGAGGCTCCGGGAAGAAGAAATTACGTGTTGCCCCAGAGAAGGAAGGAGGAGGTGTGGGCTGGGGTTGCGGCATGTCTGACATACTTGTGTAGTGACAGTGCAGAGGCTTGTTGTGACAGTCTAGGGCAGACGCAGTATCTCAGAGTCTTGGGAGGCTCCAGGTAATGCACACTGAGGTTTCAAATGTTCTCTCAACCTGTGACCTGTGCAACTAGGAATTAAAGCATCCCCCCAAGGACTGTGGGTGTGAAGAGGACACCCACCTCCCCAGCACACATGTCAACAGCCCCAACACCCCACTTTACCCCAACACACACACCTCTTGGTGTCTGGCTTTTATCGTTACGACGTCGTGCTGAGTTCTAATGTGGTCTGAGACTTCTCTGACAGGAAACCTAAGGAGAGCCACAGCCCAAAGTCAGGGTCATAAAGACCTGTTCCCTGGCCATTTTCAGGGAGTTGGGCTAACATCTGGGAAATATGATCCTGTGTGTTGGAGCACCTTGGTTCTGAACAGGTGATGCTAAGACATCGAGGTTTCTGGGGCTGGCAGAGTCCACCTCGGCAGGTACTGAAAGTAAATCATGATGAAGAGGGTGGTATCCATACGCATACACATACCAGACACACGTGCACACATTCACATGCCCACACATGTGTGCACACATCCATTCACATATATGGATAGGTGGTCCAGCAACAGCATCTTCTTCCTGGTACCATCTCCTTTGGGCCAGCCCACTCTAATACCATTTCTCCTGGGGACCCCAGACCTACACTGCGGTGACATGATCTGTCCCTCGTACCTCCCAGGCAAGGGTGGGGGCTTCGGGTGTGTGACTCAGATGCCCCCATTATTGGTCAGCTTCTCAGCCCCAGTCTTTCTACCCAGCCCCCTGCATCGGGGTCCCTACCTTAAATTAACAGACGCGGTTTTTGTTCTCTTGGCTGGATTCCAACAGCTGGGGCCATGGCCCACCTCTGTGCAGAGTGTCTGTGGTTTCAGACTTGATGCAGCGGTCGGGGATCAGCTCTGAACACTGGTGCCTCCATGGAAGCTTAGAGACCATGGCCAGGATGGCCACCCCAGTGTGGCTCTCTTGCCTGTGGTGAGCTGTGTCTCTAGTGGATGTAACACACAGCTGCTGGGTTCTTAAGGCCATGTGGTCCCTACCTGAGCTCTGTCCCAGCCACCCAGGATGGTCGGCTTCCACGGTGGCCATCTTCCGCTCTCTGTGTATTCCTGTTGCTCTCCCCACACACTGCTGCCCAACTCCGACGTCCTGGTCCAGGAACTCCAGCCTCACTCCAGCCCCAGGTTGCTGAGATCCCTGGCCCTGGTTTCTAAACCCCTAAACCTTTATCTACAGCTGGCCCATTCCGTCACCCTCGTAATGACATGAGCTAAGAACTGCCACCCGCCCCTGTTTAATTTTTGTCTTAGCTGAAGTTAATTTGAGTCCTCTGCTTCTCACAAACGCAGCCTCCTGCTCAGCAAGGAGGAAGTATGGTCTCACCAGCTTGCAGCAGGCATATAGTAAGGCTCAAGGTGGCCTTGCTGGCCCTGAACTCTCAGTTGGCAATCCCAAGGTCAAGACCTTGGCTGGTATTTCTGAATATGAAGCTGGTAGTACAGCTGAACAAGACCACAGCACATCCATCCTCCATCTTTAATATCCAAGCCTCTGGCCACCAGCTTAGTACCCCGGGGCCTTGACAATGCAACCTCTGAGGGGAACTTAGAGCAGGCTACCAGGCTTCCTTCTCCTCACCCCCAGGTTGTGCCAAAACTGTATTTTACTTGGATTTCTGTTTTGTGAGCTGTTTCAAGACCAAAGAGATCCAGTCACTGGTGCCTTCCTCGGTCCGCCTGTAAGACGACATAGGTTGGCCTGAGTGGTCGTCCAACTGATAAACAAGAGACTGGAAGGCCTCCCAGCTGGGCAAGGGTTCTAACACAGAGATCCCGCAGAATGGCGGAAGAGAACGGGGCTCCAGTGTAAGCAGTTGGCGGAGACAAGGAACCCGGTGTGAAGGGAGCAGTGGGTGCTGGCTCCCCTCACCAGGCTGCTCAGCCTCGGCAAGGTGCTCTGGTGACTCTGGCTATCCCCCACATCATCCTCTGAATGTAGGGTGAAGACAGTTGACCCCACTTGGCAGGGAAGACCATCAGGGCAACAGAGATGGTGGTGATCCAGGGTGTCAAAGGTCACCCAGAAAGGCTGGAACTCAGCTTTGTTTGCCGTCGGGTTGGTTCCCAACTGATTCGCCGCTTTCTCCAGCCACTTCCAAGCACTGATGCTTGTCAGCTTTCATCTATGAGACACATTTCCATTCCACACCAGTCCTTTCCAGATGTGACCTGTACAAAAGCTTTGATAGCAGAACAGATGGTCCTCAAAGCCAATTGGCAATCCAGTCTAACTGTTTCAAATACCTCAAGTTCAGTGAGAGATGTTGTCCCCGAAAAACAAAGGTCGAGAGCAATCAAGACAAGACGCCCAACATGGTCAGAGCAGGGACAGCGTGTGACATGCTGACAATCAGGGCTCCTGCCAGCTATACCGTCACTTTGCTGGCTTGTGTCCTGTTAGGACATCTTAACACACCCATGAGTATTGGGGTAGCAGGAAGTGATCAGGAATTCCAACAATGGTCCTAGGAAATACCCAGTTCATAAATAAAATTTCTCACTCACAAGTGAATTCAAACACAACCATTCAGACCTGTAAACAAATCGGATGTTGGCTTTAATCAAATGCCCTGGAAAAGAGTCTCTGTGGGGGGATTCTTTACATTGGGCTGGCCTGTGGGTGTGTGTGTGTAAAACTGTCCTAATTGTGTATATTGATATGAGAATACCCAGCCCCCTGTGGGTGGCACCATTCCCTAGGCTGAGGCTCCAAATTGTTTGAGTGGAGAGATGGAGCTGAAGAGCAAGCAAGAATGAGTCGGTTTGTAAGCAAGGGTCCTAAAAAAACAGGACTCATGACATCCAGCACGGCATGGCAGCAGGAGAAATTCAGTCATTGAATATTTAGCTGAGGACTGATGTGTTTGCTCAGAGTCAGGCACTGATGGCCGAGTGCCAAAGCCAGCCATGGCTACAACTCTTACCCCTGATATTGGCTAAGAAATCCTCCCAAGCCTGCTTCTCTTGTTGACATGAAAGTGAGACCCTAATACATCAGAAGTTGTGGTTGACAGCCGGGCTGAATCTCTCCATTCTTTTCTGATTTCTCAGGGCCCAGCATTTGACAACTTGTCATGTAAGACCTGGCGAGTTAACTTTTAAAAACCCAGGAGAGCCGGGCAGGGCTGTGGCTCAGTGGCTGCGGTGCTTATCGGTCATCCATAAAGCTGTAGGTTCTAGTCCCCGAACAATGGTGGTGCACACCTGTAATCCTAGCGTTTGGGAGGTGGAGGCAGGAACTTAGAGAGTTCAAGACCATCCTTGGCTGCAGCACAAGTTTGGGCTGCAAAAGACTGTAATGAAATATAGTGTAGCGGACAGGCGGAAGTAAGGGGTGCCTGGTGTACCCATGTCAAGGTGCCTCCCCTGAGAAATCACACCATGTGACAGACCTAGTATAAGGGAGGTTTGTTTGGGGAAATGGGGGGAGTGAGGACCTGGAGAAGGGGTGGGGACAGAGAATGGGACCAGAGGAGGACAGAAAGAAGGACCTAAAGAGAGAGAGGCCGGCCTGGAGCAGGTGGGATGGGGTGGGTAAAGAGAGAGAAGGGGTGGGGTAGAGAGCAGTCCTCTTACAGGCCCCCAGGTCACTGGCTCCTGGCAGGGGTGTAGTTTGTCATCTTCATTAGTGACAGGAGATGACGCAGCCGTTCCTGGGAGGAATCCGTTGCTAGGTTCCTGGGAGGAATCCATCTAGTGGAATTGTCTGTAAGCCAACAGAGACCCTGTCTCAAAACCCAAAAGATCAGCCCCATTGTGCCCCATTGCCATGTAGGCAAACACCCAGTTTTCAGGGATGCTTCTGTCTCTGAGACCCAGATCCCATACCTGACCCCTTCCCTTCCCCTTCCTTTCTCTCCTTTATTTTTCCCCTCCCACCCCCAGCCCTCCCGTCTCATCTCACACCCTCCCATTCCATCCCCCAGTCTGGAGACCAGTCTACTTAGCTCTTGCTCCAGAACTCTAATGCATCCTGGGCCTACGCTTTCTCCAACAGTCTCTTTCTCCTCTGACATTTTAGGGGACCGACCTCACCCTTCAACAGTAGACCACATGGTGAGAGGGTCTAGAGAATCTGACCTCATGAAAGGGAACCCCAGCCCCAGGGAGCTTTGTATTATTGTGGCCACATCTGAGCTCTGGGTGTCTTCTCTGACTGGGAAACATGACAGCAGCCAGGTCCAAGGACAAAGAGGAGGTGGCTGCCTCCCTGCTGTTCTGCCAGACCAAAAGAAAAAAAAAAGGAGAAAGAAAATCCCTGTGTGAAACCCTCCTCGGTGGCTTTGATGTCCCTCTTCCAAGAGACACTGAGAGAAAGGCAGGCTGGGCGGGGAGGGGGGGTGTTATACCCTTCCTGGCTGCTAATTATTCCCCCTCTGTGTAAATAATTATCTGGAAGGGGGAAGACATTGGAAGAATAAGGAGCTGGAGACAAAGGCAGTCTGGGATTTGCAGAGCCCCAGGAGCAGACCTGACAGGGAAGCCAGGCCAGAAGTCTTCTTGGGTTAAGTGTGGCTTTCAGAGCCCCAGGCATGGCTGCTGTAATAAAACCAGGTTTCTGCAAACTGACAATGTGGGCGATCCCCCATCTGTGAAACTCGCCATCCAGAAAGAATCCACAGTAGAGCCTGGAAGTCAGGCAGAAGGCTCAGCTGGCTTTGGAATGGTCCAGCTCTGGCTTGGACATGGCTTCCCTGCTTGTTATAGGCAGGATCAGGTTCTTCCTACTGAGGTCTCCAATGGTTTCTTTCTTCTCCCTGCATCACACCTTGACCTCACTGTGAGGACTACACACACACACACACTCCTAGACATCTTTCCAGAGCCCAATAGAGATGACAACTGTTGTGTTTTATAAAAAGAGAAAGGGGCCAATAATATATTTGATAGAGCCAGGTATGAGGTGGGAGGGTGCCTGTACAGGCCCATGCTGAGGCATCCCTTCCGCCTGACGTACCAACCACACAACAGGTATAGCATAGAATAGAGTTTATTTAGAACATGGGGAGGGGAGTTGGGAAGGCAATAGACATACACACATACCCACATACACACACACACACACACACACACAGAGAGAGAGAGAGAGAGAGAGAGAGAGAGGGAGGGAGGGAGGGAGGGAGGGAGGGAGAGAAGGGGGGAAAGGAGAGAGAGAGAAGGTTGGTCAGGAACATGTGGAGAGAAAGGGGAGAAAGGACAGAGTAAGAAAGTGCGGAGGGGCAAACAGCCCCTTTTGTAGTAAGCCCAGCTTTACCTGGCTGTTGTGAGGCAGACCCTGGAAGAAATCCCGAACAGTAACAGGCTGGAGTTCCAGCCCATGGCATTTCCTGGGGAGGAAGACACACAGCCACAGGGATCCAGGGTTGAATTTGGACAACGGTCCCTCTCTACATTTGCTCAGAGCACATGCCGAACTGTGATGGCTTCCTGTTGCTGAGGTCGTCAGTGTCTGATCTGAGTACCTTCAGGGGTCTGAGGACTGAATTTCCTGAGTCTCAGTTTCCAGAAACAGGGCCTACGAAGGTGCAACCAGAGGCAGGAATGTGGCTTAGCTGGAAGCAGACTCACCTAACATGCAGGAAGCTTGTCACCCACAATTTGACTTGGAATCTTTTGTTTCACCACTCCCAGACACCCCTTCCTCAGAATCCCTCTCCAAGCTGAGGATGGTCTTTGACAGAGGGTCAGGGGCATAGATGACATTTGGAAGAGAAGCAAAGAGCCAGTTCACACAGGCACATAGTGGGATTCTGGGAAGGAAGTAAAGGGATGCAGACATCCAAGTAAGCTGGGAAGACCTGGCCATTCTTTTATGGATTGCCCCATGGCTTGGGACGCAGAAAGGAGGTGTGTGAACCCCATCCTGCATCCTCTCCTCTCTGCTGCAGCCCATCTTTCCCTGACAGTGAGCCAGTCACCAGCACGCACCCAGAGTCTTCACGGAAGACAGCAAAAGAGGGAGAGTGAAGAGGAACAGTCCCAAGTGGGTACAACCGGACACCTGCCCATGAGCAGGAAGCTTGCTTTGGGCTGTCTGCTTCTGCAAACACAGCATACCATATGCCATCTATGATCTTTGGTAGCAAGCTCCCAGACAGCATTTTTGGGGGCCACTGATCCCTCCTGACAACCAGAGCCCCAGCTTTGTGTGGGGACAAGTGACTTCTCTCGCAGGCATTAAGAGTCAGGGGGTGCTTCAGGCTCAGATGCTGTACAGGGATCTGCACAGGGATAAGCACTGTGCTGTGGCCACGGGTCTGGATCAGATGTGCAGCTCTCTGGCTGCGGCTGGTGAACCTTTGCAGTCCCCATCCAACAACTGTGCCCAGAGAGAACACGGCAGGATGGGTGTTAGGGGAAAGTGTGAGCCGGGGTTGAGGACTGTGAAGAAAGTAGATGTGAGTTTAGGACGCGACTTAGAGGAGGTAGGAAGGATCGGATTTGCTTTCTCTGTGCTGGAGGAGGCCTCAGGTCTATTAGCACTGTGGTGGGGTGTCCACCAGAGAAGAAAGCTCAAACAGACATGGGCTTGAGCCATGCTGGCATTGCTCCGGGTGTTGGAGATGCCAGTGTAGCCCTAAGCTTTTCTCAGGGTGACATTTTAAACACAAAAACCATGTCCTGAGTTGACATGCTCTCAGTTAACACGGACAGTCAGCCAGAAGCAGAACTCTAGAAGCCAAAAAGGGAGGTTAGCACATTTAGAAACTTTCCCCAAACTATGGGATTAGGTCTTTGTTTTTGTTTTGGTGTAAAACTCTGCCTGTCTGCAGGGTTTTAGGCCTGAATGGTACATGCATCATGAGCATGTTGTGCTAAGATATGAGGACCTGTTACATGGCTAACATGAACCTCAACTCATGAATCCCAAGTAAATTCAAATTTCACACATAAAATATTAGTGTATCTTTCAGATATTAGGTGGGAAATACGTTGAAAGCTACTCACACTGGTTTGTGATTGGAATTATCTTCTGCACTGTTCAGTTCATCTGGCAACAATGGATGGATGAGGAGGTAAGTCTTAATACAAAGGCTGAAGGCTGACCACCTGCCTGAAAGGTATCTTAAACACAAGGACGCTCTATACAAGTTCCAGCCATCGACCCGTATTAGTCAGGGTTCTCTAGAGTCACAGAACCTACGGAAGGTCTCTCTATATTGAGGATTTTATGATGACTCAGTCTACCGTCCAACTAACCCAACAATGGTCAGGTGTGAATAGAAGTCCAAGAACCTAGCAGTTGCTCAGTCTGTAGAGACTGGTTGTTTCGGCTGCTCTTCTGTAGGAAAACATTTCAACAGATGTGCTGGCTAGTAAGTGCAAGCAGGCAAAGAGCAGATCTTCCTTCTTCCAATGTCCTCAGGTAGGCCTCCAGCGTAAGGTGTGGCCCAGATTAAAGATGTGTTCCACCAGACCTGGATCTGGGACTTGCTTTTTCTCAGGCTGACCTTGAACTTGGAGATCTCCTTGCCTCAGTACCCTGGGATTAAGGGTGTGTACCACCTTGGCTGGGCCCAAGCTTTTCATGGCCACTATGCCTCAAGATCTCCATGCCAAGATCCAGGTCAGCATTGTGTGTCTTCCAGCCTCAAGATCTGGTTCATAGGTGTGTCTTTCCATTCTGGGTTGTAGTTCATTCCAGATATGGTCAAATAGACAACCAAGAACAGCCATTACACACCTCGCCCTGAGATCCTGCCTTTCTGCCTCACTGATGTCATCAGCCACAAATGTGGCTTCTTGCCTGGTCTTTAGAGTGTGAAGCCCAACAGTAATGGCTATCCTTGGGATTACCATGAGCAGTGCCCCTAGACTTGGAGCTTCTAGACTGAGAGCTCCTATAGCCAGCATAGCTCTCTGGAGGTGTTCACATGTTGCAGTAACCTCCAACCCCGATAAGTCCGTGTAAAAAACACACAACCGAATTATAATATTTATCAGCTGTGTGCCTAGATTGGCAGATCTATCACTACACTACTCTATTCCCCAGCTAAGAGATCCCTTGCTCTTGTGGCTTCTCCAGGCCACCTGATTCTTCTCCACCTTCCTTCCACCTCCTTCTCCTGAGTCCTTCTTCCTCTCTTCCTCTCTCTCTGACACCTGCAGCTCCTTTCCCTTCCAGTGCCCAATCACAGACTCTAACCTTTATTTGACCAGTGGAATGGGCAAAAAGTTCATATGGAATCACCCAAGACCTAAGCAGAGCCTGGGAGACTTAAATTTAAACAAAGTATCAGGTACCAGAGTGAGACGTATCCAGCCAGCTACAACTGCTGGAAGTTACCAGCCCTGCTGCATTCTTTTCTGCACTTAGGAGATATCATTTCAAAGGGTGCTATTTGTTCCTTTTATATATTGGCAGTTAGCTAATAATCAGATGGTTTCCAAGATTGTAATGCCAAGATTGGAAACCCCCCCTTGCATTTTTTCCTATAGAAACCCTTTCACCCCTAGACTTCATGGGTGCTTTTCCTATCCTGTTACATCAGGAAGGCTTGTGGCCCAAGCTTGAGAGCTTGAATAAAGACTCTCAAGTGCTCATGTCAGAGTTGTGGTTTCTGGTGGTCTCCTTGTGGTTTTTGTGATCTGGGCACAACATTATGTGATTTACTCGTCTGATTTACTCCCCACGTCGGGGGAGGCTCTTGAGGAAGTAGAATTAACATCAGACTATAAACAGCACCAGGACAACCACAATACCCACATCCCTCTGGAATGTGACAAAGAGGAATGAATACATGGGAACTGTACAGGACCTTGATCATGACATGACTTTCTCCTGCCCTCTTTTCAGAAGCCATGTGCCCTGAAGGGTCATGAACATCTAGAATCTTCCTCTTGCCATTTTGACTGGAGGCAAAACCCAGCTCTTCACCTACCATGAAACACTTTGTGGGTGGGCTCACCTCAGCCCGAGCCGGACGTTCACTGCCTTCTGAATATCTGATTTCCCCAGGGCTTGCTTCCCTGGAGTCTGAAACAAGCTCTTGGCTTCCGGGACACTCCACATCCACAACCTCATATTTTCTTTATGCTGCGTCCACTTTGCCCGTCTTCCCTCGGCCGTGGTGCCTCTCCTGGGTCCTAGACAGACTCCGTCAGACAGCAGCCTGGCTCGAAGAACTTAAGCCAGTTATTGGGAGAGAACACAATGGCGGCTTTGCAGGCCACTGTGGCTGTAGCCTCTGGAAATGCTCGCTCCCTCTGTTTTACATTACGGTTTGAAGAACGCTGGTGCCTGTTCTTTGAAAGTCTGGTAGAATGCTGCACTAAATCCATCTGGCTTGGACTTTTTTTAGTTGGGGAGTTTTTAATTGCTGTTTCTGGCTCTGTCTGGCTGTTTGCTACAGAGCTGTGTAAATCATTCTCTTTGTCTTGGTTTCTCTGAGGCAGCCATTTGCGTTCAGAAACTCATCCCATCTCGTTCCAGTTTAGTGGAATGTAAGTTTTCAAAGCCCGTCCTCGGGACTCGGGATTTCCTCAGTGTCTGTTGTAGTTTCTCCCTTTTCACATCTAATTTTATTAATTGGAGTTATCTCTCACGCTAATTAATAAAAGTTTATTAATTTGGCTAAGGGTTTGTCAGTCTTGTTAATCTTTTCAACAAACCAGTTTTTTGTTTTCCTTGATTGTTTTTATTGTGTTTTATTAATTCCCACCACAATCTTTGTCGTTTCTGTCTACCACCTTGTAGCCATCTTGTCTCTGACTTTCCAGTACCATAAGGTTTGTCATCATGTTTTTTTACTGCACTATCTCTAATTTTTGACACAGCCAACTGAGGCATGGATTTTATTTTTATTCTAGGCCCGCCTTTGGGTCAGACCTTCATGCATGCTGTGTCTCATTTACATTTAATTCTAGAAATTTTTACCCAGCAGAGCTTGATGTTGAGACCTGAGGTTAAAGACATTGGTCCTTGAGCTTTTGTCCAGGGACATGGAGAAATCAAGTTGGTACTAACCGGGAAGTGTCAGTCCACCAGATAGTGTTGTGCAGGCTGCCATGGGAGAAAAGGTATCCATAATCATATCTCTGCCAATGGACTTTGAATTACGATAATGACCAGCCTGGCAAATGTACCCGCGTATGCGATAGCGGCATGAATGTCATGGGACAACCAACCACTTGTGTGGATTTAAAGCTCCCTCCATAGGAGGAAACAGATTGTCTTAGGGTTTTACTGCTGTGGACACCATGACCAAGGCAAGTCTTATAAGGAAAACATGTAATTGGGGATGGCTCACAGGGTCAGAGGTTCAGTCCAGTCAAGATGGGAGCATGGCAGCATCCAGGCAGGCATGGTGCAGGAGGAGCCGAGAGTTCTACATCTTCCTCTGAAGGAAGCCTGAAGATGGGCTCCCACATGGTTAGGAGAAGGGTCTCCTTGCCCACCCCTGCCGTGAACTCTCCCATGCAAACAGTTTTGGGAGATCCAACTGAATCAGCATTAGACCAACCTACTACAGCTGGGGAGTGGATAGGACAATGCTCTGAGGAAGAAGGATAATATTGTCCCGAGAGGCAGGGAAGGAGCTCAACAGGACATGCAGGGACTTGCAGGGCTCTAAGTGAAGAACATGTACCCAACACTGTCACTGTTCCATGTATCTATGTGGTGACTTGAATGAAAATGGCCCCAGTAAGCTCATAAGAAGTACCCCCTATTAGGAGGTGTGACCTTGCTGGTGTGGTGTGGCCTTGTAAGAGTAAGTGTGGCCATGTTTGAGGAGGTGTGACCTTGTTGGAGGAGGTCTGGCCATGTTGGAGGAGGTGTGACCTTGTTGGAGGAGGTGTGGCCTTGTTGGAGGAGGTGTGGCCTTGTTGGAGGAGGTGTGTTCCTGTTGGAGGAGGTGTGGCCTTGTTGGAGGAGGTGTGTCCTTGTTGGAGGAGGTGTGGCCTTGTTGGAGGAGGTGTGGCCATGTTGGAGGAGGTGTGGCCTTGTAAGAGTAGGTGTGGCCATGTTAGAGGAGGTGTAACCTTGTTGAAGGAGGTGTGACCTTGTTGGAGGAGGTGTGTCCCTGTTGGAGGAGGTGTGGCCATGTTGGAGGAGGTGTGGCCTTGTTAAAGGAGGTGTGACCTTGTTGGAGGAGGTGTGTTCCTGTTGGAAGAGGTGTGTCCTTGTTGAAGGAGGTGTGTCCTTGTTGGAGGAGGTGTGGCCTTGTTGGAGGAGGTGTGGCCTTGTTGGAGAAGGTGTGGCCTTGTTGGAGGAGGTGTGGCCTTGTTGAAGGAGGTGTGGCCTTGTTGGAGGAGGTGTGGCCTTGTTGGAGGAGGTGTGTCCTTGTTGAAGGAGGTGTGTCCTTGTTGGAGGAGGTGTGGCCTTGTTGGAGGAGGTGTGGCCTTGTTGGAGGAGGTGTGACCTTGTTGGAGGAGGTGTGACCTTGTTGGAGGAGGTGTGACCTTGTTGGAGGAGGTGTGTCCTTGTTGGAGGAGGTGTGTCCTTGCTGGAGGAGGTGTGGCCTTGTTGGAGGAGGTGTGTCCTTGTTGGAGGAGGTGTGACCTTGTTGGAGGAGGTGTGACCTTGTTGGAGGAGGTGCGTCCTTGTTGGAGGAGGTGTGGCCTTGTTGGAGGAGGTGTGACCTTGTTGGAGGAGGTGTGACCTTGTTGGAGGAGGTGTGGCCTTGTTGGAGGAGGTGTGTCCTTGTTGGAGGAGGTGTGGCCTTGTTGGAGGAGGTGTGTCACTGAGGGTGGGCTTTGGGGTTTCAAGCTCTCAAGCCAGGTCCATAGTCACTGTTTCTTGCAGGTACCTGCTGATCCAGATGTAGAACTTTTGGCTTCTTCTCCAGCACCATACCTCCCTGAGTGCCACCATGCTTCCTGCTATGACAATAACTGACAAAACCTCTGAACCCAAAAGCAAGCCCTAATCAAATATTTTCCTTTATAAGTGTTACTGTGGGGGACTGGAGAGACGGCTGACTGCTCTTCCAGAGGTCCTGAGTTCAGTTCTCAGCAACCACATGGTGACTCACAACCATCTGTGATGGGATTCGATGCCCTCTTCTGATGTGTCTGAGGACTGTGACAATGTACTCACATGCATAAATTAAATAAATCTTAAAAAAACAAACAAACAAGTACTGTGGTCGTGGTGTCTCTTCACAGCAACAGAAACTCTAAGTAAGACAATCCTCATCTTTCTCTGCCTTGCCTGTGACTCTCGCATTGCTTCTCTATCATGTGATTTCCCTGTAGCTTCAGTTTTATAGAGACTAGGAGTAGAGCCTCTGGTGGTACAGCCTCTGGTGAGCCCAGCAATCAAGAGACTAAGCTTGGAAATCTCAGAGTTCAGGTTAGGCTGGGCTCCACAAAATAAAATTGAGGAGTGGGGCTCAGTGGTTGAGCACGTGCCTGGCATTCCCACAGCCTTGAGTCCCAGTTTTCACTGAAAAAAAATGTTCTATCAATGAACATAAGCCCTAGAATAGTTTCCCAGAAAGGCGGCTATTCCAGGGACCTGAGGGCTGATCTTTAGGGAAGGCTCTGGCAAGGCCGGTCCTGGGCTGCAACTGGGGTTTTCCTTCCTACACACCAAGGGTGGTTGTTGTAAGACAGTATACACAGTGGTGTTTAGGGTGGACATCTGCCCCCCTAGGCATCTGGAAAGTGGACAGTCACTGGGCAAGACACATAAATGCCAGATGCTACGTCTCAAGCGGGCCACTCGGCCATCGCAGGTATAAATAGGTGAATGGAAGGACATGGCGACATGACCCCGTGGGAGGGGCAGTACATGAACCTGCTCATGAATTTCTCTGGCCGCTCCTCTGCTCTTGTCTTTTCTTGGCCACATGGTAGTATCACCTCACCTCAAGTACAACGATGTGTCAGCCCCGAGGAGAGCAATCAGAGAACCTAGGAAAGCCAGTGGTCTCAGGAGCCCCCAGGCTGGACCTCTTAAAGCAACTGTACAGTTCACACATCACCCCGTGGCCTCTTGGATCTTCTCTCTCTAGGACAGAAGCCATGTTCTTATCTCAGAGAGTAGAACAGGGGAAGGAAGGAAACCAAGGACCTGGGGAAGGCAGTAGGAGCACAGGTGACTCATCCTGGGTGTCTGGCTTTAAGGCTTCACTTTGGGAAAGGAGAGCCCAGAGGGAATAACCCTCCAGAGTCCAGGGTCCTTTCATGAGTCATCAGGATGGGTGGGTGAGTCCCCATAGGGTCAGCAACCTATTTGCTGTCAGCAGCTGCATCTACTCGGCCCTGGCACCCACTAGTTCAGATTCATTGGGACCCTTCCGCTGTGTGACTCTTGGTGCTCCACCCCCAGGCCGCCCACACTCTCCTTTCCAGGATAATAGTTGCAGCCCCACAATCCTCTCTGTCTGTCTCCCCATGCATAAAATAAATCAGCTGATTCTGAAACTCCCAACATCCTGACAGGTCAAAGACGGTGCTTTCCTCAAAAGCAGGGTTTAAAAAGCCTCTTCAGCTTCATTCCCGCCAAACCCTCCTCTTGCCCACTGACAGCCAAGGCAGTGCACAGCTTCCGAAATGCCAGGCAGGCAAAGAGCTTGCTTCAACCTCTTCAAAGGGCTGGCCTGCAGGAGGGCAGGCAGGGTGCTGAACTGACCACAGGAGCAGAGGAAAAAGGACAGAGGACTGCGTAGATGGGGCTAGATGCTGTAGCCTGACCTCTCGGAAGCTCAGTGAGTGACTTTCAGAGAGTTTGGTATGCCAAAAAAAACACGCAGCTGGAACATGCTAGGGTGTAGTGGGGAATGAGACCAAAGGAAAGGCATGTGTGTGCCGGCTCTGGCTGAGTACGCCAGACCAAAGAAGAGGGGAGAGGTGAGAAGGGAGGAGAGAAAGTGAGGGAGAGAAACAGGAGACCTGTGCAGGTGTAATGAGCCTCTTTCAATGTCTGATGCAGCAGTTCCTAAACATTTTCCAGGCATCTGAGTCTCAGTGACATGGTTGTCACTAAGTCATATGTGTCTTTGGCCCCTTCCTTCAATAGAACGTCTCCCTGGAAAACTCTTATCACCCTTCAAAGCCCTTCTACGTGTTACTTGGCTGTAAAAATTCCCACGAAACATCTTGCAATCACAATCCTCAAAGAAATGAAAACAGCCAAGACTCTGAAATAGCGCTCACCACCCAGCCAGCGGGGGGCGCCACATGCAGGAGGGCAGGAGGAGGCAGATATCCCCTAGGGTCCCCTGGGCTGATGCTCCTGTCTGTCTGGAACCTCCCCTAGTAACCATCCATGTTCATTTGCTGGATGTCTCCCTGATCATGACAGATTTGCTAGTGACCATGACAACCACACACTGTGACTGTTGACATCGGCCTCCCGACTGAGGGCTTGGCCTACTGTGTGCAAATGTGGATGGTGTGCAAAAGAGGTGCATGATCTGTGTCAGGGTAAGAGAGGCCAAGTGCACTCTGCCTTCAGTAAGCCTGGTGACAGCTCTCCTGTGGGGATTGGTTAGCAGCCCCTCTCTATTGGAACCATCACCCATGAGCTTTACATACACATACACATGCACACATCCACACGCACATCCATACATAAATGTATACATACACCATGCATAAATGCCCACACATGCACACAAGCACACACACATGCAGAAATACACATGCATAATACACACACAGCATCCATAAATGTATACATATGCAGTTATGCAATCACATGCTACACATACATGTACACATGTACATACCATGCATAAATGCACACACACATACACACTTGCACACACACATTCAGAAACACACAAATGCATAAATGCATATACATGCACAATGCACACAAGCACACACTCACACACACATTCAGACACACACACAGCATGCATAAATGCATACTGCACTCACATGCACACACATGCACATGTGCATACACAGTCAGACACACAACATGCATAAATGCATACTGCACACATACACCACACAAAGGCACCTACACAACACATGCATGCATACCATACATAAATGCACACACACTCAACACATGCATATACACCATGCATAAATGCACACACACGCACATGCACATGCACACACACATGGGCATACACATGCACACACACACACAAATGCACTTGCATGGAGCACATACTGTAGGCTGCACCCCTGCTGCCAACACCCGTCCCATGCTGCAGCAGCTGTCTTCAAACCTGCGCGTCTCTGTTCCCTTTGGAAGTCAACTGCAGGCAGAGCGAGGCTGCATCCCACCACCCTGGACACATTGTATCATTTGCTTTTTAATTAGGCCAGAAAAGGCCAGCATCAGAAGGAACAGGAAACTTAATGCTGGCTTCAGAGATGACAAGGACTTGCCCAGAGTCACACAGCTCATCACAGCTAAGGTTCCTTCTGTAGCATCTCTGTCACAGTGTAGGACAAACTCAGTTGCTATGGAGACTGAGTTGAGGGGTCCCAGGATCCACCCCTCCAAAGCCTTCAGCAACTTCCCCTTCCTGGTGCTGTTAAAACTAAATGCCAAGCAATTTACTGCTAAATAAAAAAAACCCTACAAAGTGGCTTAGTGAAGCTTGCTTATGCCTAGCAGGTACAGATAACCCCGTTTTCTACCGAGCTCCCTAAGCAAGCATGTCCTAACTAACTAACTAACTAATTAAATAAATGCAGAAAACGGTACCCCGGTCCTTCTGCTCCGCACCACGGAGCCTCTTTTATCACATCGATCAGGGACTTCTTTCAAATAAGAGCCACCGGCCCAGGAAGTGTGTCAGCCAGGTAAAACGACCCCTTGGGAAAGGAGGGTGGGATCCGGGACAGCCCCAGCTTAGATGTCCCCAAACGGAAAGTGGGGCATTGCTCTGGGCTCGGCTTTGAATTGTGCCTTTCAGGCATGACGGCCACCCTGTCCTGGATCGTTTACCCAGGCGCCCTGTGCTCTGTCTCACTGGATCCTTTCCTGCTCCGCTGTGTTCCGCTCCTCAAGGGCTGAGGGGGTGGGGTGGGGAATGGGGTGCTGAGAGTGACCTGCTTTCTGCACGGAGATTATTTACGGTGCTCAGAAACAGCAGGGTGGGTTTAGGGGTCAGACCGCCCCAGCTATTTCTACCGACGATGCAGAAATGGGCCAGGAAACCGGAGGAGAAGCTCATGGGCCAGGTAGTGTGCAAACAGGACAGCCCTCCGTGACCCCGCACCACCCCTCTAGGGATTGTCCCATCTAGGGGTTGTCACAAGCTTTCTGGATGTTCACCCGTGGAGGAGACTGATCCCAATAGATCTGAAATTTTCACTGGCAAAATGGCCACTTCCCGGCCCCTCTGTGGGCACTAACACCTGAGTTAGAGAACATTAGTGCATACTGGATGATTGTGGCTACTGCTGGGCGGCCATGGCTACTGTTGGGCGTGGCTACTGCTGGGTGACCATGACTACTGCTAGGCGGCCATGGCTACTTCTGGGCGTGGCTACTGCTTGGGTGGCCATTGCTACTGCTGGGTGACCATGGCTACTGCTGGGCGGCCATGGCTACTGTTGGGCGTGGCTACTGCTTGGGTGGCCATTGCTACTGCTGGGTGACCATGGCTACTGCTGGACATGGTTACTGCTGGGCAGCCTTGGCTACTGCTGGGTTTGGCTTTTGCTGGACAACCTGGGCTACCAGTCAGATAAGCTCAGGCTAGACACTCCCCTGAAGTGTTTTAGCTTCATGGCGCCATGGCAGCTTCCAAGGAACTCATAGTCTGTCTTTATCCTTTTTCAGACGTTAGTAAGGACAACGGAAGTGAAACTCTGCGGGAGTGCTGGCAGCTCACAGACTTGGTCCTGATGGTCAGAGCTAAGAATTTACCCCTTCTTTCTCCTGCCATCCTTCCTTTTGCAGGAACACTTGGCGGGGACATGTGCTGTCCATTTTTGGCCACGGTGACACCTGAGCAATTCATTTGTAGGAAGAAAGACTTCTTTCTGCTCACAAGTTCAGACTTGTTGGCCCACGCCTGCTGGACTCCACTGCTTCAGGCCTGTGGTGAAGCAGATGGTTGCAGAGAATGTGGCAGAGAAGGTGGGATGAGAACCCAATTATCGGTCAAGGGCTGGCTCCAGTGACGTTCTTCCAAACAGGCCCACCTCCTAATTTCCATATACCGTGACGATGGCGGTGAAGGTGATGATGATGGTTTTGATGATGTTGGTTTTCGATGATGGCGATGCCGGCAGTAACTTCACTGAAACTATCAGAAGCGCCGAGCAGCATCTTTCTGGAGCAATCTCCTTTGTTTCATGTGCACATTCACTCAGGTGTCACAATGAAGACCCACGATATAAAATAATAATAACTCTGGAGCCCCCCAACTTCCGCACAGGTCATTGCTATGGTGGGTAAGCCTTATTCCTTTCTAAATAGACAACTAGAGTCAACGAGTTTGTGGGATTCTTCTTTTCTCTTCGTATGTTGAGCGCGGTGTCTCCCAGAAGGAAGAGAAGAGACAGCACGGAGCTACATCCCCAGAAAGCTTCAACAAACCATCGATGGTTCTGACGGGAAAGGGCGGTCCCACAAGGCTGGTCTCATGACACAACAGAGGGGGTTATGGGAAGTCACTCGGCTTTGGGAGAGACCATTTTCTCTGCACTTATGTGACCCGACGAAGAATCTTCCTTTCTCCGGGCCTTGGTTTCTTCATCTACAGACCTCAGCGGGTGAAACCGTAGCAAATTTCATCAGGGAATATTGTAGAACACTATACAGCCGTGAAAATAAATAAGCAGCAGCTATTCATGTCAACCCAGGTGAGCCTCGGGGATTATTTTTGACCCAAAGAGATAAAGAAACCCGAGGTGTAAGAGCTCACAGATGCGAAGGTTAAAACAAAGTTAAATGTTTCCTCGAGAGGTGCGACACAGGAGCGCGTTCAGGAACCGACCTGCTTTCCAACCAGGAGGCAAACTTAAGCCCCTCCCACTTCTGTTCCTGGAAGGCAATGCTTCCTGCCTCGCTGCTGCCATGGGTGGAGCCCGGGCCACTGTGTGCTCACAGCACGAAGCCTGTGTGACAGAGGCACCACCTGTCCTGGCTTTCCTGCCATTAATCTCTCCCGCTGTCACCGTTACTGAGGAACGGATTCGCAACCATGATACGAAGAAGCAGAGAAATTATTAAACCCAAATCCTCCATCGCGGCTTCCGCTAGGAGCTTGGGAATCATTGATGCCGCTGTTTCCTAAGCCGAGCGGTGCTTCCGCCAGCTGCGTGAGTTGTTATTATTAGACTTTAACCGGATCTCCTTTCCACTGTTGGGCCTGCATGAAACATTTCACAATAAAAATCGTAAGACGTTAAACGGGATTCATTATTGAAAAGGACCGACACCCCTGTTCCCCCGACTCCAACTGAAACTCAGATTCTGCCGGCTGCTTCTGGATGATGCATCTCCCTTCACGAATGGATCCTCACCCTCTGGAGAGAGCCCAGGAGCCTGGAAGCCGGCCCTTCCATCATCCTCGGGCAGCGTGTTTTACATCCGTCTGCAGATGAAGATGAAGGGGGTGTTTTGCCCTCTTTAAGATGGCCTGCAGGATAGGCGTGGGAATGTGGCATTCATAGTTTTACCCCGGGTGTCTTCCCACACACGGGTGAAGCCTGTGTCCCAGTCCAGAGCCAAAAGTGCGGGAAAGCAAAGACCCAGAGCTCGGAAGATACAGACTGGCCAAGGACAGCCTCCTGTAAAGAGCACCTGAGGCTCCCAGGATTTTCCCAGCAGCCTGGGAGGCTATGATGTCATCCTGACTGTTGAGCTCTGAGATGTTGTGAAAGTAATCAGTAAGACTTTGTGAGACTGGGGATGGGGATGCTTACCAGGATCTGAGTTACACCCCAGGCTCAAAGAGACTGGTGCTGAGACCGTAGCCCCAGACCTGGGGTGGTGGTGACAGGGGCGTCCCTGGGTGTGACTGAGAGCTGACTCTGCAAGGCCAGGAGCAGAGAGAGAGAAACCCTGTCTCAAACGACAAAAAAAAAACAAGCAGACCAGGGTGGTGGCCCATTCGCACTAGGAGTCCTAGGCAAGTGGATCTTTGTAAGTTTTAGGTTAACCTGGTCAAGATAGCAAGTCCTGGCCACCCAGAGCCACACAGTCAGACTTGGTGTCTGGAAGCCCCCAAATAACCCTGTGTGCATCAGCCTCTGCCTCACAACCACACAACTGGAGGTTCCAGAACATGCTGGAGTACAAGAGAGACACGTCTAAGGAAGCCCCATGAGTTTTACTCCCAACCGCAAGTGACTCCTCCACAACTTTTGGAGAGAAAAACTACTTTCAACCCAACTTACAGGATGGGAAGGCTGATTCCAGGAAAGACACAGTCACTAGCAAAGTGGTACAGCAGGGAACTTCAGGACTCCTCTGCAGCAATGTCCTGGCCCTGCCCCGCTGTCTCGCACTGCACTGTCCTGAAAGCAAAGTTCCCATGAGCAAGCACCACAGGAGCAGACACAGAGGACTGGGCAGGGAGATTGTGTGCAGTGGAGCAGATTTGCTGGTAGGATCTCGGAGTGGAGGAAACACGGTGCAGACAGGGAAAGCATTTGGGTGCTGCGGTGCAACTCTGAAAACAGGCTAAGGAGGACTTCGAAAGCCACTAGTGGAGGGAGTGTGGGTACCTGCGAGGACAACTTATCGTCAGCGTGGCTAAGAGAGAGAAGTGACAGAGTCCGAAAGGCAATGGCGGGTTTCAGGGTTGTTTGTGAGAAGCTCTGGAAGTTACGTTACCTTAGGACTCATAAGCTGACATTCTAAGGTTAGGTAGGTTCTCTGTAAGTGCATTCTCCTTCCCCAGCCTCCACCCACACCCTCACCCCTGCACCTTCCACCCAACTAACTGACCAACCAGCCATCCAGTCATTTGCCTGTGCACCCACCTTCCATCCATCTACCCATCATCCATTCATCATCCATCCACCCATTCATCTACACATCTATCCATCCATCCATTCGTTCATCCATCCATCCACCCATCACCCATTCATACACACATCTTTCCATCCATCCATCTATCCATCTATCCATCCATCCATTATTCATCCATCACACACACACACACACACACACACACACACACACACACCTGAGGGCTTGTGCAGGAACATTTGTGAGTTCTGGGTGTGTGATGACCCTTTTCCATTATGCTGAAATGGGCTGCTGCTGATTTGCTACTGATGTTTTGGTGTCAGCATGACTTGGTTCCATTCCATGACATTGTGTCTGTGGCAGCCTCCCACAGCAAACCAGAGAGCAGAAGGAACAGACTGTGGTACCAGGAAAGGAAGTTGTATGGAGCCACAGTCCCATAACGTACATACATATGTGTGTGTGTGTGTGTGTGTGTGTGTGTGTGTCTGTCTGTCTGTCTGTCTGTCCATCTGAAACAGTATGTTTTGCCCCCATCCCTGAGTGATTTCAACAATTACCAAGCACTCTAGCTGCAATGATAATCCAGCACTCTCCTCCAAAGCCCTTGAGTTACAACCACCACTCCCCACTCTGGGAAGGCAGCCGTCTTCCTGGGGATGGTGTGGGACAAGCTGTATCATCCGCATCTAATTCAGGATCAAGGGAGTCATAAGGCTGGAGGTTAGACTCAGAGAGAACACGGGCAGGGGCGGATGGTGGCAGCCGATGTAGGTAGGCTGTTAGACCTCATTGTAAGGGCTCCTAATTAGGTGATTCAGTTCTGAGATAAAGGGTTATTTTTAAGCACAAATAGCTTTTTCTGTAATAGATGTTCTTTCTCTCAGGCACAGATCCAGAGGACAAGGGAAAATGTCCCAGTGACCCAGACGGCATGGGACTCTGTGTGCTCACAAGGCTGGGCAGCACCCAGGCTCCAAACAACCAGGGCTCATAATTACACACTCAGGAGACTGGGGGCCAAAGCAAGGGTGGGGTATGCAAAGACTCGATGCTTCAGAGCCTGACCACAACATCTTGTAAACGGCACCCAGATCCCTGTGCAAGAAAATGTTTGCAGGAGAGAGATGGAAGGGATCGATTAGCAATGTCTGCCATGGGCACAAAAGGGGGTGGTGGTATATGTAACATATCAGCTGTGAGAGACTGATAAGCCATGTCTGCCATTGGAGGAGCAGATCCCAGGTGCATTTAGCATGGGCCAGAGGCTTGTGACCTGGGGTACGTATGTGGACAGTATGGTAGTCCAGGTAAGTGGGAGTGTGGTACAAGACAGGAGAGGGTGTAAACCCAAATGTTCTAACTTCCTTTCAATGCTGTGATAACACACCCTGGCCAAAAGCAATTTAGGGGAGGAAAGAGTTTTCATCTTATACTTTCATGTCAACAACCAGGGCAGGAGCTCCGTCAGGGACCTGAAACACATCATGTATTAATGCTGTTTGTTGACTTGCTCAATTGCTCATGCTCAGCTACAATTCCTATATGGCCACCTGTTCAGGGAATGGTGCCACCCACAGTGGGCTGAGTTCTCCCCCATCAGTCAACAATTAAGATAACTCCCTCAGACATCCCCACAGTCCAATATGATCTAGGCTATTTCTTAATGGAGGCTCTCCTGGTGATGGTTCCAGGCTGTTGTGAAGCTGACTGTGTTAGAGTTCACCAGATCACTGTCACAGTGTGCTTTCTGCTGCTCTTTGAAGGAGGAAAGGCTTTATTTGGCTTACGGGTTACAAGTACATCGACAAGAGAAGGAAGGGAGCTTGAGGCAGAAACCTGGGCTCAGGAATCAACATGGAGAACATGGAAAGAAGTCACTGCTTACTGGCTTGTCTAGCCTCTTTTCTTATAGAACCCAGGAATGGCTCCACCCACAGTGGGCGGGGCCCTTCTTCATAATGGGCTAGCTCCACCCACAATGGGTAGGGATCTCTCCATATCAGTCATTAATCAAGGAAATGGCCCAAGGCTTGCCTACAGGCCTGTCTGATGGAAACAATTCCTCAGTAGAGGCTCCCGCTTCCCAGGTGACTGACAGACACTGCTTCTCTTGATGATGCCCCTCCCTCCATCCAGACCCCTTCTCCTTCCTCTTTGTCCACCTTATTCTCATACATGCAGCAAGAGAATCGTTGTAGCCCTGCTAGTGCCTGTGCAAATAAATTGACTGTTAGAACCTTTGACATGGTCTCCATGGAGACTGAGGGCAGTTCTAATGTAAATAGCATTAGTACTTTCATTTATTTATTTTTCGTGTGTGTGTGTGTGTGTGTGTGTGTGTGTGCAAGTGTGTGTGCATGGGTCAATGTGTGTGCATGCGTGTGTGTACATCTGTGGGGGAAGAGGGTGCGTGTGTGTGCATATATGTGTGCACACATGTCTGTATTAGTGTATGTGCCTGTGTGTATGTGTGTCTATGCATTTGCTTGTATGTGTGTAAGTGAAGGTGTGCCTTGTGCATGTGAGCATGTGCACATGAGCGTGCATGGGTACAGATGCTTGTGCACATGAATAGGTGTGAACCCAGATGTCAATGAGTGTCTCCTTCAGGTATTTATCTTGTGGTTTTGAGGCACGAGCTCACCCACTGAGGCTAGCCTGGCTTGCTGGCCCTCAAACCTGTTGTCACCCCTCACTGATGTACACTGGTGTGACAGGTTTGTGCCACCACCGCCAGCTTTCCCATGTGCTCGCTGGGCAAGCACTCCCCCAGCTCAGCTGTCTCCCCAGACTTGCATGTTACTGGCTTTTCTATCTTACCAGCGATATGCCAGGACTCCTGCGTGGCATCACTGTGTTTTTAATTGTCGGTTTCTCCTTGTCCTGTTCCACAGAGGAGAAACGGAGGCTCACTGAGGGCAGATGATGGGAGCACACACAGGTGACAGGGGAACAGATGAAGAAGATCCAGGGTGCAGAGACACTGAAGATCTTTCCACGTCTGCTCTCTGCTTGTTTCTGCTGCCGCGGAGCACCTCCGGAATCTCCAGTCCCCCAAACTCTAAAGGCAGTCCAAATATCTAGAAATGAGCTTTGAAAGAACAACATAAACCCCATTTGTCTCCATTTAAGGACCAGGCCTGGTTATAAAAAGAAAGCCACAGGCACCAGCTCCAGGAAAAGACCATAAAATCCAGAACAAGATCATAAAATCACCCGCCCCCAAAGAACAGCCTGGGGATAACCACGAGAATGGGAAAATATCTTATCTCAGAATGGGCCATCTGCGCTGGGCAGCCCATTCTCATCCCATGGTTAAACGTCCACCATGTAAGAGTGCAGGACACTGACTACCTGTGACCCCCTACTGCCCACTGATGAAATTTTAGGCCACCTAATCCCTCCAGAGAGGCCTGCATACCTTTGTCTGGGGTCACCATTTCCAAGAACGGTTGAGCCCCGCGTTCTGGTTGCTTCTGCAGAATAAACGCTTTGTCTTTGCACACTCTCTGAGCCTGGAGTCTTCCTTCAACGATTTTCAGACCCTGACAGCTTAACCTGGACCACAGGGGGCTTTCTGGGAATTAGATAAAAGTCCAGCGTTTCTCAGAAATTTGTGAAGCCTGTTCTTTCCTACCAGAGAAAGTCCTTCCCTCACCTATGGCCCTCAAGCCTCTGTTGTCACCCCTCATTGACATACACTGGTGTGACAGCTTTGTGCCACCACTGACACATGGCTACCTGGGACAACAGGCCCCTTCAGTATCACATGCTACCATCCTGGCCACTGTCCCTCCTCCCCTCTTTCTCCTCCTCTACCCTGAACTTCCTCCAGCTCTTGGGCTGTGCCCCTCCCCCCGCCGTCCCTCCCTCTCTGTGTTCTCGCTGGCTCCGCCCCCCTGCTGCGCTCTCCTGCGGCGCAGACCGCCCTCCCCTCCGTCTCTCACATTTATAATAAAAACCTTCCCCTTAGCCATACCATAGCCAGGTCACCCGCTCATACACGTTATGTCCTGCGCAATTCACACTCTGCCTGGTGCTTGTACTTTAGGTCTTAGTACACCGCTAACGTGTAGCAGCTTCGATACTGTATTCTTCGGGGGGGGGGGGGGGGCTGATATTGGGATTCTGAAACACCACCCCACAGTTACCTAGCAACAGACAGGTATGCTCCGCCCAGTTACCTGGCACTGTAAAAGTTGCCCCCTCCTCTCTTTTTCTCTTGCGCTCCCCCCTTGCCCTTCCTCTCTCCCCATTCCCTCCCCCCACCCCACACACACTTCTCCCCACGTGCTCATGGCCGGTCTCTACTCTTCAACTTCTCTATTTCTCTCTTCTCTCTCTGCCTCTACTACCCTCTTAACTCCCCTCCCCATGCCCTGAGTAAAGCTATTCTGTACTATACTCTCAGGTGGCTGGTTCCTCAGGGGGAAGGGATTCCCAGCATGGGTCCCACAGAGGTAGTCCCCTTGCCCCCATGACTGGCTGAACCTCCACAGACCATATCCCCCCTACTCTCTTCATCTACATCCATCCCAACACCTGGAATCGGAAGAGCCTTCCTTTATCCCGGGAGGGGACTGATGGGGGACCACAAGCCAGGTCACCTCTAGCTCGCTGTTTTCTGTGTCATATTTCTATATTCCCAGGCATAGTCCACATGTGGGGGTGGGGATGTACTTGTGCCCATCAACCACATCTGTCAGGAAAGGAAACTGAGTCTCGGGGAGATTCCACTACCAGCTGGAGGTCACCTTGGTATCTCACTCCCAGCTGGAGGTCACCTTGGTATTGGTGTGGAAGTTTGGACTCCACATCCCTCTGGCTTTTAATCCCAGGGTTAAACTTCCAGGCTGAGGCGGGTCTTTTTCTTAGAGAAAGTTCCCTGCAGGGACCCTGTAGGAATGTGGCCTTGTTCTTAGAGAAAGCTGTCACCCCCACTCTCCCCCAGAGAGCTTTCAGGTAGTGTGGCCTTGTATTTGAAGAAAAAACAACTCCTGGGCAGTAGCCAGGTGGCAGTGTTGGGAGTGGAAACCCAAGAGGGGGAAACCTGGGTCCCCCAGCCACCCCCACCTTTCAGGAACTATCCTGGGAGACCTGGCAGGCCCAGGGAGCACCCTTGGCTAGCAGAGCTTGGAAATTTGTCTCTGGAATGTTTAGACTCCTGTAGAAGAGGATCATGGGCACCTTTCACCCCACTCCCCGTTAACTAAAAGATGTTATTTATTGACTGATTTATTTTTCTGTTGCTGGAGGAAGCGGAAGCAGCTTTGTAGCTAGTATGTCAGGGTCCAAATGTACTTGCCCGTCTCGCCCGTGGTGGCTTCTGGGACTCGGTGAGATGAGGAAACTGTTGTTAAAAGATGATCCCGGGTTTCAGCACCAATGTTAGGAAAAGGATGAAGAGAGTGAGGGGAATATGGCCCATGGAGGTGCATCGAGACCTGTAGGAGAGGGGGGTGCCTCTGGGGGATCCATTTTGGGAATCCCTTTCCCTGAGGGACCAGCCACACGATGGTATAGTATGGAATAGATTTTATTCAGGTCATGGGGGAGTTAAGAGGGTAGAGCAGAGAGAGACAAGAGAGGAATTGAGTAGAGGTCGGCTATGAGCACGTGGAGAGAGAGGGGGGAAGGGAAGGGAAGGGGAAGAGGAGGTTAAAGGTGGAAGAGCAAGAGAGAGAGAGGAGGGGCAAGCAGCCCCCTTTATAGTGTCAGGTCATTGGGGTGGAGCATACCTGGCTATTGCCAGGTAACTGAGGGGTGGGATTTACAGAATCCCAACAGAAACTGTGTCTCCCCCAACTCAGGGTGACGGCCTGGTGTGAGGGAGGGAGTGGGTATGCACACTCAAGAGCAAATTTTCCCACCGCACTAGGAGGAGGCGTGTTCAGCCCATGAATCTCTGGCCTCTCTGAGTCTCTGGGGCCTCACAGGAGTTGAGCCTGTGGCCAAGAGTTCTGTGCCTCTCTGACGAGCTGCTTGTCTGGTTTTCAAAATGAGCAGCCATGGCTAGAGGAAATTGGTGACACTGCCCTCTCCTTGCCTCAGTCCCCACCACTCCCTCCTACCTCATTTCTGACCTCTAGATGGTTTAGATTTAAGTCTGAGGGAGTGGGGTGTAAGGAAAAGTGGTTTGTACAAGTCACTGTGAAAAAGTCTGGATGGCCCTAAACAGCTAAAGCCACGGAGGCCCAGGATCCTTACCACACGATCCTCCGTGGTTATCGTGGCTCTGTGCACAGGGGCCAGACAGGACACCAACCTGTGTCTGGGCAGTGCAGAGCTTCCTCCTCCTTCTGTTCTTGCCGAGGCCATTTTAGGTTTAACTGGAATCTGGTCTCTTTGATGAAGAATCCTGTAGAAAATTAGCCCAACTCTATTCTAGAAACCTGAGGTGGAGACACCCCTGGCTAATAGCTTCTGTTAAACCACCTGCTTGTGCAAACCTCCCCGTGCAGCTGACTTGGGAGATATGAGCACATGGATTTTGCCTTTTAAAAAACCCTGACTCTAAATATTGAAAGCGACACTTACATCCCAGATGCCTGAGTGTAGTCCCCGCTGGCTATAGACTGTGTCCGAGTGCTCATCTCTGGCAGCCTCCCTTAATACCTCTCTGTCTCTGTCTCTCTCTGTCTCTGCCTCTGTGTCTCCATCTCTTTCTACATGTCTCTGTCTCTACATCTCTGTGTCTGTCTCTGTCTCTCTCCCTTGAAAGACCCCCGCAGGGGGAGACCCTCAGTCAAGTCTCGGGATAACATGACCCCCCAAGAACTCACAAGAAACCGTCCTTGCTGCAATTACATAAGGTTTTTTTAATTGACCAGTGCACTGGGGTCGAGACTCATATCCCACGAAGGAGTAGAGGAGTCTGACCCAGAGTGGCTGGGAGAAGGGGGTTTTAAAGGAAACAAACCACAACCCAGTAAGTGGGGGGAGTACGGCATTAAAGAATACCAAAAATACCAGTGAAGAATCATAAGGGAAGTACCTGGTTTCTCAAGATTGCCTATAAGGTGAAAATTACCAGTGAAGAATCGCGAGGGGGAACATCCGGTTTCTCAAGATTGTTTATGATGTGTTATTTAACTTTTATGTTTTTATGGTCAGTCAGTTTCTGAAACAGAGTCACCCTGACCTTAAGGCCATAAATTCTTTATGGTCAGCCAGTTCCTGAAACAAAGTCCCTGAACCTGCTATCCTACATTTTTGGCTCTACTCTACCTGCTAGGGGTCTTCTACTTTACCTGTTAGGGGGTCAGGATTTATCCTGGTCTTTCACCCTCCCCAAAATCTAGATGGGGAAACTGAAGACCAAACGGAGACAGGACTTCCTCAATGCTCGCTCCCTACATTTCCATTCATGTTTTCAACATTTCCCTGGAGATGTTTTTAAGGTGGTTTAAGCAGTTTCCCTTCCTTTGTAACACTTCTCTGTGCCCTGCTTCTAAATAAAGCATTCCATGAAAATTCCAGGTAAAATGTCCTGGCTCTTGGGACACGGTGTAGCCAACCCTGTCTCAGCTGGTGCTGAGTGACCTAGGACCAGTTATCTGGAGTCTCTAGGAATCAGTCACCCAGGTTCTAAAGTGCTGCAGCATTGCTGGGGATATTGAGTGGGCCTACTGTGTGAAGAGCCTACTACGCCCAAACTGCCGTGGTGCCAACACGACCATTTTCCCCTATGCAGCCAAATGTTTTCTCATCTCTGTCTGCTCCTGCATCATCATCAGTGTGAAGTTCTGTCTTGATCAAAGCTGCAGGCCTACTGTGTGCAGGTGCTGCCCCCAGCACAGGATCCCCTGCAGACGGAGGGTGTCCTTGCTTCATGCAGAAGCAGAATAGTATGAACAGATCATATCCACCACGGAGACTTCAGAACAACACCAGGCCCTTCAACTTGGCAAGTACTTCACCTACTGATCTATGTCTCAAAGCCCTGGAATGTAGCCTTTAACCACATGACTTCAGCCACTTTGTCAATGCCTTGTCTGTGGACAGTCAGCATTGCTCGGCGTGGACTGTATAAATTAAGCCAGGTCAAAAGTCACAAACAGCCTGTAAGCCACTCGGCGCCCAGAGACTGATTCTGGCCTGGTGGTATCAATATATTTTAGTGGAAATGCTTTTCAGTCGGGTTCCTGGCAGTCCTGAGGATCCTTGGTGTCTCCTGTCCACTCAGGCTCCCCACAGCTGTCTGCCTCCAGAGGTCACTTGATTTTAATTAACGCCAGCTAGGAGCTGAGCTCAAGAAGGCAAGAGCTGACATTAGGTGACTCGGTAAGGGGACAGGGTGTTCCCAGGGAAAGTGGGTGTTGGTTCATTGCTGTGATGAACACCCCGGCAAGAAGTTGGTTAGGGAGAAAATGATTAACTGGGCTCTCAATTCCAGGTTGCAGCCTATCCATCACTGAAGTCAAGGCAGGCCCCCAAAGCAGGTCTTGCCACACTCACAATCTAGAGCTGGGACCAATGAACACATGCTCACTTGCTTGTGCTCAGCTTGATTACTCTCCTCTTACAACATTCAAGATCCCTGCCTAGGGAATAGTGATGCCCACAGTGGGCTGGGTCATAACCATGTGTTTATTGAGGCCGTCCTCCACAGACTGAAGTAGGCAACTTCTCACTGAGACTCTTCCCCGGTGACTCAATATTGTCTCTACTTGACATTTAAAGTTGACTTATAGGCACAGTGGTACAGTAAGAAGCCACATAGTGCCCAGGGCCGCATGGTGCCAGGGGCTGGTGGGTGGGTTACATTTCCATTGCCTTGGCTTTGCTACCTGTCCCCAAAGTTAGTCTCTATTGCTGTGATGAACACTATAACCAAAAGCAAGTTGGAGAAGAAAATGTGTTAATTTGGCTTACACTTCCACTAAGGAAGTCAGGACAGGAGCTCACACAGGGCAGGAACCTGGAGACAGGAGCTGATGCAGAGGCCATGGAGGGATGCTGCTTACTGGCTTGCTCCCCATGGCTTGCTCAGTCTGCTTTCTTATAGAACCCAGGACAATGGCCCAGGGATGGCCCCACTCACAGTTGGATGACCCCTCCCACAATGGGATGGCCCCACCCACAATGGATGGGGTCCTGCCCCATTGATCACTAATTAAGAACATGCCCTATTGGCTGGCTTCCAGCGCAGTCTTATGGAGACATTTTTCTCAATTGAGGTTCCCTCTCCTTTCAGATGACTCTAGGTTGTGCGGAGTAGAAATAAAACCATCCAGCACAATAAGGCACAAACTCCTAGAACTCTGAAATGCAGAACCAAACAGCCACAAACAGCGCCCCAGGAAGGAGTCACAGAACCTCTCAGGCATCCTTCATGAGTCCAGGGCAGCTACTCTCCCCACCATTTTGGCCAATCCTCCACTGTGTTAAAAGCCAACCCAGCATGGCCCGTGCCTGATCCCTGCAGGGCAGGGAACTCCTGGACCCCAACCACTTCACCCAGGATAACCTTTCTCAACCTACTGGTTGCAACCCTTTGGGGGGGGGTAAACATCCAGGTGTCAACCAAGATCATCGGACGACAGATATTTACGTTACAATTCATAACAGGAGTTACAAATTACGTTATTCATACATGTACTAAATTACATGTATGAAGCAGCAATGAAATAACTTTATGGTCAGGGGACCACCACAGCATGAAGGGTTACAGCGTTAGGAAGGGTGAGAGCCGCTGTTGTAGAAGCTTCTAATTTCTGAAGCCTCCCAGGCCACAGGGAAGGAGATCCTGCCATCAGTCCCCGGTCTCAGCAGCTACAGCCACACTGCAGCCCTCAGTGCCTGAAGACCCGAGGGAGGGCCATCTGACTCTCCACTGGGAGACAGAAGGCACGGGCTGTGCACTACACAACGGGCAGTGTTTCTCCCCCTGCGACTTCTCCAGGTTTGGCTGACGGCGTTCAAGGAGGCATCACAGGAAAACTAAGAATATTCTAGTGGGAGGGTCTGATCCTTTCTAAATTCAACCCACCGGGGGTCAGGGTTCACTAGAGTGTTCATATGGCATGAGCTAAGGCCTGGGCTCATGCCCAGTCCCTCTCCTTTCTCTCCCTTGCCCTCTCTCTCTAACACACACACACACACACACACACACACACAGGCTGCCCCTCATGTTGACCACGGTCACATTCATCGTCATTCCTGTCCCTGTTGGCCTCCATAATGTCCTACACTAGAACCGAGTAAGAAATGAGTCCTCTCTTTTTCTCCCTCTGTCTGAGAACACAGCGGCTCTACCTCTGACAAAATGATGAAATTATGGGTAAGGAGAAAGCCACAGTACAGATACCAACCAGGGTCGGGTCACAAGGGACGTCTTATCTCTGGACACACCGGCTTCTCAGAGTCATGAGGCTTGGAGCGGGCAGGTGCGTGGGCCCTGGCCACACGTCGAGTTTCAACAGAACAGGTCAGGTCTCACCTACCCCTAGCCTGTCTACCTCCATGTTCCTCAGGGCCGGGTAGCAGTCACTCATAGCCAGAAGACAGCCCTCAGGGATCTCATGTGGGCGATGGTTCCTGGGCTCCCTGTAGATGACAGGACAGAAGGCCTTGGGGTAAATGTGGCAGCTTGGATCCCCCAGGGTGTCTACCTCAAGTCTCCCTCTCTGTTCCTGCCTCTCTCCTGCCAGTTCCCCTCCCCCCACTCCCAGCAGCACCTCTTTCCCCCAGGAGCTGTGGGGGCGGAGTAAAGATAGCTCCCTCTCCAAGCATTCTGGATGAAAGGCGCCTTCCTCCTCCTTTCCCAGGTAAGTTTCCATTCCTTTCTTCCCACCGTCTGATGCTGTAATTGGGCCATTTTCCTGATTTCTTAATTCAACAGCTCAATTTCAGAGCCATTTCCTGCATTGTCCATCCTGAGCCTCTTCTCCGCCTCTCCCTCCCCTTCCCTTCCCCCTCCTCCCCCCTCCCCCCTCCTCCCACACCTGGTGCCTGTGACATCATCACTTTGCTCATTGAATCAGAGCCATTTTCTCTCCCAAAACCCTTGTCCACAATTGGTATCCTTGGTGGATTGTGATTTGGAGCATCTCTCACTCGCTTTAAATCCTGCCTGCAAACACCCTCCTCCCAGTGCCGGATGAGAGACCAAGAGGGAAGCCTGGGCAAAGTGACTGCAGAACCCTGGCTTTGTTCCTGGGGTTTTCTATTTAATGAACAGCAGCAACCTACCTCAAGGTGAAAAGAGGGAACCGAAACCTCAGATGCTGCGGGTACCGTGACTCAGTTTACCCACTCAGGGCATCTCCCAGCAGGGCTGTGGCTATCGGCAGAGCTGGGCTGGAATCTCATCTCTTTGTGGCTGTGTGACCTGGCACGATGGCTTTACTTCTCTAAGTCTTCAGTTCATCTGTGTTTGCCACGTGGTGGTAGTGGTGGAGGCCAGGTGGCTAAAACAGTGAGCATCTATTCTCACAGTACTGGCCTGCCTAGAAGGTGCTGAGCATTCTGGGAAGGATTCTCATGACAGTCCTCCAGAGGCCTGTATAGGAACAGACAGGAAGGACCAGAGAACATGCATGTAACGTCACACAGCTGGTGTGAGCTGTGCAGGAACTGATCCCCACCCCCACCTTGTTTTTGTGAACACACAAGGAGCCAGGCAGCTATGTCACACCTGGATCACACCTGGATCACACCTGGATCGAGCAGCATCCTCCTGCTCAACTCACGAGCTCACTCAGACCTCAAGGCTGCTCTGATCAGCAGTGTGGTGCTCCACGGGCTGAAGTCAAGGGACACGAACAAAGCCACATCCGGGGGCTGACACACGGCTGCGCAGGGAGATGAATAGCCGGGAGGGCCACAGCATGAGGGTCCTGAGGGTGTCGGCTGGCAGAGGCCCAAGCCCCCCCCCCACGCGGGTGCCAGCCCTTTGGGGGTTCCGGCTGAGTCACAGGCACCCAGACTGGCTATGGATCAAGTGTGCGCTCAGTGCAGCAGGAGCCTGAGGCTGATCCCAAGGCCGAGGCGCTCACACCTGAGGCCCCTCCTGCCCCATATCTCACAGTGGATCCTAGGAGTGTCCACCTGAATAATGGGAAGGGGGATGGAGGGTGGGCAGACGTCAGTGGCAGCCGCTTGCCTAGCATGGAGGAGGCCCTGAGTCCCACACCAGAACCTCTGTCTGCACACACATGGACATACATACCTATGTGCGCACACATGCTCACGAACAGGCAAACACTTGCACAAAGGCACTTGCTGACACACGCTTATGTGCAGGCACGTGTACACATGCACAGACACACACAGGCACATACACAGGCACACACAGACACACAGAGAGGCATGTACACACAGAGACACACAAACAGGCACATACACAGGCACACACAGACACACAGACAGGCATGTACACACACAGAGACACACACACAGGCAAACACACTCACACACTCACAGTTGAATGACCAGAGGCTGCAAGCATCTCCTGCAGGAGTGACTGTTATTTGATATTTTAAAAAAAGTAAATTTAAGCAGTTACAAACCACAACAATGCAGCCAGCTAACAAAAGACACAGCAGGGAACGAAGCAGTGTGTCCCTGCTGCTCTCTGTGCCTGAGTGGAGTGCCTCTGTCCAGCCTTCAGATAGAGTGTTTGTGTGTGTGTGTGTGTGTGTCTGTCTGTCTGTCTGTCTGTCTGTGTGTATGTGTGTGTGTGTCTGTCTGGGTGTCTGTCTGTCTGTGTCTGTGTGCGTGTGTGTCAGTCTTTGTGTCTATCTGTCTGTGTCTCTCTGTGTGTGTGTCTGTCTGTGTGTCTATCTGTCTGTCTGTGTCTGTGTGCATGTGTGTGTCTGTGTGTCTGGGTGTCTGTCTGTGTCTGTGTGCGTGTGTGTCAGTCTTTGTGTCTGTCTGTCTGTGTCTCTGTGTGTGTGTGTCTGTCTGTGTGTCTATCTGTCTGCCTGTGTGTCTATCTGTCTGTCTGTATGTCTATCTGTCTGTCTGTGTCTGTGTGCATGTGTGTGTCTGTGTGTCTATCTTCTGTGTGTGTCTGTCTGTGTGTCTATCTGTCTGTCTGTGTCTGTGTGTCTGTCTTTTGTCTGTGTCTGTGTGCGTGTGTGTGTATGTGTGTGTCTGGAGGCCATGAAGGAAGTCAGGTTCTACCCAGACACTCAGTCAGACATGGAGACACTCGGGCCTTGGCTCTTTCGAGCTTCCTTACTGGTTTCTCAATCTGACTAATCCTGAGTCAGTGTTTAAAACGTGGACACAAAAGGTTGGGGAGCCCTGGGCTAAAGGTCAGTGTCTCTTATTTGCCATGGCTGACATCAGGGACCTGGGGCTCTTCTGACCTCATTGCTGTGGGGAAAACTTTCAAGTAGGTAAACAAAACAATGAGAACGATGATGGTGGCGGGGATGGTGACGGTGGTGATGACGGCCGTGGTCATGATGACAGTGCACACGTTATCATGATAAACATGTTCGCAGAGACACAGCTTCCCAGGGCGATACCAGGGGTTCTTTGTTTCACCGTTGGCTCAAGGGCAGACCCACAGCAGAGCTCAAGTCCAGGAAACTGGGCTCCAGACACTGCTCTCAGCCAGAGCCATCTGTGCCAGCCCTGTTGTGGGTGAGCCATCTCGGGTAGAGCAGAGCTTCAGCCGGAGTGGCAAGTCTCTGGAGTGTTCGCTCAGGGGTGTCGGAAGTGCTGCACGCAGAGTGGGGAGGCCGGGTGTATTCGTGTTGTTTGTTAAATGTTTGATCTGGACAAATTAAATGGCATCTTCTCTCTAGAGGTCTTGAGAAATCCATCCAATGAGACCGTCCCCATGGGTAGGCTTGAGAAGGAATGCAGTTCTCTGGGGCTCCTTGTCCGCTAACACGTGACTGAGCTGCAGAACCAGTTCTACCTCGACCTACCCACCCTCTGTGCAGCCTCCAGCCAGTTCTCAGCCTGTGCTGGTGGGAACCTCAGACCACCGTGGCGGATGGCGGCTGTGAGTGGTGACAGAGCACATGTCACGCGTTGGACACTGCACACGCCTCACCAGGCACCGCACATACCTCAGCATGCATTGGACACTGCATACACTGAACACGCCTCACCGCACATTGGATGCATCACACACATCTAGTAACCTCAGTAAGCTGTATATCTCCGGGATTTTTGCTTCTCCTCAGGTCTAAGTCACAGATCTTTGTGATATCACATCATTGTATAGATGAGGGAAAAGGCTTAGGGAAGTCTGCTCTTCACAGGGCAACACCACCAGGAGTGTGTGTGTGTCTGTCTGTGTGCATGTGAGAATTGTGTGTGTGTGTGCACGTGTGTTTTATCATGTGTCTGTATGTACATGTGTGTATGTGTGAATGTGTATGTATGTGTGTGTTCATGTGTATGAGTGTGTGTACATGTGTGTGCACATGAGTGTGTGTGGGTATGACTGTGTCTACATAGTGTGCATGACCTTGAATGTCATGCCCTCGGCACCTTCGCTCTGTTGTTGGAGACAGGGTCTCCCATTGGCCTTGCATTTTGGTGACTGGCAGCTGGGCTGTGAGCTCTGGGAATCGACCTGCCTTCCGTCTCGTCACCACACATGACACACGCTCATACCACCGAGCCTGATTTTTCCACAGATTCAGGAGGTCGGAACTCATGTCCTCCAGCCCCAGATCTGAAATTCAAACACATGGCATGGTTTGACACGGACCCTCGACTCGTCCTCGTAAGCACTGAGAGCTCCTCCACCCATACATCCCATCCCTGACCTGTGACTGTCACAAGACATGCAACTGTGGCACCCAAACCCTTCAAAAGCAGCTTCTGTGTGTCCCGCCATGTCATGCCACAGACCACCCCCATGGTCCCCACACTCCAGTCCCTGAACCCTCTGCTCTGTTCACCTTCCCGCCACAGCACATTCTGACCCCCCCCCCACACGGTGTGTTCTCCCAGACCACCTCTGTCCCAGTAACCAGGCTTCTACACTGCCCTGAAGCAGACCTGTTCCTTTCGGACGCCACATGGTGAGCTCTTTTTCTCCCTCCATCCATCAGAACACGCTAAATTTAGCATGGGATTTAGCATGTTGACTTATGTTGTTTAGGGGCCCAGAGAAGTGTTAAGTTCAGGGCTGGGAGCCTGACCCTGACTCTGACTTGTCACTGTGAAGGTCAAGTTGATACAGCTGAGACTCATCTGCAGCCTCTCTCTCTCTCTCTCTCTCTCTCTCTCTCTCTCTCTCTCTCTCCCTCCCTCCCTCCCTTCCTCCCTCCCTCCCACCCTCCCTCCCTCTCTCCCCCCCCTCTCTCCCCTCTCTCTCCCCATCTCTCTGTCTCTGTCTCCGTCTCTCTATCTTGCTCTGTGTGTGTGTCTACACTGAATCTGCTTATGAGGATTGTCTTATCTGTGTTAACTGATGTGAGAAGGCCCGCCCCACTGTGGGTAGCACCATTTTTTGTTCCTGAGCTCTGTAAGAGCAGAGAGATACAAACAGGCGAGCGAGTGCGGATGCATTTATCTCTCTCTGCTCTGGACCGTGGACATGGCATGGCTAACCCGCTTTAAGCTCCTGCTGCTGAGATTTCCCTGCTGAGATGAACTGTAAAGCCAGAATAAAGCCATTCCTCTCCCTCCGCTGTTTTTTGTCAGGGTGTTTTAGACAGTGATGCAAACAGAATTAAACATGCTTCTGCGATCCCGCCTTGTGTTTTCTGCACCTTTGTGTCCCTGGCTGCAATGAGGATGAGACGCAAGGTGACCTGTGTTCCCAAACTACTCTGAGAATGGGAGAGACTGTCTGGATCCTTGGGAGGACAGCCAGGGCTGCCTGGGTGCTCAGTGCTCCAGCCCTCTCCCACAGCTGTGGCCATGCTCAGACTGAGTTGCAGAGTCCTCTCAAGATGCCTGTGTGCCCAGAAGAAACTGAGTGTAGATGAGAGGCCTGTCCAGGGCATAGCAGGGTCTATGTGGACCATTGCCCCAAGTCTGCTGTGACAGGGCTTCTTAGACTCAGCAGGGTGAAAGGGAGGTGGGGGAGGGGTGGACCGGCCTCATCCACCCAGTGTGCCAACCACTTCAGAGCCTGCAGAGAGGTGAGCAGGCTCAGCCACCGGGAGCCATTTATAGGCTCCAAGGACAAAGGAGTTCTTTGAGAATGTCAACAGGAATTTAAGCTGAGAGAGAAGAGAAGCATGCATCTCCATCTTCTACTTGACACATCTTTTGATGCCTCCTGCTGAGAGCTGCACAGTCTCAACAGACTGTGACTAGAAAAATGCACCTGAATCCCATGCAGTGAGTCATGAGACGCAGAACACACGCTACAAAATACCACACACGAGACACACTCCCTCATACTCCTCTCTGCATCCAGTGTGTACCCCTGTACCCGGTGCTGACCCTCTGCCCCAACCCTGCTCAGCATCTTCTCTCTTGCTTTGGGTCCAACTCTTGCCTGTTGCTTCACGCAAAGCTCACAACCTTCCCAAAGCAGTGCTGCCTGCACTGCACCTGATCTTCCTTCCTGTCCCCTTCAGGAGCTCTCCTTGGCCAGCACCACGGATGCTCAGGGCCATACTTGAAGTTAAGCCAAGAAGCCACTGTCTCAGCATAGTGGAAAGAAGCTGCCGGACATCAGCAAATGTGTTGTCAGTATGGAGGAGATGGGATCCAGCTGCTAACTGTCCAAGACAGAGACTGTGACCCTGGTCCTAGCTCCCCACACCTGGTCTTAGCTCCCCACACCTGGTCCTAGATCCCCACACCTGGTCCTATCTCCCCACACCTTGTCCTAGATCCTTACACCTGGTACTAGTTCCTCACACCTGGTCCTAGCTCCCCATACTTGGTGCCAGTACCTAAAATCCAGTGTTAGCTCTTCACATCTGGTGCTAGCTCCCCATGCCTGGGATGAATTACTCATACCTGAGGTGAGATTTCTTCACCTGGTGTGAGTGCCCCCAACTGTCATCAGCTCCCAATACCTGGTGTCTCCCCAAGTCTGGTGTGAACACCCCAACACTTGGTGAAAGCCCCATCAGCTAGTATAATCTCCCTCTGCCTGGTGTGAATTTGTATGAGTTCCCCTGCCTGGTGACAGTGCCCCACACCTGGTGTAATCCACATTCCTGGTGTGAGTTCCCCTGCTGATTGATATGAGCTCTCTGCAACTGGTGTGAGCACCTGTCTTCCCTCTTTATAGGTGGGAGTGTGTCTTCAAGTTGATGATTGTTTCTGGGTCCTCCTGCTTCCTACACTGAGAAGGGTTTGCAGAGAGTCCCCTCAGACAGGACAGGGGCCACCTGCACACCATGTGTTTGTCTTTCATCTGTTTCTTTTGGCCTCTGCAATCACTGACCTCTTGGGGTCCCACCCTGAAGCAATTTCTTGTGAAAACACCCAGAACCATCTGCCCATTAGTTATCTCAAAGCTGGCTGTTCTAGGGGAACATCAGGGACATCTCTGTGTGTGTGTGTGTGTGTGTGTGTTTGTGTGTGTGTGTGTATGTGTGTGTGTATGTGTGTTCAAAGACTCAAGGTCATAAAAGAGAACTAGCCTCCCCCTCCCCTCTAATGGCCTTTCCCTCTTTCCTCTTCCCTCCCCCATTCTCCTCCTCTCCCTTTTTTCCCTCCCCTTGCCTTTCCATGTGGCCCCTCCCCCTCCTCCTCCCACTCCATTCACCTTAGATGCTATTCACCCATCTTTTGTGCTATGAGGAAGGCCGAGCCAGACAGGCTGAGAGACCTCACAGAACGTCTCACATTAACCAAGCAGCCGCTGTGAGCTCTGCTCAGGGTTGTTCATCAGGACTTCTTCTAATTCAGGCCAAGGTCTTAAGTAGTAGAGACAAGCCACCCCACTGTGCCAGGACCTGAGTTCCTGGCCCCCAGCCTTGGTGAGTCCACGTGGCCACCTATGTCAGCCAGGATGACACGTTAAGAAGGTTACAGCATGCAATGCCAAAACTGGGATGCAAAACCAGAAACACCCAGCAATGGCGAAGACACATGGGGGTCCCTTGCGGTGTAACCTGCTCCTATCCGTGCCCAAGTGAGAACTTCGGAGAACTGTTGGCTTGGTGAGAATAGAGAAGATAACAACCTCTCCGAGCCTGACAGATAGCTCACACTTTCCCTCCCACATGGAAAAGGACAGAGGAGCAGAGACAAGCAGGGCATCCAAGGGCACGTGGAATCAGAAGATGGAAGCGCTCTGCAAATGTCAGCATGGAACGCCTTCCTTTAAATGCCAATAAAAATACATTTAAAGGAGGAAAGGTGAACACCTTGGGATCGGGGCCAAGGCTCAGTCAGGAGGGCGCCTGCCTAGCATGCAGGAAGCTTGAAGCAGCGAAGATCAGGCATGGTGGTGCATGTCTGCAATCCTAGCATTTAGGAGAAAGAGACAAAAAGAAGTTCATTGGTTACACACAAAATTCACCGCCAGCCTGGGATATATGAGATTTGTTTTAAGGCAAATAATCCCCTACTGGGCTGCCTCATCTAGCCTCTATAGGAGAAAATGCACCTAAGTCTTTCTGTAACTTGATATGCCAAGGCAGGTTGATATCCATGGGAGGCCTCCCCTCTTCTGAAGAGAAAGGGAGGAGTGGATGGGGTGGGGAGGTAAAGGGAGTTGAGTGAGAAGGACCAAGAGGAGGGAAAGTTTGGGAAACTGTGGTGGAAATATAAAATGATTGATTGATTGATTGATTGATTGATTGATTGATTAAAAATAAACAAAAAATGAAGACAGTGGCTAAAAGAGGCTGACAACTGACACTCCCTCCAGCTCTCCGGGGTGAAAGCGACTCTGTGACTTGAACAGCAAAGACTGAGCCCGCCTGCTCTGGAAGGCTGGATGCAGGAGGAAGGAGGAGCATCCCACGAAGGCTCTTCTCCTTTGTTACATCACACTCTGTCCCCACACCCATTAAGGATGTGGAATTTAGATCTCTTATTGCTTGGTACTAAGTACTTGACTAAAACAACTTAAGGCTTAGTCAAGCTCACGAGGGAGGGGGGAGAAAGGCCACGAATGCAACATTGTTAGTCTAGCTAATGGAAAAGGTGGAGGGAGAAAGGCTGCAGATGCAACATTGTATCTGCAGTCAGGAAGCTGATGTTCCTTTCTGTTCATCCTGCGCCCGTTGGTGCAGTCCACATTTAGGGAGGGTCTTCCACATTTAGGGAGGGTCTTCTCTCTCAATTAACTTAGCAGGTGACCTCTCTCTGACTTGCCCAGAGACTGACTTCCACTATGATTCTAATAGTCTCCAAGTTCACAGATCAACCACTATCCAGAGAGTGAACTGTTCTTGTTCCTACTTCATGGGTGATAAAAGCGTGTCCAGCCCAGGGTCACAGCCTTGGTCAGAGTCAGTGTGAAGATGACTAGTACGTCCAGTGTGCTGGTTTGAATATGCTTGGTCCAGGGAGTGGCACTATTAGGAGGTGTGGCCTTATTGAAGGTGTGGCATTGTTGAAGGAGGTGTGCTCTTGCTGGAGAAGGAGCTGTGGCCTTGTTGGAGGAGATATAACCTTGTTGGAGGAGGTGTGGCCTTGTTGGAGTACGTGTGTCACTGTGGGTGTGGACTTTAATACCCTTGTCCTAGCTGCCTGGAAGCCAGTATTCTGCTAGCAGCCTTCAGATGAAGATGTAGAACTCTCAGCTTCTCCTGCACCATGCCTGCCTGGATGCTGCCATGCTCCCACCTTGATGATAATGGATTGAACCTCTGAACCTGTAAGCCAGAGCCAATTAAACATTGTTCTTAAAAGAGTTGCCTTGGTCATGGTGTCTGTTCACAGCAGTAAGACCCTAAGACACCCAGCACAGCCACAGGCAGCTCACAATGCCTCCGTTGTGTGTCGTCATTTCCAGCTGTCTTTTCCCATAAATGCTGCCACCACAGGCACCCATCAAAGTGCAAGGGGACATTAAGTTGTCCCCCATCCATCTCAGGGGGTATTTTCTGTGATGCTTGTGACGAAATACGCACCTGTTACGTTGTCTCCTGGAGCTGAAGTGTTCCTGTTGGTAAAAATGAGACTAAATGTCTGCAGCATTTTGTTTTGTGACAGAATCTCTGCACATCCCACGTGAACCTGGGTCTCGCTGTGTAATCCAGGATGGGTTTGAACTTGTGACCATCCTTTTCTATCTGCCTCCTATGTGCTGGGATTATATGTGTGTACCATCCCACTCAAGTAAAATGTCTTCTGGGTGAGTATAAAGCACAGTGTGCATGGTTTGTGTGTATGTGTGTATGTGTGTATGATGTGTATGTGTATATGTGGTGTATGTGTATATGTGTGTGTATGTGTGTATGTTATGTATGTGTGTATGTGTATATGTGTGTATGTTGTGTATGTGTGTATGTATGTTTGTGTATGTGTGTATGTGTACGTGTGTATGTTGTATATATGTGTATGATGTCTATGTGTATATGTGTGTATGTATGTGTGTATGTTGTATATATGTGTATGATGTCTATGTGTATATGTGTGTATGTATGTATGTGTGTGTATGTATGTGTATGTGTGTATGTTGTATATGTGTGTATGTGTATGATGCATATGTGTGTATGTATGTGTATATGTTTGTGTGCACACACACATGCTCATTTAACAAAGAGCCCAGCATGGCTCATATGCTGCTCAAGGATGAATCTTAACTAGCCACAGCTTCCATGAAACTAGTTCCAAATAAGCTCCCTTTCCAAGCCACCAAAAGCCATAGCAACGGCATAAATATAACAGAGGTGGACCCGAGGCAGACCCGAGGCAGTCACCCCTTCCAGCATCATACAGTTAATAACTGGCAGCATTGGCTTCAGACCCAATTAGTCCATCTCTAGCCTCTGTGTCCATGAACCTGCCATTAACAAGTTGACGGATGAACGGGGTGGGGGCGGGGAGGGTGTTTCTGGGAAGAGGACACTCTGGCAAGCCCACTTGAGTCAGAAACTCTGGTGACACACAGGCAGCCTGGGAATGCTGTGGGTGGCTTCTCCAATAACTCCACTCGAGCTCAAGAATGGCTCGATTGCTGCGGTAATTAAAAACATAACCCGCACTATTAAATTCCGCCTCCATTTTTTTCAAATGCCGCACGATTCCCCCGTTCACGGAGTTGTATGCTTCCTCTAATCACTCATGACGTGTCAGCACAGCCCCCGGCTCCCTCCTCGGCTGCCACTCCTTGGAGATGACTGGGGCTGGAGACGGTTTGTTTTAAAGTCAAGATCGACATGTCTGATAATTATATATACACCCCCGGTTTGCCGGGAATTCACTGTGGGGATAAAAGGCTGGGTGGTGAAGCCGCCACCTCTTGTTGGCTGCAGACTGAGGCACATGCCAAGGGCATGGTGGGAGTTCACTGTGAGCTGGCTTTCACGGGCGGCATATGACAGTCACCGTAGGGTCTGCAGTGGAGATGACACTCCATCACAATCCAGACTGCTATGATGTTGCAGCCGGCACACACACCGCCTCTCCCTAACCCCGAGCACAGGTTCCACAAATGAGCTGAGTGCACACAGAGGAAGAGCCAGCTAGAGGCCTTGCAGAGAAACCATTGCTATAATTGAGCATCTACTTTGCACAGGGTCCTCCTAGACCCTCCGCATCATCCAAACCTTCACACCAGGCACAGGGTTGTGTTTGGTTGCCATTTTTAGACAATGATACCAAAGAATGAAGAATGACAACAGGCGTCTTTTCTGTTCTGTTTCAAAACTCCTGACGTGAGGCTGCGTGTGTGGCTCAGCTTATGGAGTGCCCGGTTTAGCATGTGGAAGCATGTGGAAGCATGTGGAAGCATGTGGAAGCATGAGGGGTCTGATTCCCCGGTCTCACAGGAAATACGGTAAGCAGCTGAGATCCCTGTGATTCCTGTAGAATCAGAGGCAGAAGGGTCAGAGGTTAAGTTCTCAAAGATCCAGTGAACTGTGTCCACATCTCAACCAGATGCTCGCTAAGCACCCTAAACCTGGGTCAGTAGAGAAAAGGAAGAAGGCTTTTGGGCTGCAAGCGATGTTGGGGCTTTCGGGGCTCTGTACGTCTTCTGTCCCAGCCTCACGTGTGCTGATTTTTAAATGTGTTTTCCGGTTTTCTCCAACATGCAGAGAAGGTCTCAAGAAGCCAAGTACGTCTGAGCAACTCGCAAACCTGCTACTTTGTTGCTCCAGCGAGGAAAGGAGCAGGTCGGAGGACAGATGTAGATGGGTGGATGATAAATGGATGAATGGATGGTAGATTGATGGATGGACAGACAGGTGGACAGACAGACGGACAGATGGGTGGGTGATGGATGACTGATGGTTGGATTAAAACTCCTAAGACCTGTGCCATCCAGCTCAGTCCACATCACCCGTGGGGCACGTCCTCGGTGGTGTGACAGTCTCTCCCCCTACACACACATGTGTCTGATGATAAAGTTGATTCGCAAATGAGCTGCACTGTCAGATCAGCAGCCACACTGAGATTTACGCGGTGAGTGGAGCTGAGAGGAGGTGGCCTGCCCTCCTTCCACACAGCAGCAGACCAGGCAGCAAGTGCTACCCATGGGCACAGGGATGGTACCAAGCAAAAGGGAGGAGCCACATCCATCCAGACAGCACAGAGTTCACCCCACCACCCAGATGGCCGGTGGTTTAAGACATATACCTTGTTTATATCTAGAAGTTTCCATTCGATATTACTAGCTACTCATAGTCAGAAACAAGCAACCAGAACAAGGGAAAGCCAAGGCACAAGAACAAGAAAACCCAGAGGAAAGGAATGGTCCCCCAAAGGCAACACTGGAGATGGAGAGCCATTAAAGGCTCTGGGACAAGAGGTAGGCTGGAGGCTGAGCTTACTTTTTCATGGACATCTCGTCCTTTCTTCGTTGAGGCCGACAGTTAATTAGATGAGTCTCAGCAGCCATGCTATGGGTGACCTGCTCCTCGGGTGCTGATATGGAAATGGTGCATGTGCGGCAGCATCTAAACGCACGTGCGCCGGAGCCTGGCCGCCGCGGAAGAAAATCAAAAACAACGGACGGAAGCCAGTTGACGCTTTCTGAGTCTGAAAGTGAGTGAGCACATTGATAAGTTAGTGAACAAACGGATGGATGGATGGACAGACGGACTGACGGATGGGTGGATGGGTGGACAACGGATGGATGGATGGATGGATGGATGGATGGATGGATGAGTGGATGGATGGATGGATGAGTGGATGGATGGATGGATGGATGGGTGGGTGGATGAGTGGATGGATGGGTGGATGAGTGGATGGATGGATGGATGAGTGGATGGATGGATGGATGGATGGGTGGGTGGATTGATGGGTGGGTGGATGGATGGATGGATGGATGGATGGATGGATGGATGAGTAGATGGATGGATGGATGAGTGGATGGATGGATGAGTGGATGGATGGGTGGATGAGTGGATGGATGAGTGGATGGATGGATGTGGATGGATGGATGGATGGATGGATGGATGGATGGGTGGATGGATGGTTGGATGGATGGTTGGATGGATGGTTGGATGAATGGATGGATGGATGGATGGATGGATGAGTGGATGGATGGATGGATGGATGGATGGATGGATGGATGAGTGGATGGATGGGTGGATGAGTGGATGGATGGATGGATGGATGGATGGATGGGTGGATGGATGGATAGATGAACAGATAAATGTATGGTGGATGGATGATGGATGGACTGACAGATGTATAGGGAGGTAGATGGGTGGATGATAGGTGGATAAATGGATGGAAGGACAGAGGGATGATAGATGGTTGATGGGTCGGATAAAATTCCTAAGCAACATTCTAGAGAAAATTCTAGGAAGTGACGTGATAGGAGAGGGAATGTCCAGAGCAGCAGCGACTGGTTTATCACCATGAGTTCTGCAGAACAGAGGTCACCTGCACGGCACTTGGAAAACACGCCAGAGAAGCAAAGAAAAGGAGGATGGCCTTGCTTTGAAAATAAAGAGGAAAATAAAGATGGGAATGGAGAATGAGCAGGAGTTCCCTGGTTTCTGGAAACGAGAGGACTCTTCTAGGGAGGGTGGACGGGATGCCGGGACCCTACCTGCCCCTCCTATTTTACAAGCAAGGCAAGCGGGCGAAGCAATGTGAGGTGAAAACAGAAGTCGCTCACGCAGGGCCACCCAACAGTCTGTGTGCAGTAAGCTCAGGGAGTGGGGTCGGAACCCATATGTGTCTTTCCATCCTGGGGACGGATGGCAGAGTGGTCCAAAATGAGATAATTTCACCCCTGGAGGTGCATCTAGTGCTTTAGGAGATAATTTTAGCCATAAGCAGAATAGACCAAATGGGATTTACTCAGGAGAATCCAAGAACAAGATTGCACTTCCTTCTGTGCCCAGGCCAGCCCAACACCGATGATGTAAGGTGAGCTGTCAATCACACTGAGCTCCTCTGGAAACACGGGATGCAGGATGCAGGATGCAGATGCAGGATGCAGATGCAGGATGCAGGGTGCACTTCACCTCCAAACACTGCAAGCAGAGCATTGCAGGCTGGTTTGTGGCCAGGAAGGGAATGAATGCTTTCTGCCCTTTAATCGGCTGTGTGACTTTGGTCCCTGAGAAACCCCTCTCTGAGCCTCAGTTCCCTGTGTCTAAAATGAAGACTGCAGCATTCCTTCCATGGACAGCTGAGAGGGAGCTTAGCTGAGTTGCCATAGTGATGCTGAAGACCAAACAAGCTTCCACACCTCACAGAGAATATGTTACATCACAGGCCGCCGGGCCCCACCCACCCTCAGCATCGGATTCTGTACATCTGGGTCCACGGTTTAACTTTCGTCTCATGCAGGCGTTAGGTTATCCCAAAGATCATGCTCCCCAAACCACTGAGTGAATTCCTGTGAAGGATGGGACAGTGCCCATTGAAGAGTAGGAGCTCAATAAATATCCAGCTCCTTTCTCACTGCGGTCAGCTTCACCAGCATCCAAGTTGCCCCTAACGGGCCCCTTGAGCTGAGATCTGGCAAACAGAGAATCTCTCACATTGCTACCCACAGAGGCAACAGGAGCCAGGAAGGCTATGGAGGGTTCCGGAAGACTGTGAGGAAGGATGTGTTTACGGCAGCTCTTCTGGAGCCAGCAGGCAAGCAGAGGAAGCCAGGGGTGTGCTTCTCTTAGAGTTTCCATAGCTGTGATTAAACACCAAGACCAAAGTCAACAGCAACACAGGAGGAAGGGGTTAATTTGGCTCACACTTTCATATTGATCCCTCCATCTAAGGAAGTTAGACAGGAACTCAAGCAGGGCAGAAACCTGGAGGCAGGAGCTGATGCAGAAGCCATGGAAGGGCGCTGCTTACTGGCTTGCTCCCCATGGTTTTGCTCAGCCTGCTTTCTTATAGAACCCAGGACCACCAGCCCAGGAATGGCTCCGCCCACAATGGGCTGGCCCCATCCATAATGGGTGGGGACCTCCCCATCAATCACTAAGACAATCCCCCACAGGCTTGCATGAAGGACAATCTGGTAAGGGTATTTTCTTCATTGTGGTTTCCTCCTCTGGAATGACTTTAGTTTATGTAAAGTCGACAAAAACAAACAAACAAAAGAAAAACCCAAAACTAAACAAGACGGTGCTCAAATGTTACTCGGGATTCAGAAACACAAGAGTGAGGTCAGGGGCCTTGTTCATTATTGGGGTCCACTCCAAGGGCTAAGTTCAACGCTGGCCTTCGCTCTTTCTGGCTGTGTAACCTTAGGAAAGCCACTTGCCCTCTCTGTGCTTCTGTTTCCTCTGTGGACAGGAAGTGATAGTATCCATGGCTACCTCCCAGGACAGCAACAAAGAGCTCGGCAGAGTCCCCTGCAGCCTGTGCCCAGGAAGCAACCTGTGGTTCATCTCTGGATTTAGTTACTTTACTCGTTGTTGTGATATGAAGACATGAAAGAACTACGGTGGGAGGGGCTGTTTCGGCTCTCAGCCTGAGCGTCCACCATGGCCTGGAAGGCCAGATGGCAGGGAGCAGAGAGAGAGGGGAAAAATGGCGTCTGGCGATCTGGCGGTCAGTCTGGGCCGGAAGCCCACAGAACGGTGCCCCTCGCCTTTAGCCTGGGTCTCTGGTCTTCAGTAAAACCTTCTAGAAAGCATCCCCGGCGTCTTCTAGGTGACTCCAAACCCAGCCACGTCAATCAGGACTTGCTCCCCCCACCTCCCGAAGTACTGGAGGTAAGATCATCGCACCCCCAGAGTCCCTGCCTCAGAGTCCCGGCTGCAGTTAGCAGCTGTGCTCTGTGCCTCTAAACCTGGGCTCTGCTTTTCCTCCTGAGCTGGTTCATCTGTGAGCATCTCCTCCCTGGGGCCCCGCCTCTCTGGAATCGGCAGATCTGGACTGTTACCTCCCAGAGCCAATAATGCACCTCTGCTCTCTGCCGACAAGGTAAATATAATTAAAAAGTGATTGTGATCCGCGGCTGCAGCCATAGCAGCACTAGATCTAATTACACAGCAAGTGTGGGTCTACGTGACATTTACCGCCCCCGCGTGCCCTGCACAGGGCTGCCGTCTGAACCTTTAGCAGCAGAGATTGGGCTGTGACACGGACACAGAGGCCCGAGCTCTCGGCTGTAGGAGGGGGGCTGTCAATCAAACCATGTGCACAGATGTGTGAAAGAACTTCAGTGTCCTGAGAGGATTGTAGATGGGTGGTGAGGGCATCCCGGGAGGTCAAGGTGGTGAGGCACCTTGAAGATGCTAACCGAAGCCACAGAGACAGCTCCACCCTCCCATTAAAATGTCCAGGACACTGGGCTGGACAGACAGCCAGCAGTTAGGAGCAGTGACCGCTCTTCCAGAGGTCCTGAGTTCAAATCCCAGCAAGTCTCTGCAAGTTCAAAGGCTATCCTGGTCTATATAGAGCATTCCAGGACAGTCAGGGTTACAGAGAGCGACCGTGTCTCAGATAAACAGACAAATGTGGGGCCAGAGAGATGGTTCTGTGGGAAGAGCAGAGGAACAGAGCACCAATCCCAGAGCTCCCATAAAAGTGGGTCAGAGTAGTGTGTCTGTGACCCCGGCCTGGGGGAGGAGACAGAAGACGGATGCCTGGGGCTTGCTGACAACCAGGCTAGCCCAGTCACTGAGCTGCAAGTTCAGTGGGGGACCCTGTCCCTCAAATAAGTTGAAGAGCAATTACAAAAAAACAAAACAAAACAAAAAACAAACAAACAAAAACCCCACCAAATGCCTCCGTATGCACGTGGACACACAAGCCTGTACACACCACACAGACAGAAATGAAATACATTTTAAAAGAGATATGTGACGCCCCTCCCCACTGAATGCTTGGACATCTGTCAGGGCTGGGAGGGGGACCACCTGTTACTCGTACAAACCTGTTTCTGGATCTTGCTGAGGCTTTTTTCAGAGCAGGCAGACACTGGAAACTACCCCCTCGTGTTTCTCCTGGCAAATGGCCACGCCCACCTGGAATATTGTTCAACAAGGAGAATGAATGAATGAAATATTGATCATACAGGATGCGAAGGAGTCTGCGGAGAATCATGCTCCGTGAAAGACAGGAGGCCGTGGGCTGTGGGTGCTCTAGAACTTAGTTGGGGTGATGGTGAGAAGGGAAGTGGGGCGGGGGAGGGGATAGGGAGGGGGATGGTGAGGTGGGGGATGGAGAGATGGGGAATAGGGAGGGGGATAGTGAGGGGGGAAGGTGAGGTGGGGGATGGAGAGGTGGGGGATGGTGAAGTGGGGGATGGTGAGGGGGGAAGGTGAGGTGGGGGATGGAGAGGTGGGGGATGGTGAAGTGGGGGATGGTGAGGGGGGAAGGTGAGGTGGGGGATGGTGAGGTGGGGGATGGTGAGATGGGGGATGGGGAGGGAGGAAGGTGAAGTGGGGGATGGTGATGGGGATGGTGAGGTGGGGGATGGTGAGGTGGGGGATGCAGTCATTACCAGGGAAATGAGAAGTTCATCACAGTGAGCACGTCCAAACGTTCCCGAAGTCATTGTTCTCACTGGGATCTAGCTTGTGGTTTGTCAGGACAGCACAGGGAGGGGACAATGCTGGGGAAGGTCATCCCTGAAGCCTGCATCTTTGTTGGATGGTAAAACCATGCCAGAAAGCTTAGCAAGGTAGAGCAGGTTGAGACCCAGAGACTCGGGCACACGCCTGAGACTTAGACGACCCTGCTCCCTGCCAGACTCCTGGCCCGAAACATGTACTGTTCTCACATAAAAGTGACGTGACCATAGGTCATGTAGGCAAAGGTCAAGACAGAGATCTCCATGCCAGTGAGATACCCAGAGGCCCAAAAGGCTTAGCCAATAAGCTTCCCTTCCCAGACATTCCTCCCTGCAAAAGGTATTTACGATCTGGCCCACCCTGAGAAGTGGGTACGGTACGCTACACATCCATTTTCCACCATGAGCAACCGATAAACTATTTAAAGTCATAGACTGTCTCTTTCATCAAAATCCCCCGTGAGAGCCATGGAGAAGGTGTTCAGCTACAGACCTGCATCTTAGTTCTCCTGCGGAAGGTGTCTCCCAGCCACAACTGTCACCAAGCTCAGGACAATCACCACTGCCACAGTCGGGGCTTCCCTGCTTCCCAGGCTCTATCTAGATACTGTCCCAGCCCTAGAGCCCCCCCCCCCCCGTCTCCATTCTCTGTTCTTCCAAGACTCCCAGCGGCACCCGGATATCCAAGAGTTTGAGAACTCGATACTCCCAGCCTCTCACCACAGGTCCTGGGACCCCCACAGCACCCCCACGAAGCTCCAGCTTTCCCACATCTCAGACTGTGCTTCCCTACTGCTGGCACCCTCCCTAAAGGCTTCGTGGGGTAAACACAGTCAACCCCCTGCATTCTGCCTCCCCAAGAGTCCCTGTTCAGCTGCAGAGCAGAGGCCGACCAACACATCTTCCTTCCAAGTCTCAGGGATCTGAATCTGCTCAAAGCTGAAAGCTTTCTCGAAGCATTCACACACAGGCCCAGGGAGACAGTTCAGCTGTGAAGAGTACTGGTGGTTCTTGCAGGAACACAGGTTGGATTCCCAGCACCCACGTGGCCAGTTCCATGGAATGTGACTCCCTCTCTTCACCTCACTGGGCACTGCAGGCATGTAATGCTCAGACACACATTAAGGCAAAACACCCACACGTGAAAACCCACCCCGCATCAGTTCTGACCTTGAGCAACTGAGTTTTCACGTGACTTGAAAGCACAGTTATCTTCATTAGCTTTCTGCTAAAGATTTTGCTGTGATCTTACCAGCGTCCCAGCAAGCTTGTGGTGGGAACAGTAAAAAAAGGATTTGAATTTGTTTGGAACTTTTTGTTTGTTGGGCCTTTTGTTTATTTGGTTGGTTTGCTTGTTTGTTTTTATTTGTTTGTGGGTTTTGTTTGTTTGTTTGTTTGAGATGGGTCTATGTCGCTCTGGCTGACCCGGAACGTGTCACTGTCTAGACGAGGCTGTCCCCATACTAGCAGAGCTCCGTCTGTCTCAGCCTCCCAAACATGCCCAGCTTGAGTTGATGTTGATTCCTGTGTTTTAGTGACATCCACTAGAGAAGCACAGAAAGGGCTGGGAAGAGGCTGACAGAGCTTGGAGAAGCTGCAATTCATCCACAAGCATAATCTAGAAGAAAACACCCCGCTGTGCCCAAGCAAGCAGGTCACACCACACTAGAGGAGCTCAGGCAGGAGCTGAGCATCAAAACCTTCATGCCTGGAGCTGGTTCTCAACATCTACATAAACGCCAGGTGGGGATGGAGTCCCACCTGTAATCACAGCACAGAGGAGACTGGAGTAAATCCCCCCCGGCAGGGATGGTGGATGACCAAAGTGGATAGTTCTGGGTTCAGTGAGACACACTTCAAAATAAAAGAAGGGGGACTGAGGAAGACACCTATGCCAATCCTGGGTCTCCACATGCATGTATACACACATATGTGTGCCTGGCACTTAGGAACACACACACACACATACACAACAGATATACACATACATGTTCCTCAAACATGGGAACACACATACAGACATACAGAAAGACACACACACATACAAAGACACACACAGAGACACACATATATGTGCCTCAAACATGGGAACACACATACAGACATACAGAAAGACACACACACATACAGAGACACACAGACACGCACAAAGCTCACAGACACACATAGGGACACACAAACATATGTGCCTGTCATATAGGAACACACACACAGACACACAATCATATACACACAGAGACACACACAATCATACATACAGAGACACAGATTCACACACAGACACACACAAACACACACAAAAAACACACGGCACACACACATATGTGTCTAGCACATGGGAACACACCACATACACAGACACACAGAGACACACACAAAGACACACACACAGACACACAAATGCACAGATGTACACACACAGATACACACAGACACACACACACAGCACACAAGATTTAGGCACAAAGACAACCACACGGGTTTTATTTATGAAAAAACAAAACCAGGGCAAAGAACTTTTATTAGAAACATGGCTAAAAAGTAATGCACAACTGCAAAAAGAAATACAAATCGAACATCCTCTTGCACAGGAAGAGCCCACGAGACGGCCTACAGCTGTAGGGAAGGTAGGGAAGGTGATGCTTGTGTCACAGGCACGGGGACAGAGTGGAGTGCAGGCTGGAGCAGTGGCCAGCGTTGGCGGTGTTTGTCTTGGGCGATATGTGCTTATTTCGCAGGCTTTTCTGCACTTTTTATACCTCGAGGACCATGTGTCTCAGGTGCAGCGAGGACTGCTGGCGTGTGGCATTCATCCAAGGTCAGCAGGAGCTGCTGGGAGTCAGGGCAGGTGAGGCCTCCTCAGCCATCTTGGGAGCTGCTGCATGTGGAGGCCAGGGGCTCCTACTCTAGCTCCCTCCTCATTTTGAGACAGGATCTCTGACGGAACCTAGAAATCACTGATGTGGCTACAGTGGCCTGCCAGCCCTGGGACCTTCCTCGTCTGTGTGAAATTTATAGACACGTGCTCTGGTGCCTGGCTTTTTCTCACCCACCAATTCTGGGAACCAGAACTTAAGTCTGTTCACTCTTATCACACGCGCTTTACTGACTGGGCCGTCTCCCCATCCCATAATATCAGAGCAGCTTCTAAGAATGAGCTTCATGAGTTCTGTTTGATAGGGGGAATAGTGGAGGTTCAGAGAGGGTGAGTGTCTTACTCAAGACCACACAGCTGGCACGGGGTGGTATGTGGGACTGACCCTTTCCTTGTGAGCCGAGACTAGGCAGGAGGGAAAGCTGCATGAAGCCTTGTCAGCCATGTGTCTGTGGGTAGAGAGCTGAAGTTACAGCTGACATTTCGATGGACAGTCTTGAGCCTGGAGGAACCCCATTTCCTGGGGCAGTCCGTTGTCCATAATGCTTTAAGGCTCTGCCTGGGAATCAGCCTGCAGGTTGACTCAAGGCCTGAGTGTCTTCTGCTACCTTTGCTGTAACTGCAGCAGCCCCGCACAGGCTGAGCGTGGGCTACAGGGAACTTCCAGTCCTAGTAATCGCCAGCCCGATTTGTGCTTACCCCGCACAACCCCAAGCCTGCCGAGACCTGTCACCAGGCCTGCAAGCGTTTCCACACGGATCTTTAATGATGTCAGCCTTGGCTGTGTTCCGAGTCACCATTAGTCTTGTGGTGCTGAGAGGCCTTTGGAGAGGAGAATAGAGAATGACTCTCCAGTCCTCCCAGGTCCTTCTGAAGTCTTGCTCCTCACCTCAGCAAGCAGGACCACAGCTGACGGAGCTTTTGCATGTAGGTCTGAGATGAAGATGCAGGAAGCCCACCTGTCTCAACTAAAATCCCTTCTTGGAGGGATCCTGGGTACCCAACAGCCCTTCAGCATCTTCCAAACACTGAGGTAACAGGTGTAAAGATGTAAGCCCTTCTATGCAAGACCCCATTTAGAGAGGCCAAGAGCTGCCCAAGAGTGAGAGGTGAGATATGGACCTCCCATTTACTCATCCAATGCCCACCAGCATCCGTGGGGATGAAGTGTCAGGTCATGTTCCTGTGGAAGCTACTACAGCCAGGACAAAAAGGCCACAGTGGCAGAGAGGAAGGGAACCTGATGGAGCCCCACATCAGTCCTTGGCCCTCTCCTGAAGTAGCCTAGTGCTAAGGTGGTCTTTGTTCTGGTTCTGGTCACAATGACCTGAGTTGTCCCCAACTAGTTACTGTGTATGAGCCACCAGGGAAGTGCAAGAGGTCACAGAATGACAGTCTAAAGCTGAGCCTTCCTCAAAGTGCTAGCACCCCAGCTTCTCCAACCAGCAGCCTCTGAAAAGAAAGCCTGGCTGTTGGTTCACACCCACCACAGAAGGAAGGCAAGTGACACAGGGCTTTGCTGTAGTCTGAGGATGCGGTGAATGCCCAGAAAGATGAGAGTGTATGTGTGGGAGTGAATCTTCATTCACTCTCAAGTATGGATTAAAACAACAGAAGCAGCAGCAACAGCAGCAGCAACAACAAAAGCAGCAGCAGCAACAGAAGCAGCAGCAACAGCAGCAGCAGCAACAACAACAAAAGCAACAGCAACAACAGAAGCAGCAGCAACAACAAAAGCAACAGCAGCAACAATACTGACAGCAACAATAGCAACAAAAGCAACAGCAGCAACAACAACAGCAACAACATCAGCAGAAACAATAATAGCAACAATAGCAACAGCAACAACAATAGAGGCAGCAACAACAGCAACAAAAACAGTAACAATAGCAACAGCAACAGCAACAACAACAGTAGTAATATCAACAACAGTGACAGCAACAATGCAACAAAAGCAGTAACAATAGCAACAGCAACAGCAGCAACAATAGCAGCAAGAACAACAGTAGCAATAGCAACAAGAACAAAAGCAACAACAGAGACAGCAACAGCAAAAGCCAGAGATGACTTCCATGCCATAAGAAATCTCTATGGTTGCAAGTGGAACTCTCTGCGTGGAGTGACATGTGGAGTGACATGAGCCATGAAGAAGGGCAGCATCTGCATGGTCACAGGGTGTGCACCTCTGACAGGAACAGTCACAGAGATGCTGACTCTGCAGAGCATAGACTAAAAGCAGATGACCTACGGGCTAAGTTTTGACGGCCGCATAGGAGTTTGCTAATGCCTCCTATAGAAAAAGAGGGACATAGAACGTACCTGTGCTGAGCCTCAGACAGGCAAAACTCCACCTGAATGGGCACACATTTCTCAAATCACATTTCGTGTGTTTTGACGCATATTTATGTGTCCCATGCACACATAAACACACGTGTACATACAGAGAAACACACACACATAATCATACCTATGCACACAGGTATAGACATAAAGACATACACTAATACACATACATACACACATAGACACACACGGACACTCACACTCCCCTAAGTGGGTTTCTACTGGAAACGCACACATCTCCTCACATTTCAAAGAATCACAAAGAGTAAGGAAGTGAGGTCATCACAGAAACTGTTGGATCCATTACAGGAGAAGGCGCTGCTCCAAGAAGAACCTTTGGCTCCCCCAGTCAGTGAGTCTGTCTTCTCACGCGGGAGCGAGGGCAACCTCTCGCGCACTCAGCTGGTGGCAGCTGCATCCGGGAGGACATGCCTGTCCTGTGGCCATCAAATATTCCACTGACCAGAATGGTGCGGAATTTATCTGAATGGCCTTCATCCTTAACCCTTTGCAAGTGTCAAGACAGCGAGTGTGCCTTCGTCCATAAAGCTTATTTCCTACTTAGGATTATCTTGTGAAGGAAGCGTATCAGATGAGCAGTTACCGCCTTCGAAGTCGCAAACAATCTTCAGAACATTGGTGTCTCTCCACCCTTGCCGCTTAACAGGCATTTGTATCCAGACATGTAGCCTCCGGCAGCAAGCAGCCCACGATCTATTTCTCCCTTGATTTTATTTCCTTACACGAGTCAGCCTTGTGCGTCATGGAGGAACAGCACAGGTTTTAATAAACCCAAGCAGAGGCTCCTCTGTAAGGTCACGCCATCCGTCTCCCTGGCTCCTGCCGATGGGATCATAGCATCCGCTCCATCCTCGCAGGCTCTTGCTTCCGTTCTCTGGCATGGCTGGCTACTATATCAGGCCTGGAGAACCGGCTCCAGCACGTTCTGTATCCTGCATCTCCCTCTTCCACATAGCTTGGCTGTAGTTGTCCCGCAAGGGTCTCTGGTCTCAGGGTGGAGATTCCTTTAGGGCATCCTGCTGGCTTGCAGAATTGACCACCACAGCCACAGGGCATGTGCGAGGCCACATGGTGTTCTCTGGTGTGCAGTGTGCGTGATGCACATCTGGGGTGCGGGGCGGGGGGGCTCATTCCAGACCCTGTATCTCTACCCTGCTTTTGTCTTGCTAAGGAATGTTCCTTAACAACTCAATATTACCTTTCTGTCCCACTACTGCCCCCGGCCTGGCCACCATCTTTGTGTCCCCAGGACTCTGACCCCAGAGGGACAAATGTCATAAGTCTTGCTTCAGCTGCTCAGTGTCACTTGCTTTACCCGCACGGTGCACACTGTGTTCACTCTCTCCCCTTTGAGGCCAGCACTTACTATTTTGAGTCCTTTCCTCTTCTGCTGTGCTGGGCCTGGAGTCCACAGCCTCTCACATCCTGTGCTATCTCCTGTGCGCTGAGCTACACCCCAGCCCCCTTTCTTGTCGTTTGCAACAAGGTCTCATTAAATTGCTTTGCTGTATCTCGGGATAGCTTTAGATCCTCCTGCCTCAGCCTCCCACAGGCTGGGGTGACAGGGGTGTGTCACCGTGCCCAGCAGCTGGGTAATTTATAATTTGCTCCCTCTCTCTAGGGCTGCAATATTTAGGAAAGTAGGAGGCGCTACAGACTCTGCTTGTCAGTGGGCTGTAGAGCCCAGGAGGACAAAAATACTCAGTAAATACAGAGAGAGGGACAGAGGGACAAGAGGGACAGAAAGACAGACGGAGGGAGGGACAGACAGGGAGTGTGCGTGGGTTTGACTGACCCACTGACAGGCCCTAATGGTTCCTCAGCCTGGGTGCCCTTGTTGGCCTCTGCTCTAGACAATCTCTCTCCCAGGGCTGGGACCCAAGTGGCCTTTAAGCAAATAGCAGAAACTCTGCCACAGGGTTAGGTCTGAGCTCATCTTGTATTCTTGCTGGGGCCATTTCAGGCTTAATTTGATCTCTTTGATGGAGAATCCCATGGAAAATTACCCAATTCTATTCTAGGACGCGGGGCCAAGATGCTGCAGCTAACTTAGCTCCTGTTAAGCTGCCTGTTTACGCAGCTCTCCCCCTGCAGCTGCCAAATGTGATACAAGAGCGTGGTTTTTGCCTTTAAAGCCATGCTCGTGGCTATACTTGGGTCCCCAAATCCCTGAGTAAAGTCCCAGACGGCTGGAATAAATACTTTGGGTTGGCTGTAAACTGTGTCTGAGGGGTCACCTTTGGTGGGCTCCCCATAAGCACTATACTGTTCACTGCAAGTCACCCTCTCTGCTAAAAGGCTAAAATCCTGTTTTATGGAAAGCTGGGGTCTCTCTCTCCTTCTCTCCCTTCCCCTCCCCTCCCTGCCCCCTCCTCTCCTCTCCATAATGAATAGCATCTTGATTCACTACAGGCTGGCTTCATCTCCTGCAAGAGCTGTAAACTGTGGAATCCTGAGAGAGTGGGAGTCCCGCAGGGGTGCAGGCCACAACGCTGCTGTCACCAGGGGGGCACTGCCACGCTGGTCATGTGCAGCCGTGTAGAGGCAGACTGCCTGACTGACATGCACGGGGCCCTTGGCCAGATGTCAACTCCAGGATGCCTGAGAGAGGTGATGAAGGCATCTGTCCTGACAGCACCTTCCAAGCGGAAACAGCCCTGTATCACGCTATGGAAGAACCACTCAGAGCTGCCCTGGGCCAGAGAAGACAATGAGCGAGAGATACAAGGCTGTCCTCCCCCAGAAGCCCAGGTCCCTGGAAATCCTCACACACAGCCAAGGGCCAGAGAGAGAAGGAAATCTGCCAGTGAGGAACAGGCCCTGAGGTAGCTAGCTGGGAGATGCAGCTTGCCCTTCATGCCTCCTGGTGTGACGGAACTCGGTGGGGGTGGGGCAGAACCTGTCTCTCTCTTTCTGTGCCTCCACTCTCCAAAGCTCCCCTCCCCCCATCCTCACCCACACACAGGAATAAATGGCTTTGCGAAATACACAAGAGCAGAGGCTGTGTCTGTCCTCAAACACTGCGTCCCCAGCCTGAGGTATGATGTGTGTGAGCAGGCATGGGAAGAAGGAAGGGTGAGCTGAACTGTCCAACACACAGTGGGTACTCAGGGGCCACAACACACAGTGGGTGCTCAGGGCCACAACACACAGTGGGTACTCAGGGGCCACAACATACAGTGGGTGCTCTGTGGCCACCCACCAAGGATGGATGAACACCTTGTGTCCTCTGTGATGGTAGCCTCAGTGTCTATCACAAACACTGGGGGGGGACAGGAGCAAAAGCCTAGTGAATGAGTGAGTGGATAAATGAGTGAAAGAATGAATGAATGACTAGACTGGAATGACTGCATGAAGCAACGTCTCCCTCACATTTACCATCGTGTCATGACGGATGGGCTTTCAGTAAACACTTGCCTACATCTTGATTTAGGATGCTACAGGCTGAGGTGCAGTGTGGGGCCCAGTGGGGAGGAGCTTGCCTTGTGGAAATTAAGGCCTGAGCTGGTTCCCAGAACCCTCATTAGAACATCTAGGTGAAGGAGGGGGAAGTGACTTCCTTGCTATCCACCCCAATGCTGTGGATTCTCAAATGAAACACACATACACACACACACACACATACATGCATACACACATGCACACACACTTGCACACATGTACACACATGCACACACATGCACACACATGCACACACATGCACAAACACATGCACACACACATGCACACACACATGCACACATGCACACACATGCACACATGCACACACATGCACACATGCACACACACATGCACATACATATCCATATGTGCCCACACACAAGGGCACATGCATCAGTACACACATGCACTTTTTCATACAAACACACACAAACTCATGCATGTATACATGTATGTGCACAGACAGAAAAGTACACATTCTTTAATCAACTTCCTAACCACCTGTCTGGCTGCACACTAGGAGTGGAACACAGGAATACAGGTGTCGGCCAAGTTGTCATGGAGACAAGAAGCCATGGGAACTGGTGCCACTGCCCTGTGCCTGATCTCTGTGAGTCCAGGAGCCCCCAAGAAGCCAGCATGTGTAATAACCTCCACTCACACACACATGTACTCACACATAATCCACTCACACATGCACACACATGTGCCATTCACACACACATGTACCACTCACACACACATACAGACACACATGCTCCACACACACACATATGCTCCACTCACATACATACATACTCCACTTACATACATATACACATGCTTCACACACACACATGCTCCACTCACACATACATGTTCCACTTACATATATACAAATATGCTCCACTCACACACACATATTCCACTCACACATACACACACACTCCATACAGACACAGACACATACACACACATGCTCTACTCACACAGACACACATTCTCCACTCACACATACATGCTCCACTTACATACATACACACACACTCCACTCACACACACACGTTCCACTCACACATACATACACACTCCATACAGACATAGACATATACACACACATGTTCCACTCACATACACACACACTCCATACAGACACACAGACACACATGCTCCACTCACACACACACGTTCCACTCATACATACACACATACTCCATACAGACACAGATATACACACACACATTTTCCACTCAGACACACATGCTCTACTCACACAAACATGCTCCATTCTCACACACATGTTCCCACACTCCTACCACTTCACACTGACATGTGTGCCAACACGATGGCAAATGGATTAACAATGCAGGTGATGAGAGCGCCCAATTCTGATCTTCTGCACACAGTAGGGCAAATGTGGTTGACAACTACTAATTGGATAATTCTAATAGCTGCACAGAGGACTGTGAGAGCTTCTAACACAAAGAAAGGATCAGGCTGAAGGTCACAGGCTGCCCAGTCATGGGTCCTGACACGTCAGACCAGTGTGTTGATGTGACACACACACAGGTACCTCAGGTACCATGAAAAGTAAGACTAAAGTAGCTTTAAAAGGAAGAGAGAAAGAAGGAAGAGATGGTGGAGAAGGGGGAGGAAAGGGAGGAGGGAGAGAGAGGAGGAGGAGGAAGAGGGGGGAGAAAGGATGAGGGGAGAGGGGGGAGGAGGAGAGGGGGGAGAATGGATGAGGGGAGAGAGGGGGGAGGAGAAAGGGAGGAGGGACAGAGGGAAGGGGGGAGGAGGAGAGGGGGAGGGAAAGGGAGGAGGGAGAGAGAGGAGGAGGAGGAAGAGGGGCGAGGAAGGGAGGGGAGAGAGAGGGAGGAGGAGAGGGGGAGGAGGGACAGAGGGAAGGGGAGGAGGGACAGAGGGAAGGGGAGGAGGAGAGGGGGAGGAGGGACAGAGGGAAGGGGAGGAGGAGAGGGGGAGGAGGGACAGAGGGAAGGGGAGGAGGAGAGGGGGAGAAAGGACAGAGGGAAGATGAAGACAATGAGAAAAGAAGAAATGGATGCTCAAGAGGACAATTGGCATCAGGACTTGGAAGAGTGTGAAGTGTTCTCATGGTGTGGTGGGAGCTGTGTCAACAGACAGACAGACAGACAGCCCCCCTAGAAAAGTGGGCCCCAGACAGGAGAACTCAACAGCTCTGAGACTCCTAGTGTGTGTTTTCTCATCCACACAGATTATAACCATCTTGGTTAGTGGTCACCAGGTTTGTATGCAGCCCTCGCCCTCTGTGGCCACCTTCCTGCAGGAGGAAGGGTGCCTGCCACCTGAGCTCCCCTGGGGAAGGGAGAAGACAGACTCCGGAGTCAAAGCACTGGCGTTGAGTTCTTTGGCATGCTTTTACATGTCTGCAACCGAATTTATGGTGCTGAGAGCTTTGAGCGTCAACAGAAAATGTCAAATGTTTGAGCAGCAAAGGGGGAAATACTCCTTATTTTTGGCTTCAAATACCAAGAAACAGAGCTTAAGCCAGATCACAGAGGGATGGTGTCGGCAGGGGCCCAGGAAGGATGCCAGCTCCAGCCTTTAACAGGAAGACAGGTGTCTTTAGCAGCTTGGTTGCCAGGGCCCCTGCCTCCAGGCCATGGACAAGTTTGTAAGGGCCCACACCCCATATGGCTCCCGGGATGTGTAGGACCCTGTAGCCCAGGAGCTGTCCAGCCCTGGAGACATGGAGGCTCTGAAGCATGTCCTGTAAGGTGGTTCAGTCCCAACAGGACCTCTGCAAATGGCCACTTTAATTTGGAAAGCAGCCAGGTGGCCATGTTTAAGGACTTGGCAGTAAGTCAGTAGAGGCCACAAGCTCCAAAGCTCTCCTTGAGCCCAGAAGCACACCACAGTGGGTGAGGGGAGAGCACGGGTCCTTCCATTCCCGCGTTCCCAGTATTTCAGCCAACCACAGGTTGCTCGTCCTGCAGTAATCTAGAAAACCTAGGCACCCATGACCACACAGCTGGCTTATTTCATGTAAGTGCACTCTGTGATGCCCACACAGGGTGAGGATGCCTCAGTGTGTCCCTGGTATTGACTGATGCATGACCGTGCCACACAAAACCCATGACACTAGCTCAGCAAGATCAACATCTGCAGGTGAGAAAGAGCGCCCTTGGTCAAGCCGGGCTGGAGGAGTGGTCCTGGTTTCTTCCATCGGCAGATCCCAAAGGGGAGACAGCAACATCACCAAGGCAGTCCCATAGTGCATGTCTAAAATCCCGACCTCCTGGTCCCACACACTTAGTGCTACAAATGAAGTAGCTGGTTCTTGGAGCTGTGTGTATGGGAGATGCTCTCCTTGTATCTCTGTGAGTGTGTTTGTGTGTGTATGTGTGAGTGTGCATGTGTGTGAGTGCATTGTGAATGTATGTGTGAGTGTGTATAAGTGAATGCATGTATGCGTGTAAGTGAATGTGTGAATGTGTGTTTGTATATTTTGTGTATGCATAAGTATGTATCTATGTATGTGCATATGTATATATCAGCATATGTGTATATGTATATGTGTGAGTGTGTATATATGTGTGTGTGATTATGTATGTGCGTATATACATGTGTATTATGTGTATATGTGTGTGCATGTGTATATATCTGTATGAGTGTGTGTATGTGTGAATGTGTGTGAGCATGTATGTATGAGTGCATGTGTGTGCATTTATGCATGTGTATTGTGCATATGTGAGTGTATGTGTGCGTGTGCGTGTGTGTGTGTGTGTGTGTGTGTGTGTAGATCAGAGGACAACCTGAGGTATCCTATCATCTACTCCTCAGGGGTCTTACAGGGTTTTTCTTAACTTTGATTGGTTGGGTGTTTGTTGAGTGACACAAGTCTTACTTTGTAGCCCAGACTGGCCTCAAACCTAGAGTCCTCTCATCTCTGCTCTCTGGGTGCTGGGATTAAAGGGCAGCACATTAGCCCAGATCTACCTTATTTTGTTGAGACAGACTCTTACTGTCTGGTGCCCACGAACTAGGCTGGACTGGCTGTCCAGGGAGGCCCTAGGGCCCCTCCTGTCTCCACCCGCACAGCTCTGAACATACCAGTGCGCACTGCCACCTACATTTTGTACAGCACTTCTGGGTGTTGAGCTTGGGTCTTCGTGCTTGCCCAAGAAGTTCATGGTCGAGCTATTTCCCAAGCTCACATTTTAGGTTTGTCTAGTGATGTTTTAGTTGCTAAAAGCAAGAGAGGGGGAGCATCAAAGGGAAGATATAAAAGGAGATCCAAGAGTCCAGCCTCAGATGCTGACAGTGTTCATAGGTGGTCAACCCAAGCTTCAGTGTGCCCGTGTGCACAGTGGGCTTCAGACTGGACAGCCCCAGGCTCTGGCAGCAAAAGGCTGGCTCCATGCACGGCTGCACACTGAGGCACCAGGAGCAGGTGCAGCCGCGCAGCTCTCTTGCCAGCTGCACTCTGGCCTGGCACCTGGCCCGGGCGGGCAGAGATCCCTGTGTTAAAGAAGATGGAGTTTGACTCGGTGTTCCTGAAGGCTCCTCCGCAGCCGGCTAAGCCTCTCGGTTGGCATTGGCACTGCGGCTTGGCTGGTACCTCAGGGCTGGAGGGAAATAGCTCTACCAGGCCCAGGGCGAGGTCTCCAAGTCACACATGCTGTGGTCAGCCTGTCCAGGAGGAGCAAAACAGAGACACAAAATCCAAACATGGCAGTCAGAAAGGAGCAGCGGCAAGGAGGAAGCCAGAGTCCTCCACTCAACAGTGAGTGTTAGTAGGTGCACGGGGAAAAAGAGGACAAGCTCTCTAGGGTTTCACAGCCAAGAGAGCGGCAACTGGGATTTAATCAGATCCTTCAGACTCGCCAGCTAACCTCCTCTCTGCGAGAAAGCTAAAACTTTGTGCCCATCAGGCGAGACACTGTGTCTATCTGCTAACTACTGGGAAAATCCCACCAGCTAGGGTTTGTGTTTCCGAGTTATAAAGGGAATTATGTATGGCTGTTTTGTCTACATGGATGTCTGTGTACCATGGGCATGCCTAGGGCTCTGGGAGGTTCAGAAGCAAGACATCGAAGTCATGTCATGTGTGTGTGTATATACTGTATATATGCATATATGCACATGTTTTTATATATGTATATATATACACACATATACATAATTATTTACTGTAGCTGTCTTCAGACACTCCAGAAGTTGGCATCAGATCTCATTATAGATGGTTGTGAGTCACCATGTGGTTGCTGGGAGTTGAACTCAGGACCTCTGGAAGAGCAGTCAGTGCTCTAACCACTGAGCCATCTCTCCAGTTCTCACCAGCTAGTTTTGATCTTGTTTTTCCTGCTGAGGAACCCCAAAGGCCCAAATGAGGCCAGTGTGACACTGTGGTTGTACCACAGCCGGGCTCTTATCACAGCTTCTCTTGTTCCCAAACCCAGCCCCACTGTCGATGGCAAGTGAGCCACTTTTGTGTCCTCAGCCCTGGATACAGTCGGTGACAATAGCCATAGCTCCCATGGATTGCGGAGCTCAAATGCAGCTGACGAGGGAGGAGCTAAGCGTGTTTGGCACAGACATCCCATGGGCATGTCTCCGTTGCTGCAGCACTTACCGTTATCCCGGCATCGAATCAGCAGAGAGTGACACTAACCACCAGCAGACTCTTCCCCATGACCCTGACACCAGGCCAGGGATTCATGGCTACCTCAGCATCATTTTATAGTTAAAAATGTATGCATGCGTGTAGGATGTGTGTAGGGTTGTCTTAGTCAGCGTTTCTATTCCTGCACAAACATCATGAGAAAGAAGCAAGTTGGGGAGGAAAGGGTTTATTCAGCTCACACTTCCATATTGCTGTTCATCACCAAAGAAAGTCAGGACTGGAACCCAAGCAGGTCAGGAAGCAGGAGCTGATGCAGAGGCCATGGAGGGATGTTACTTACTGGCTTCCTTCCCCTGGTTTGCTCAACTTGCTCTCTTATAAAACCCAGGTCTACCAGCCCAGGGATGGCTCCACCCACAATGGGCTGGGCCCTCCCCCCTTGATCACTGGTTGAGAAAATGCCTTACAGCTGGATCTCATGGAGGCATTTCGTCAAGGGAGGCTCCTTTCTCTGTGATAACTCCAGCTCGTGTCAGGTTGACACAAAACTAGCCCATACAATGGTGTATGGTATGATACTATGATGTATGTATATAGGACATACATATGTATGATGTATGTGTGTACATGTATCTGGATATATGTAAAAGTGAAAGAGAAATTGCAGATTGACTGGCAGATAGACTGACAGCCATCCAGCCAGCCAGACTGACAGCCAGACTTACAGACTGGCAGACAGGTAGAGAGGCAGAGAGACAGACAGACAGGGAGACAGACAGACAGACAGACAGGAAGAGAGACAAGACTGATTGACAGAGTGACAGGCAGACAGACAATCAGGCAGACTGATAGGCAGGTAGGCAGACTGACAGATAGACTGACCAACTGATGGACAAACAGACAGACAGACAGAAAGAAAGACCAATGGACACGTAGACAGACTGGCAAGCCGACTGACTGACAGGCAGGCAGACAGACAGACTGACCAGTGGGCTGACAGATAGACTGACTGAGCATGTTCTGGTTTCTGTTTTGCCAAATGCTATAAATTTCTGAGCAGCTTCATGAAGGGCATAACGGCAGCTGGGAATTGGGGTGGCGGGATGGCGGAGGGCTCTTTACGATGAATAAATGTGCCTTTCTGAGGACATTCTCAACATTATTCTTCTCGTGTTCCCCAAAGACTGGAGAGAATCTGACCAAGAGCCCAGCCTGGGATGGAAGGCTGACTGGAAAGCAGAGCCCGTCCTGTCTACAGGGGGCTTTGCGGGAGGATTCGGGAGGGTGCAGGAGGGTGCGGGAGGGCACAGGAGGGGCGGGAGAGGGCGGCTCAGGGGCTGGGGACAGATTGTTCTCAGAGAATGTGGCCTTTTCTTCCCTTTTCTCTTCAACAATCTAAACAGGAGAATTCTGCGCAACAAGAGCTCGGCCACGGAGGCAAACAAGCCTGACTTGCAAAGTTCTGGGGTGGAATTAAGTAGAAGCCTGAAACCCAGGTCTGAATACAATCCAGGAATAAGCTCTGACTTCCCCTGGCCCAGCCCTGGTAAGCCACATGCTGTTCTCTAGGCAGGGCTGTGCCTCATCTCTTTTCCTCCACAGCTAAGGCCGGAACTCTAGGCCTGGCTCTTCCACACCGGATGGAGAGAGAGAGAGGGGGAGTGAATCTGAGTTCCAGAACCTCACTAGCCTTGAGAGAGAAGACCGGGGCTTAACTCCAGACTTGCTCAGCAGCTCACCAGGCTTGCTCAGGTTGTATGAACTCGAATCTCGTCTCCGTAGCCCCCACCTCCATGTCTCAGCCCCACAGCTGTAGAGAGGGAGTGGAAATATCCCACTGAAGAGCATAGATGACAATCAGTGGGCTTGACAAAGCAGGAGTGACAAAGCAGGAGTGACAAAGCAGGAGCGCCCAGACTGCTGGGGATGAAGAATGTCAGCACGGGGTTAGCAGACGCTGGACAGGGCAAAGCCCCTCCCTCCTTTTTAAAGCCAGAGAAAGGCTTCAGCTATGAAAAGACGTGCCCAGAGGTTGTGGTTAGGGTGCTCCAGCTACAGCAACAGGGGAAGGAGAGACAGTTCTCACATCCCAGGCATCAGCAAACTTCGAGTTATCCCAGAACACAGGATACAGCCTTCAAATGTCCACATCTGTAACGGTGCCACAGTCTCCCCAGAAGCTCCACTATCTGGGGACCTGGTGCTCAAATGCAAGGCTCATGGGACATTTCAGATTCAACAGTCTGGTGTCCAAGTTTCTATGTCAGCAGCTGACACAGACTTACCAGTTCCAGGAAGACAGGGACAGTTCACCAACATTGGTTATGTTCCTCATCACGATCACCATCACGACTACAATCATCCCCATCTCCACTATCATCACCTTAACCATCACCATTATCATCACAACCACTATCACCACCATCACCACCACCACCATCACCACCATCACCACCATCACCATCATCACCTTAACCATCACCATTATCATCACAATCATTATCACCACCATCACCACCACCATCACCACCACCATCATCACCTTAACCATCACCATTATCATCACAATCACTATCACCACCATCACCAACACCATCACCATCATCCCCAACCTCATCCAAAATGAAGACTACTTTCACCAACCCAAATGCTTTCGATAAATCCATCCCTGTGGGTTTTGGGGGAATTCCTGGCATCCTAAATTTGTTCAGGCTGGAGAACATGTCTCTGGGTAATATGTGTCTCTCCATGATGATAACAGGCTAAATTCATCGAGAGGACATTAGAATTGTAAGTATGTCTATGTCTATCACAAAGCTTGGCAATGTGTGAGCCAACCACCAATAGGACTAAACCAAATGCAGACAAGCCCACAGTCCCAGTCCGGGATTCCAGTCCCTCCGGCCCGATCATTAATAGACCGGCAGACGTGAAATCAATATGCGTATTGAACACTGAAAAACACAATCAGCCAAATGGGCCTAATTGACATTTATGGAATGGCAGGCAAACACCAGCAGAATACTCATATCTCAAGCGCACGTGCAATATTTTATCGATGGTGATCGTTTTCTGGGCCGTCGAATGAGCGTCGGTAAATATAAAATGATTTAATACTGCAAAGCGTGATCTCTAGACCATGGAGGGAGGTGACAATGCAGGAGCAGTTACAGAGAAGATTTCTATTTGGAAACTGAGGCTGGAGTGGAAGAACTTGGAGGTGTGTGGTGTCACGCTGAGATAGAAAGAAAGGCGCTTCCTGAGGCAGTTAACCTGGTTCTCAGGTTTACAGATGGAGACATTGGGGATCAAATTAAGCCCAAGGTCAGTCAGACAAAGGACACAGAAAGGAAGGAAGGAAGAAAGGGAAAAATGAAGAAAGGGAAGGAGGAGGAGGGAAAGATCACTATGATGACGGCAGAAGGAACACGGAGCACAGGGCTGTGGACACGAAAATGCTGGTTGGAAACGCTCTCCAGGGCTCTGCATATCAAGCCACAGGTTCTCTGCGACCCTGACAGAGACCTCATTGGCCTTTTGCTGTCAGAATTTGTATAATTTACAGGAAAGAGGAGGGGTCACGGATAAACAGCACTGGACACTGTGAGTACCATGTCATGAACACAGCATGTGATCAGCGGATCACAGCCATCGATGTGCAACAAAATCACCAAGGCAGATCAATGGCGAGGGGACAGTCTTCTGTTAGACAGCTGAAATGCTGGGACATGCACACGTGCACACACACACACACACACACACACACACACACACATGCACAGGCATACATACACACATATACACATGCACATACACATGTGTACACATGCATACACACATGCATGTACACACATGCATACATACATACACACATGCATGCAAGCACACAAGCACACACACATACACATGCACACAAATGCACAGGCACACATACACACATATACACATGCACATACACATGTGTACACATGCATGTACACACATGCATGCATACATACACACATGCATACAAGCACACAAGCACACACATACACATGCACACAAATGCACAGGCACACATACACACATATACACATGCACATACACATGTGTATACATGCATGTACACACATGCATGCATACATACACACATGCATGCAAGCACACAAGCACACACACATACACATGCACACAAGTGCACAAGCACACATACACGTATGCACACACACATACACATGTGCACACACATACACACTTGCATACACACACACACACACACACACACACACACACAGTGAGCAGGCTGAGGTCAAGAAGTACCTGCTATCTTAGAATACAAACCATGTTTAAGGACAGGTCCCAAGGTCAGGCTCATCTGTGCTCCCTCCAGTCAACACTGACTGCGGTTGCAGCTCTACAATCTCATAAGCTCAAGGAAATCCCAGCTGGAGAAACCTCCAGAACTGGAAAGAGTTCCGTGGTAGGGTGAGACCATGGTCAACTCCCAAGAGGAAGAGAAGAAGGCGGGAGAAGATGAGCAGGGGTGGAGGGTAAGAGAGAGAAGGGGATGGGGAGAGAGCTGGTTTTCAGAATCTGAAGACAAATTCCTTGCTCACTACAGTTGCATATGCTTGGCCCAGGGAGTGGTGGTGTTAGGAGGTGTGGCCGTGATGGGGTGGGTGTGGCCCTGATAGAGTACCCATGGCCTTGTTGGAGTAGGCATGTCACTGTGGGCACCTTCCAAGCTGCCTGGAAGCCAGCTTTCAGATGAAGATGTAGAACTCTCAGCTCCTCCTGCACCATGCCTGCCTGGATGCTGCCACTCCCACCTTGGTGATAATGGACTAAACCTCTGAACCTGTAAGTCAGTCCCAATTAAGTGTTGTCCTTTTAAGAGTCGCCTTGGTCATGGTGTCTGTTCACAGCAGTAAAACCCTGAGACACTCAGTAGCACATCTGTTCTTTTCGGTGTATTTTCTTCATACTTGTGTGTGTTGAGAGGGGGTAGTTTGCAAAAGAAAACACATAAAGAAGTGGTTTCTCCTTCTCTCTTGCTCTTTTTAAGGCCCCCCCCTCCATGGACTTCTAGATTTTCACACCTCTTAGGTGACATGCAGAGCTTGTAACTTGCCCGCATCTGATCAGTGTGGCTTATCTAGACTCACCTTCTGTTCTTTGGTTCTCACTACTGCAGATGACCACACGAGGAAGGGTCCCAGATCCACACACGCTTTTTTACTCTGTGTACACAGCAGGAGATAGACTGTGTGTGTGTGTGTGTGAGTGTGTGTGTGTGTGTGTGTGTGTAATACAATGTTCATGGACACCGTGACAGGTGTACACACACATTGCTTGGTCTGTGTGTTTGTGTGCATGTGTGGGTGTGTGTAGTAACGCTCATACACACCCTAACAGCTGTCCACATATATGTTTGAAGAATCAGGCCTGGCTTTGCTTTCTCCTTCTATTTATGAACACTTTAAAATGTCAATTTTCCTGAAATTTAAGTGAATGGATAAATAAAATTTTAAATAATGTTCTTGGTCAATGTCTCTTCTGGTCAGCAGAGAACTTGGCTTTATATTAATGAGGATCTTACTTACACTTTGAACCTCACCTGTAATTACCGGGTGAACTTGGGTCACTGAGCTCATTACCCATTAATATTCATCAGTAACAGCGGCTGCATACGGTGCCTGAGTCCCAGGATCTCTGGAAGTCTTACCTATTCCAACACAGAGCAGCTGTTCCTGCTAAGCAGTGGTCTTGGATCCTGGTCTCCCACTTGGGACTCTCTTTTGAGCCTCGGCTTCCCCGCCTATAAAAGATGGAGAGTAAGCTACAGCCGTGGTCACTGTGTGTTGAAGTTCCTCTGCTTCGATGTGGCCTGCATACCAATCGGAAGGTGGAGATGCCAGCTCAGCATCAGGGTTAACCCCAGAATCTACAGGGTCAATATTCCTCCCAGGAGGTTCCTGTGGATCAGAAAAAAAAAAGTCACATATAGCTGAGCATCTCATGGGAGCAACCTGGGAACACCCGTGTCTTCTTTCTTCAGGAGGGAAGGACAGAGCTGGTTCCTGCCACCTGACTATCTGTGTAGCTGCTCCATGAGCTCCCCACAGCCATGGGCAGAAGCCAGGGCGGTCATGTTCAGCCTGCCCTGTGGTATCTCAGCCCTCAGGAGCTGCATGGCCCTGTCTTAGTCTCCAGTGTGGGGGATACAAGCTGTCCAGCCTGCTTCCTGTCCCTGGAGGGCCAGCCTGCTTTTGCAAGAACCTGACAAAGGGCTTGAAACCTTCATGTCACACATGCCAAACGTGTGTGATGAGAAGATACAAATGCAGGGTTACAGGTGACTGGTAGAAGGCAGGGTGAGGTCACAGGGCAAGGTGAAAGTGGCTACTCCCTGGGCAGGCCAGAAGGTGGGCTTCAGGTGCCAGGTGCACAGACATATGGAAAGCAAGCTGTGCTGGTGAATGCTGTAGTTCACACCGCCCTGTGTCTATAATTTTTTTTTGTGGCTGGTGGCACCTGGCTGTGCACACCTGCAGCCCTGATGTCTGGGGTTCCCCAGATGTCTGGGAAGTTAGCTCATGACTCCCAGCAGTAGGCTTTGGGAGCTGATAGGAGCTGATATTGCACATGCAGATCCCTGGATCTCTTGCCTACTGGGAGTGATCTACCTTACTTCAGGGCTCGGCATGGAGTTCAGGAGTGTGAGACCCTCACCACTATAAGGGTCGCACTCTCTGGCTGCTCCGTCCTCTCAGGCTCAGGTCCCCGTTTCACCCCTGCATCTCAGTCCTTACTTAAAGGTCAGCTGCCGAAGGCCCCATGAGGTCACAGTTGTAGACGTAAATATTTACAATGTATCCTAGTTTGGTTTCTGTTTCTATGATACACATCATCAATGGAAGCCCGGCTTGAAGAGGAAAGTTTTTACTTCAGTTTACAGGGGTCAGTGGAATGGATTTCGGACTGAATGTTTAACACAGAGCTGCAACACTCTATGCCGAGATCATAAGGCCCTGCGGGACTGGTGCCACCCCACGGGCAGACAGCGCTCCCAAGGAGCACAGGTACCCTGTGGCTGGAGTACCAGGGTGCGTTTTGAAAACGTCAGTAGCAGAAATACCAGGGCAGAGTCCATGGTGAGAAACTTATGATCTGCACAGAGTAGGCATGTAATGCATCATTTCGTACTTGGATGGAGAGAGGGAGAGAATGGAGCGGGGAGGGGAGGGAGGGAGAAGAGTTGAGGGAGGTGGGAAGGGAAGGGGAAAGATCAATCAGGGCAACTTGAAGTCTAATCTGAAGGTGCTGAGTATCAGAACAATCTTCTGTGACCTCCATGGTCAGAGCCCTGCCAGGCCCAGCTCCCAACCAGGCCACTCTGTGCAGAATACACAGCATCCGCCTCCTTTCATCCCCAACGTTGAGGCCAGAAACACCCAGCTATCCTACTGTGTGCCTCCTGACTTGGACACCCATCCATATCCCGCCCGGAGACACCTGTGTCAGGCACATGTGCCCCATTATGCCCAGAACTTCCTGCAGACAAGTTTCCCACATCCAGTGGTTAACATCTGCATCCAGTTCCCATCACAGCACCTAGCACGTGCTCATTAAACATCTGCCGGAGGCTCAGGGGCATGGAGAGGCCCCTGGTCAGCTCTTACATCAGACCTGAGGCTTCTCTGAGAAGACCCAGAGTTCTGGAAGCTTCATCCACACTCTACAGCTCCCGCCCTCGAAACATGCCAACCAAATAACAAAAAAAGCATCCAGCATTGATAAAAGCCTTCAGCGAGCCATCTTGGCAGAGCAGCGGCTTCTGTCCCAGTCAGCACCGACACAGGCAGCCTAATTATCCTAATTAGAAGCCACATTAAAGCATGATTATAACATAAAATTTGAATTAGCCGTATAACACGCCCAAATTTTTCGGTACGTTTATTGATTCTGTCCCTCTGTTAATCAGAAGGCCACAGAAAAGTTAGATACATCTGGTTCAATTAGAACAAGCCCCAGCCAGTGGAACTCATTAGCAGCTGTCCCTTGTCAGGGACAGCGAGGTGGGAAGGCATATTGTCACAGGCAACAGGGTCGGTTCCTTTCTTCCTGGACCCTGCATGGGCCAGGCTGTGGCATCCTCCCTCTAGATAACTGTTTTGAAAATCGATGTGTCAGGAGTATGTCCAAGTAACATGAGAAGATGCGTTGATTCAACGGGAAACGATGAGCTCCGCTGGTGATTGGCAGCACTAGCATGTTCGGTACAGCGGTGTGAAGATGAATCCCAAGAGCCTCACATCATAGTCTCACTGTCGTTCCCTAGCTCTGTGGTCTGAAGAGTTTTATTTGGGGCTTGAGGGATGGATCAGGACTAGCCTAGTTGGAAAGTTCCAGACCAGTGAGAGACCTTGTTTCAAAAAAATAAAAGGGAATGGTACCTGGGGGACAACACCTTCAGTTGTCCTTAGCCTCCACAGGTACCCACACACATGAATATATTTCTTTACACACACACACACACACACACACACATACACACTAATAATAATAATAATAACAATAATAATAACACACTAATAGTAATAGGAACCCACACACATGAACGTATTCCTGCACACACACACACACACACACACACACAAATGATAATTCTTTCAGCAAAGAGTTCACGTGGAGTGCGTGTAAGCCCGGTGCCTGAAAGGCTTCGGACACAGTGCCTCACGATTTAAGATATTCACATGTTCATAATAAATTACCTTGAACCCAAGATTAAATCTGACACGTGCTTGTTTTTTAATAATGCCTTCCACACGCAGACGACTATCGCTTTAGCAAATATTCTCGGTGTGGTGTGTTCTGGCATTTCGACTGTGACCCACTGAGGTCAGGTGTGGAATTTTTCCACTTGGGCCTGAGTGTTGGTATTCAACAGAGTTTTACATTTTGGAGCACTTCAGAGTTGGGATCTGGGAACTGAGGGTACTCGACCTGTAATGTGTGCCTCCCACTCTCTCCTGCTTAAGAGTTGCTGTGATCTTCATCGTCCTCACCGACCCCACATCTTTAACTTCATCAGGAAAATCTGACCCCTGTGATGTTTGCCGTGGCTCTGAAGAGCTCCACAGCACCATGGAAACAGCACCATGCACCTGAGAATCTGGGAAGCTTTCAGCCTGTGCCACTCATTGGCTTGTAGCTTAGATCACTGCCCACATAGGCAAAACAAACATAGCCCCCAGGTTCTGAGTGTGAGGAGAGATTAGAACTGCTCTTGGGATGGAATGAGGCCCATCGTCAACTTCTTAGCCCAGATATCCTGTCCTGAGCCCTGAGAGATGGTGACAGCAGCCTCAGGCACCTGATCACCTCAGCGGACAGTGGCTTGCAGCATTGCAACCATGCCGCAGCAGTCCTGTTCTCCTGAGGACTGTTTCTATCCAGCCAGTGTGTCAGGTGCTCTGGTGAATTTCCCATCCTTGCTTGTGGTAAGAATGAGGTCATGTGACAAACTTCTGGAAGGCTGCGAGCTTGGAGCCGGGCTGTCAAAGTGAATGGATCTGGAGAAAACTGAGGCAGGCCTTGGCGGGGAGAGGTCTGAGGGGAGGAGCTTCCTAGGATTAACTGAGGAGGACCATTTCCAATGTGGGAGCACCACCAGGGAAAACTCACCTTGTGCTTGCTCTTCTCCTCTGGCTGTCCCCAGCTTCTTAGGCCTCCAGTGTGGACTGAAGACCAACAACTCTCCAGAAAGCTTCCAGGCTCCTGGTACCAAGCTAGGGCTACCAAGATCTCCAGGCCCTGGGTCCCGCTTCCCAGAGAGCCCAGCATGCAGGCTGGACTACCGGGCTGTATGTGTAAGTTAATCACATAAACACCTTTATGTGTGCAGACAGTCTATGGGTTTGTCCCTCGGCTCCTAGTATGCAAGGAAACAAAGAAGGACCAGAATGTCACATAGCCACAGAACGCAAGTGACCTTGGGTCGCTAAAGAGATACAGCTTTGGGGAGCAGCAAAAACTTACAGACTCCAATGAGTGGCCACGATGGTCCTTCTGCACACAGCCACTAAGTCCTGGGGCCCTGCAGCTACTGTGGCCTCATCAGGTCCAGGCTGATCGGCTCCACATTCTGCGTTCCTGTCTTGCTCTGAGCATACTGCTCACCCAGTGGCCACGCCCACGAACAGACCAGTGACACCACTTCTGAACCAAACTTGCCTGGAACTTCTGGGCCCAGGGGTTGGACACAGGACTCACCCTTCCTTAGGCAGCCCAAGGCTGGTCCCTCGAAATTCAGAGGCTACAGGTAACCAAAAAGAAGGAACAAGGACAGCAGAAGAAACCCACAGCGTAGCTCTGTGGCCCTCCCGTGGAGCAGAGCAGTCAAGTAGACACAGCTGGTGCCACCGGCTTCCCCTTGACCCAAACCTACACCTACTTTTACTTTGCCTTCATGTCTTAGCTTTGTGTTAAGAACCACTTGTTCTTGATGTGAGGAGATGGTTCAGCAAGAGTATGAACCAAGTTCAATTCTTGCTGCCCACTTCAGAGACTCACAACCACTGTGTCTGTAGCTCTAGGAGATTCAGTGCCCTCTACTGACCTTTGACAGCACTGTATTCTTGTGTACATACCCTCACACAAGCATGTGCGTGCGCGCACGCACACACACACACACACACACACACATACACACACAATTTTTAAAAAGAAATACATAAAATTCCACTCACTGGATGCAATCTCTGGATTTGTCTACCAATGGAGTTAGTTGTCTTAGTCAACGTTTCTGTTGCTACGATGAAACACCATGACCAGAAAGCAAGTTAGAAAGGAGAGGGTTTAGTCAGCTTACAATTCCACACTGCAGTAGAAACAAAATCAGGACAGGAACCAAAGGCAGGAACCTGGAGTCAGGAGCTGATGCAGAGGCCATGGAGGGATGCTGCTGACTGGCTTGCTTCCCCGGGCTTGATCAGCCTGCTTTCTTATAGAACCCAGGAATGGCTCTCCTCCCCCCCCCAACCACTAATTGAGAAAATGCCTTACACGTAGATCTCACGGAGGCATTTCCTCAACTGAAGCTCTACCTTTCTGATTACTCTAGCTGTGTCAAGTTGACACAAACCAGCCAGTACAGGAGTATTCTTCGTCAGTCCACTAAGTGGACAGATGGCTCAACGAGGTTATGGGCAAGTATAACCACAGACTGGGTTTACATTGGTTATTAGTTATGCTGTGTCTGTAACAATGGGGATCTTGGCATACTGTACTTGGAACTTATAGTGCACTGTAATAAGAAGCAACAGGTTCTGGGGTAGACTTAGTTCCAAATGAGGCCCTGGACATTTATCTGTGGCTGTAGCTTGGGATAAGAGCCTGAGTCCACTGTCTCAGAGGCCAGATTGCATATTAAGTTTCCCAGAGCCTGATGGGTAACCCTGGCTGGGAACCAGCAATGGGGAAAGAACTGTCCAGGGCTTGTTTACAACCTGACATTTATTCTAGAAGGACGAGATATACCCAGACACCCTCAAACACCTCCCAGAACGTCTTCTCTTTGGTTTTATTTATTTATTTATTTATTTATTTATTTATTTATTTATTTTAAAATTTGGTTCAGCAGTGTTTGTTGGTTTTCTACATGGTTCATATCCTGAGTTCCGTACCCCCAGATTTAACCAACGATGGGCAAAAACAGACAACACCACACCTTGATAACAGACTGGTGCCTCTTGCCAGCACCGGACAAACCATACAAGACCAGTGCAATTCCACAAGGTATACAACACCTAGAGGTGAGTCAAAAGATGAGCAAGCGCTGTGCCATTTGAACAATTTGGTGTCCCAGGAGGATCCTGAACATCATTTCTAACTGTGTTAGACCTGGTTGGACGCTGAACAAACTCTAATCCTGCCCCACTGGAGAACCTAGGGGTTGAGGATCCCGCAGGGACTAAAGTATGTTTGAAGGGACTATGGTTGTCAAAGAAAAGAAAGCTACCAACTGAGAAGATGAGCAAGAAAGAGGAGGAGATGCGTGAGGAAGGAAGAACCCAGAGACGGCTGCCAGAAGCGAGGGGCTCCCAGCAGCCAGGTCTGTGGGCAAAGCGGAGAGCCGGGGACACTGATGGCCATGCTAAAGTCTGCATCCCCATAGTGTGGGGTACTGGGGAGCCACGGAAGCTGTAGGTTAGGGGCAGTGTTTATCCTACCCATGAGACTTCAGGGCCTGGCTAGTATTGAACTACGGGCTTGAGACACAGACAAGGGAGAACCTTTGTTTGACAATCAACAATTCCCTTTCCTGTCCTGAGCAATTTTGTATCCATTCCCTCCCATCAAGCAGAAACCTGAAGTCTTCCAGACAGCCCTGCTGCCATGGCAACGGCAAGAGAAACAAACAAAGCTCACATCAAGCCACTAAACAGCAAAGCCAGCTCGGTCTCCATACCATTATTTTAATAATCGGCAACAGCCATGGGGCCGAGAGCATCAGGCTTTCATGGTACTACCACCAACGTGTCTTTTTCTTGAGATGCCTTGTGGTGCTCACGGACACGTGGGCCTCACTCAAATCACGCCTCCAGCTGGGAGTCCCCACTAGGGAAGACCCTTACTGCCAACAGCGGTTACCAACTCCTGGGCTTGGGAAGCCAGGTGGCCAAATGGTTAGAGGCTCCAACCTCAGGCCAAGCAGCCCTGGGTGCAAATCCAAGACCTGCTACTTCCAAGCTGGTGATGGTTCATTCATCACCGTGCTGGACCTCTGTTTACCTGCTGCAATGTGAAGATCTATTCAGGGAGTCATCCAACTTTTAACCCGGCTTTGTGGAAGAACTGCTGGCATTTCATGTTGCTAAAGGTCCTTGTGCTTGCCCACCCCAGTCTGCACATCATCAGTAATACACACGTAAGAGCCTAGAAAAACACAGAGGGTGTGTGGACCATTTTCTGAGCTAAGAGTATCTCAGAAACGGAGCGAGGGCTCTTTGGAGTGTAACCATAGGGAGAGATCTGGCAGGTCTTAAGTCAGAAACTTCAGAAAGTGGCGCAGACTGATCTGAACAAAGAGGGGCCTGGTGGCACGGGCTTCCCCTCTAGGACTTGGGAATGGAGAGGAACACTCTGAGTTCAAAGCCAGCAAAGGAGTGAGACCCTCTCTTTAAAAAAATAAACAGAATGTCTTTTTTTCTATTTTAAGATTTGCTTATTTATTTTACACACATGAGTGCACTGTAACTGTCTTTAGACACTCTGGAAGAGGGCATCAGATCCCATTAAAGATAGTTGTGAGTCACCATGCGGTTGCTGGGAATTGAACTCAGTACCTCTGGAAGAGTAGTCAGTGATCTTTACCACCAAGCCATCTCTCCAGCCAGTGAGACCCTATCTTAAGCAATGAGAAGGAATCACATGAAGAGGGTTCTGTGGGTTGGGTAGGAGTTCGACTTAGTCTGACATCTTCAGGTGGTTGTGAGGACGCGGTGGACATCAGATATTGAAATGCTCACAACCATCGGCTTCCTCTCTCACCAGGGTGGGTCCAGTACAATCTGGCAATCACTGGGTGTGAATCTAACAATGTAGCATCATTGATCTTCAGAACTGGGAGGTGATTTCAAATGGATGCAATCTGAATCAGAGAGGGTGAGGCAGGCCTAGACTGAGCTCAGGGGTCAGACTTCAGGGGTTCACAATTCCTTGGACTTTCGGGGTTCACAAGTCTCTTGAACTTTAGACTACGCCAAGGTCAAAGTCCTCTAGGACCATGCTGGAAAATGGACCCACATAGACTGAGTGACCTTGGCTATGTGGCCTTTCCTTGCAGGTCTTAGAGGTTCCACAGACATTCCTGCCCTCTGCCCTGCCTCTTCTGTCCCCATGGGTACTGAGGCTGAGCTTTGGCTGGGAACAAGGGTGGAATATTGATTAGCAGGAGGCTGACCCAGCCTGGCCCCTTCCGTACCCCACACTGAAGAGACCGGTAAGATTGGAGAAGGAGACAGAAAACGCTGGTATGTTCCTGGAATTGAACAGAGCAGGCTGTCTCTGTTAATTCTGCAAGAAGCCAGTCTCCCAGAAACCGGATCTGACTGGCCGCGTGTCAGGAAGCCTTGGGAGCATTAGCTTCTCTGTGCCCTCGGCCTCAGCCAGACTTGTGCCTCGGACTAGATGCTGATGAAATTCCCTTGGTGAACCCCACCTGAGCATCTTTCTGCCCCCCAGCCCCGTGTGCCTCGCTGCCCAGTGCTGATCAGCAATTCCAGAGGCAAGAGCATTCACACCTGCTGAGAACCCTGCTAAGTCAGGCTGGCTGTTCAGCTTCCTGGAGTGACCTGCCTTCCCCCTGACAGTGACAGTCTGGTCACTGATGATGTTCCAAGATGGAGAAATTGAAGCTCACAAGCTACATCCCAGAATGGAGTTCTGGTCCAAATCTAAGTGTGTCTGGCTCCAAATGAACCCACCGTACCCGGTCACGCTCAGATCTTCAGCATCACGAGGCTTAGGATAACCCACAAGCACACACCCACCAACGCACACAAAGGCTGTTCTTAGTGGCCTGGAAAAGTAAGTATGTTATGATTTGCAATGTCAGACTACATAAATACAGAGTCATTATTTAATTTCTTTCTCCACTTTGAGGCTGGGGCACACAACCCTTCATGAGGAGACTCTCCCCACAGGCTTGTAGACCTTAGCTGCTGGACGGATGGATGTTTCTGTGCCTCGTCTTTGAGCTTTTCCCATGCTCTTCTCAGCAGTGCAGCAGCTTCCGGTCCTCTCTGGCCTCGGGAGAATGCAGATCATTCGGCAGGCTGTCTTTGTCTTATGTCAACTTTCAGTTAGAAAGTAAAGGCCCTGTCTGCGGCTAACACAGGCATTTCCTAAGAGAGAACGTCTCCAGGAAGCCGAAGGGGCAGATCATCCCCTGCAGATTATATGGGTGCCCAGGAGGGATAGGCTACCTCACCTCACACTTGATTATGTCCTTGCTGGCTTCCAGTCGGAGAGCAGTGTGGGCCCAGGCTTTGCACTAGGGGCTATGGAAGCTGTGCTCTGTGATGAAGACTAGGTAAGAGGATGCTGGAGGCTCCATCTTTAGTTCAAAGACACCAGGGAGCAGGGTTGTCCATCTTCTGGAATACCTTCTACTTGCATTATTAAATTAAAGCCCTCCATTATGGACGTCTTCTTTTCCTATTGGTTCCTCTCTTCCAGACGGCAGATATCCTCTTCTCCACTGTTCAGTGATAAAACCTTTCAGAACACAGATGCTCCTAATACAGAGGCACATGATACTCAGTCTGAGCAGCATGGACCTCGATGGCCTTGTTGAAGGACACACGGTCATCAGCAGGAACATGCTCAGATCTCAGACTGAAACATTCCAAAGCCCAGACTTCCAGACACTCTGTGACACTGATTCCTGGCACAGAGCATTGGTCAACTGACTGGAAAGGACATGGGCCTATGAGTTGGCAGGCGTCACCAGACAGCCTTAGAAAGCAAGAAAGGCTATCCAGTGCGTTCATGGCCCTTTGCACTGAGTTTGATGTCTCAGAACTATTCATTGAACACAAAGAAAATGGGAATGTGGGTAGATAGATAGATGGACAAAAAAATAAATGGATGAACAGGGAGACAGAAAAAATGATGGGGCAGAGGGAAGGGGAAGGGGAGGGAGAGGCTAATGGGTAAATTATGATACTTGGACTAAATAGCCTGAGATGTACCTTCATACTGTGAAGAGACCAGGTAGACAGCTAGATGGAAAGGTGGTGCGTGGTAAGTGAATAGTTGTAAGAAAGAGATGGAGAGACAGATGGCTGGACACATAGATGAATGGGAGGAAAGGTTGGTTGTGTGGATTAGATGGATGAGTGGAGGGTAAGTGAATGGGTGGGTGGACGGATGGACAGATGGATGGATGGGTGGGTGGGTGGATGATGGGTGAATGGATGTATAGGTGACTGTATTATGGATGGAGAGATGATGGGTAGATGGATAAATAGATGAGTGGGTGGATGGATGGGTGGATGGATGGATGGATGGATGGATGGACAGATGGATGGATGGGTGGATGGGTGGGTGGATGGATGGGTGGGTGGGTGAGTGGGTGGAATGGTGAATGGATGGATGTATGTTTGAGTGAGTGAGTGGGTGGATAGATTGAGAGAACAATTCCAGAGAGGCTAGTCACTCACAGAAAGACACTCAAAAGAGCAGAGAATGGACAGAAGCTCCAGCTTCCTGTCCACTGTTGATAACAATTGCTCAGATGGAGGCCAAACCCCAGAGTAAGCATTGAGCTGACCTACCCCTGAGACCCTCTCCTAACCCCCCCAACGCACAGCACATCTTGTCACACCATGAGGACACCGTTGCTCATTGTTGCTCCACATGGCATTATTTTTATTTCTGCTCCTCTGAAGAAGAGACTGGAACCCAGAGAGCTGAAGTCGCTTGTTCTTAGTCTTCTGCAAAGACAGAGGTGAGGTCAGGGCCCAGCCTTTGCCCTCACTGGCTGATTTTAACTGCACAAAGGTGATTGATCGCACACACAGCAGCATGTAAGGACAGACCTACAGGCTCACTCCAACTGCAAGAACAGAACCTGGGGTTCTCTACCCAGTGGGCAATGAGCATAGGAAGTCCACTCTGACCCCCACTGAAGGCCGGGCTTAAGCTGGTAGTAGACAGAGCACAAGCCTGGGTGGAGCTGGATCCTGTGCATGGCATTGGATGTGTCAGCTTGCCTCCCCACACCTCAGTTTGCCCTTCTTTAAAATGGGTCTGGTAATGGGAAAGATCTTCCCCTACAAGCTACTTTTGTCTCAGCTCTGACCCCAGCTGGCTGGCTCTTCTTTCTGGTGACATTTACCTGCCTGACTCTCTCTTAGATTTTCAGCACAAATGAAACTAGTTAACACCTGCTGTGCGCTCCGTGAGTTCAGAGTCTATGGCCTGCTGTGTCTCCCCACCCTTACGAAGCGACTGAAGTAATGGACTTCCAGTGGCCCTGCTGGGAATGGGGAGTGGTGAACAGCCAGGAGGAGCCACCAAGTCTCAGCCCAGAGGCAGCCACCTTGTTTCGGGGAAGGGTCATGTTGGGGACAGAAGTCTGGTTTTCAACCCAGGCTTGGCTTTGAATTCATCTATCCTATCACTTCCTGGCTGGGTGGCTTTGGTGAGGGGCACCCGAGGGTCTAGGGGAGATATCGGTTACCACTGATCATTATGAAATTGAAACAGAGACCACACCAGAGTCTGGCAAGCCATGAGTACTTATGAACATCCCTCCTCTGGTCTCCATGGAGGAAGCCAGCACGTGTGTCTCCTGTCTCCATTCTCCCCTCCATTTTCCTGTTCCTCGGGGGTGGGGTGAGGTGGCTACTGAAAGGCCTGCTGCTAGTTCTATGGGGGGGCGAGAGTGAGGGGGTGGGTCAGGCTGCTCTTTACAAAAGGCCCACCCTCCTGCTTCAAGGCAGGACAACAAGCCATTCCCCAGAGGAGGAACCATGTCTTCTGCATGTCCTTCTCAACACACACACACACACACACACACTCATACACGAAAACACACATGTACACACACACACACTCACACGCACTCACACACATGTGCACACACACACATGCACTCATACGCGCAAACACACGCACATAAACACGCAAACACACAAATGCACACTCACACATGTGCACACACACACACACACACACACACACTTGACTGGCCTGAGAGGAAGCTTCTTCAGCCCAGGTGAGCAGGAAGGAAATGAGATACCTGGGCTTCCTGAAAACAGCATCCCAGAGTGAGAGGAGCACCCCGAACCAGGAGCAGAAGAATCCCTTCTTCCTGCCCCCCTTGCACCTCCGATGCTCCCCTCCTCCACCTCTTTTTTAGGGATTCCCATCTCTTCACTCTGCTAAAGACATTTTTTACCCCCAATTGCTACAAGCTTCTCTCCATCTGCTCTCTGCTTGAGCGGAGTGGCAAGGTGGGGTGGGGGAGGGGAGAGGAGGGCTTCTAACTTGGGGTGAGGGGCCTGGGAAGCCAGCTGGGCCTGCAAAATTCTGCAGAACAAGGAGAGCAGTCTCCCTCCGTGTGAGGCATCTCCCACCTGGCCCTTGGCCAATGCCTGCCATAAGTGGCTGCTTGTCTTCCTCTCCCACTGTGCCCCATCTCCTCTGTTTATGGAAGAAAGACGCCTTGCTAGAGAATCTGAACTGGACAGAGGCGGTCCGAGGATGAGCCTGGATCCAAAGCTTCCAATTGGGGGATGGGGGACGGGGCTCAGGCTCTGGAAGCCTGGGGGGGGGAGGTGATCTGCAGACCCCTGCTGAGAGTGCTAATGTAGCAGATGGAGCTGGAATCGTAGGTAACTTGGGTGGTGGGACTTCACCCAAGAGTCTGTGGCTGGGCTTTTCCAGGGTGAAGAACCACTTGGTGTCAGACAGAGGATTCTGGGGTCCTGTGTATTGGACCTGCAAGGTCCCTGGATGCAGTCGGTGTGGCTTCCTAGGTCACCAGAACTCTCTGTGGAAACACCAAGGCATTTGGCAGATAGAAAAGGGTGGGGGAGGGGAGGGGAGGGTGGAGGCGGGTGGGGCCCCCAGGGGCCAGAGAGGGCGGTGCAGTGGAGATACAGGCCAGGCTGCTGGCCGACTGGGTTTGCAAGGACACATCGGGTGCTCTCCTGCCCTGTCTGACTGTCCCAGCATCCTCAAAGAGAGCGGGGACCCTGGGTCCACACGGGACCCGGCGACACCACCAACTTCTCAGGGCCGGAGGGCCAGGCTGCCCGAAACGGCCCTCGGCCGCCTCCTCGCGCTCACTTCCCTCGCTCGCTCGTTTGCTCGCTCTCTCTCCTGCTAGCTCGCTCGGGCCCCAGCCCCCGCCCTCCGCTCGCTCGCCGCCCGCGGCTCCTCCTCACTCGTCCGTCGCCCGCGCCCGGTGCAGCTCGGCCAGAGCTACGGCAGGCTGTGCGTCCTCCAGGAGCCGCTGCCCTGATCCTACTGCCTGGATCCCCGTGCCCGAACCCCGCTGCACCAGTCCCTCTGTCTGGACCTCGCTCTAGGATCCGGCTGCTCAGAGCCTCTGTCCAGATCTCTCCCTCTCCCTGGACCGCACTGCCTGATTCCGGTTGCCCGGATCCTTCTGCCTGGACCCCACCACACGGACTCCTCTGCCTGGACCGGCCACACGGATCTCTAGGCGCCGATCCGGGCTCCGTAGCTACAATGACTGTGGCACGGCCACAAGCCGCGGGACCCGACAGGATTTCTCTGCTCTTGGTCGCCTTGCTCCTAGGGAGCCCCGTGGCAGCTCGGGCGGAAGGTAAGCACCCCAAGGGCCCCGGCCCAGAGGGGGTAAAGTTGTTGCGGCTGACCCGGTTGGTCCAGGAACACACGCGCCACCCGTGAGACCGCCCGAATTCGGTGCTGGGCACCTCATCCCTGTCTGAGAGCGGAGGCGGGGGCGCATCTGAAGGACTCCCGCCTTGGGCTGCAGGTCCTTCGTCTGTCTCTGGGCTGAGGGCAGACTCCTCTTTGCAGTCCGGAGAAGCTTCCAGGAGAAGCTCCTGGGAGTGGGGTCCTCTCCAAAGCTCCAGATTCTGGAAGCTCTCCGCAACTGCACCCGGGGCTGGCTGCCAGGTTATCCTGCCAGGCTCCGTGGAAGAAGATAGGTATAGGAAGCGGACAGCTGCCTGCCTGCCTCCAGAACCACATTCCTTCCCTTCCCACCATCCCACGCTGTCTCGGACTATCCGGAGGGGCTGTCTCCTGAATAGGTCCCAGCCAGGTGTCAAAATATTGGACTTGGGTGTGGCTTCCTGGGATGGAGGGGAGCTCGGGGCTCCCAGAACTTGGTGAGAGGAGAGATGTTAGAACCTCAGGAGCTGAGCCCCCTTTTCGCCCCTCTACAGCCTCATCGATATTAGGAATGAAGAGAGGGGGCTAGTGAACCCCACGTGCTTGCTGCTTAGGAAGGGGGTCCGAGTTTGTGGAGATTGTCCTTCATCTAACTGGGGTACACCTTCGCTCCATCTGCTGGGGTCCCAGGAAGTTATAGTGTATTGCCCGTGTGACTCTTTTTTCCTCCCGTGGTAACTTACAAAACAAAGCTGGGAGTCTTCCTGAGCTGGCCACAGCATCGGGCGCTCATCCACCCCCACCCCCTTGTTCATCTGGAGTTTCGTTTCTTTGGGGTCATCTTGATCTGGAGTTCTGAGGACAGACAAGCTTCGCCGCGGGGAATTCTGGGCCCCTGAGTTCAGCACCAAAGGCCCCGGACAGCTCTCAGCTCCAGGCCCTGGCTGTGGGTCCCATCTCTTGCTTGTGGCCTGGAGTACCCTCCTCAGCATACATGAGGCATTATATCCCCAAGCTGTTGGGCCAAAAGATGAGAGCAAGGGGCATGATTTGCTCTCCTTTATCTAACAAAAGATATAATTAAGAACCTCTTGTGAGACAGTGGTATTTTCAATTTACACCAGGTCTGGGCAGTTTCTCTAGATGGGTAAAGAGATTTGGTCTAAATCAATGGTCTCTACCCAGCATGCCCTTTCTTAATTAGCTGTTTCTTTTCAACAATAGTGTGGTGGCCTTGAACCTGTTCCAGATTGCCCTGTCCCAGCTCTCTCTCTCTCTCTCTCTCTCTCTCTCTCTCTCTCTCACACACACACACACACACACACACACACACCACAAGCAGAACTCAGATATGCCCAGAGACTTACCATCTTTTCCAAAGTGGCCCTACCTCTGAGTTCAACATCCTCTAAGGCACCACCCTGGGCATGGGGGTGGGGTCTGAATGGCATATAGAGAAATGTCACCCAAGATCAGGATCCTGTATCCTGATTCCCCAGTGTGTGCTGGAGTGTAGGAGGGAGAAAAGAATGTGTGCATTTGTGATTTCAATTTTTAGACATTTTATATTTTGCAACCACTCTACACCATGGCTAGTGAGTGTGTGTGTGTATCTTTTTAATTTCAGGTCACTGCCAAATTTAAGTCCTCTGATATACTTCATCCAACGACTCATTAATGACTGTGGGGTTCCAACTGAGTCATAAGAAGGGAGCCTGGGTAGCCCACGGGCACTGCCAGTTCTCATGGTCCATTTGGAAACAATTGATCTCCCGCAATAAATTCTATTTTTAACCGGCCGCTCCTGTCTACGAACCAGAGAGGAGAGGCAACCAAGCAGGGAGCTCAGAGTGGCAGACTCTTCCTGCTTGCGGCTGCGGAACTTGTTGCAATATTTCTGTGCAGGGTGTGCGTTCTCTGGGCCGTTTCGCCGGGAGTAAAGGGTAGCTTTTCTTTTTAAGAGGACCTTTATTGCCTAAGACACGCATGTGAGAGTGTAATGTATGTACATGCTAAGACTGCGAAGGGTGACGTTTTTTTTCCCTTGGATTAAACAAAGCCAATTCAGTGTTGCTCAGTAATTTGTTACCTCCTTAGTCTCTGACATGTAGCGAGATGTATCGTTGTTACACTGGCCCTGAAAGTGCTTTCCTGTGAATTTGTCCTGCTTTCTCAAGGAGTTTTGGTTGCCCCCACCAGGGAGGACCCGACCCAAACTTCAAAGGGTCTTCTTTTATTCACACAGTTCTGCTGGGCATTAGGGAACAATGCAGACTTCCTTTCTTCCTTCTTCCAAGGCAAAAAGGGATGTTTTCTGAACAATTTGGTTTATGACTTTTGGTTAAGAGTCCGTTCCTGCAAGCCGTTCAAAGCAAGTCGGTCAAAGGAAGGCAGTAGACAGGCTCTCCGGTGTGCAGGTTGATGGCGGCATGGCAGGCCCATACTGCATACGTCCACTAGGGGCGCTCAAAGCTGCAGCTGGTGACTGAGGGCAGGAAGGAGGCAGACACGTCTAAGTCCTGTGTTGAAAGCTAGCATGGTCCTCAGCTCCGTGGCCTGAGCACATGGCTCCAGTCTCTTCCGCTGGAGGTACTTGGTCCTTATTTCTCAGGGAGAGATTACTGCGGGCTTTTGGCACACAGTGAAGAGGGGGATGCAGAGATGAGAAGTTGGCAGAGGATGCTCTCCCAGAAGGCATCATTACAACTCTATTATAGAAGCACTGCAAACTGAGGGTCGCTGCAAGGCTATTCTAGTGAACACCCGGGCTGGATGTGAAAAGCAAATTAACGGGGTTCAAGAAAAATGGTTTGAAAAATCAGAGCTGCCTCAACCCAAAAGCTCAGTCCATTCATTGCTAGACGCACTGAACCTCTGGAGACACCATCTTGTCTAGGATTCTATCCTGCCATCTGTGGAGCATAAATAGAACGGGGAGGAGGCTGATGGGACCAACCTGGAAGGGTGGTTATAGGATTGTGTAACTCGTGTAAAAAGAAACTAGCGTGTGTTCGCATACGGCCAATGGTTTCCTGTTCTCCCAAGAACAAACTTCCTCTGTGAACAGGTACCAAGAAAGTAGTAGCCTCCCCAAATTGGGCAAAGCGGATGTTCACATAAGTACTGAAGTAACTTAGGGCAGAGTTGGGGAGGAGGGCCAGCGGGCAGCCTACTCTGCCCACTACCATTTAGAGAGGGAGATCTCAGCACTGCATGGTGTAGGCAGCCTTTCTTCCCAGACCTCCAACACTGCATGGCTTTGAACCTATGGCCAAGAATCACAGTTAATTGCAACGAAGAATGACGGATTGGAAAGATGACACGAGAGGAACTTCCTGTGTGCTGAGTTCTGATAAGACTCTCCCTGTAACAAAAACAAAAAACAAAAACAAACAAACAAACAAACAAACAAAAAAACCCACCTCAGATTCTCTGACTGGAAACCCTAGTTCATTAATCACATTTCTGGTGGCTGGTAATCTTAGTTCATGGAGCTAGCGGAGTTGTCCGGTAGAAACTTTCTTCCTGCTTTGCAAATGTCCGCTCTCTCGTGTGGCTGCAAAAGACGGTGGGGTCTGGTGCCCTTCACTTTGCAAGGGCTGCCATCTCACTTTGGGGCTCAGCCCCTCAGGCTTCACCCTAACTCAGTTGCCTCTGATTGGTCATTTGGGTCTTTGAGGTACGAGTGGGGCGAACGTGAGCAATGCTAAGGGCACGAAGTTTCTCTGCTGGGCACTATTTCCTGTGCCCCAGCAAGAGACCCACAGCGTCCTGGCTGTCAGCGGTGTGCTTTCGTGGAAGGATGGACCACTGTGGAATCTGACAGGTAGCTGTGTATGACTTTCACCGGGCCTGTTGGGCGAGGTCTTGCTGAGCAGGATTGGCCCTGGACGGATGCAACAAATTCCGGGAAGAAAATTCTACATGGGTAGGGAAACCCTGAAGCAGGCTTTACTCTTGGGATTAAAAAGAGGGGAACAGGAGACAGAAGAAAGGGGAAGGAGACAGGCGCACTTGCTGGTCCTCATCTCTAAGATACATACTGTGATGGTTTGTATATGCTTGGCCTAAGGAATCTAAATTTAGGAGGTGTGGCCTTGTTGGAGTAGGTGTGGCCTTGTTAGAGTGGGTGTGGTCCTTTTGGAGGAGGTGTGGCCTTGTTGGAGTAGGTGTGGCCTTGGAGTAGGTGTGGTCCTTTTGGAGGAGGTGTGGCCTTGTTGGAGTAGGTGTGGTCCTTTTGGAGGAGGTGTGGCCTTGTTGGAGTAGGTAGGTGTGGCCTTGTTGGAGTGGGTGTGGTCCTTTTGGAGGAGGTGTGGCCTTGTTGGAGTAGGTGTGGCCTTGGAGTAGGTGTGGCCTTGGAGTAGGTGTGGTCCTTTTGGAGGAGGTGTGGCCTTGTTGGAGTAGGTGTGGTCCTTTTGGAGGAGGTGTGGCCTTGTTGGAGTGGGTGTGTCACTGTGGGCTTGGGCTCTTAAGGCCCTTGCCCTAGCTCCCTGGAAGCCAGTCTTCCTCTAGCAGCCTTCAGATGAAGATGTAGATAGAACTCTCAGCTCCTCCTGCACCCTGTCTGCCTGGATGCCACCATGCTCCTGTCTTGATGATAATGGACTGAACTTCTGAACCTGTAAACCAGCCCCGATTAAAAGTCCTTCTAAGAGTTGCCTTGGTCATGGTGTCTGCTCACAGCAGTAAAACCCTAACTGAGACATAGGCTTTTGTCCTCCCTGTGCCTGGATCACAGGAGTTCCCTAGATGAAACTGAGTCGTTCACTGTCCTTCATTACGGATGGAGAGCAGCATTTTCTTAAAGGACCAGGGTCCAGGTGCTAAGGACAGACCAGTCCCCATGCAGCTTCCCACTGGTTTGTACATGGAAGTAGTCTCGAGGTGACTGTGACAATGGCACAAAGCAAGAATGCTGACTTTGTGGGGGATTTGAAGCAGGGGCACGGGGTGCCTCTGCAGACCCGTGTGGACTCAGTTAGCTATAACAGACTGAGTGCACAAAGAAAACACCGATTATGGTGTTGGCTTTGTTCCAAGCCTTGTGCTGAGTGGTTTGTGAAGATCGTGTAGAGAATCCTCACCACAAACACACCAGGTAGGACGTATTATTCCTGCTTACAGATAAGGGAAACTGAGGCTCAGAGAGAACAGATGAAGGTTATACCACTGATCCCAGGACTGTACTCTGCTCTCCTAACAGGGAGGCTAGGTGTCACATTTAGGAATCTTGAGGAGTAAGAAATGAGAAGGATGTGAGTGAATTCTGCTGGGATGCCCGTTTCATTAAAACCAGTCTCGTGGCTGGTTGTGGTGGCACACCCATCATCCTAGCACTCGGGAAGCTGAGCTGAGGATTTCGATTTCCAGACCAGGCCCCACAGTGTGTGCGTGTGTGTGTGTGTGTGTGTGTGTGCGCGCGCTCGAACACACACACACACACACGAGTGCACACGAGCATGAAATCTTGTGTATGTGCTATTGTGTGTGTGTAATCTTATGTGTGTGCTACCTTGAGTGTGTGTTACCTTGTATGTGTGCTATCTTATATGTGTGTGTGCTATCTTGTGTGTGTGTTATCATGTGTGTGCTGTCTTCAGTGTGTATGTATGTGTGTGTGCTATTTTGTGTGTATATGCCATCATGTGTGTTTCTGTGTGCTTTCATATGTGTGTGTGTGCTCTTGTGTGTATGTGTGTGTGAGAGAGAGGCAGAGACAGGTACATTCACCTGTATACACAGGTGCGTAGACCAGGGACTAACGTTAGGTGTCTTTCTCAGTAACTCTCAAACGTACTTTTTGGACTGAATCTGGAGTTCACTGAATCAACAAGAGTGACTTATCGGTACGTGGAAGGACAGACATGCTTGCTGATGGCTTTCACATGCTAGGTCCTGCATTCAAATCCTTGTGTGTATCCTTGCCAGCGCTTTACCCACGGAGTCACTTCCACGGCCCCCAAATCCTATCTTCAAACCACACGGCTTGACACCAAGCTCCGTGGTATCTCTCTACCCAGAATCCCTGGCACAGAAGCCGACCAGCACCAGACGCATGGGTGTTGAGTGTACTCTGGTGACTGGCACCGTGCCTGCTACTCAGGCTAAGGATAAGGATAAACTGAGTCAGGAGAGAAGGTATAGGGGGTGGTGCCAAGTTATGCAATACCGACTGGTTGGTGCGTGGTGGGAACATGCAGTGGTTCCAGGTCCTAGTCCTCCTAGCATCCTTCCTTTCTGTACGAAAGGAAACTTAGGCTTGGAGCAGCCAAGGTTTCACCCCCAGTTGTCACCAGAGGGGACCAGGGAAGCGGCTGCTCACTCTGGGTCCTGCCCTGTTGTGGAATTATAACATGGGGGTAGGGAGACCCTCACCTATACCAAGGTACCGCCAACAGGTGTGGCCATCTCTGAGCTCGCTAAGCCCCAAAGGCTGATGGGTTGGAGATCACAGTCAGCTAGAATTGCCCTAAGTCCTCAAGAGCTTCAGAAGAGGAAGCTCAGGGTTTACTTTGTGCAGCCAAGAAGAATCATAAAGCCAGCCGGACAATGGCCTCAGCCGCCTTGGTTGACATGGAAACTGAGATTTCTAATTAGTTGGAGAGAAACCACTTTCTAGCACAAGAAAGCCAAAGACACCAAACACTCCCACTTCCTTCTTCTCTCATGAGGGGAGATGGATTTGAGACAGTACAAGTGCCTTCTCCACATTCTCCCACATGTTCTGTGTCCAATTCTGTCAGGTGACATTCTAACCTGGGTTCTGCAGAAGGAGAAACCAAGTCTCAGAAATTTCCCAGGCTCTTGCACAGGATCTGTGATGGCTGGTTTGATGTCTGCTTGAAACAAGTTAGGGTCACTTGGAAAGAGGAAACATCAGTTGAGAAAAATGCCTCCACCAGATTGGTGGTCCAGCCTGTGGTACACTTTGTGGGGTCAAGCCTGTGGTACACTTTGTGGGGTCAAGCCTGTGGCACACTTTGTGGGGTCAAGCCTATTGTACACTTTGTGGGGTCAAGCCTGTGGTACACTTTGTGGGGTCAAGCCTGTGGTACACTTTGTGGGGTCAAGCCTGTGGTACACTTTGTGGGAGTGGTAATTGATGTGAGAACAGTGTCTCCCCTACGATGGTGGTCCCGGGTGTGTACATAAAGTAAGCTCTGAGGAGTAAGCCAGTGAGCAGCACGCCTCCATGGCCTCTGCATCAGCTCCTGCCTCCAGGTTCCTGCCCTGCCTGAGTTCCTGTCCTGACTCCCTTCAGCAATGAACAGTGATGTGGAAGTGTGAGCCAAATAAACCCTTTCCTCCCCAAGTTGCTTTGGTCCTGGTGTTTCATCCCAGTAACAAAACCCGTAGACAGGGTCTCATGGGCAGTGTATGACAGAGGCAGAATTCGAACCCAGGATCTTTGGATTCCAAAGCTCTGCCTTGTTCTAGATGTTGAGGCAGCCGGAAGAACAAGCTCCTCTGTCAGGACTCCACACTGGGATGCGTCTTCTCATCCAGATGAGAGGTCAGGTGTCCCGAGTCAGCTTGCCCTGTAACGAAGTGGTCACCTAAACTTCACTCAGACATCCAGGATGGCTTCTATGTGAAGCTTATGTCCCTAACACCCTGTCACCCTAGGACAACCTCCTGCTGGCTCAACTGAGGCTACAGATAAAATTTTCAGTGGGCTGGTTTCAGAGGTCAACCTGGAGCTGTCTGCTGCAGCTTCCTGAGCCTTGGAGATTGTTAATGATCACGTGTGTGTGTGTGGATGTGTCCAGCTCAGTAAAAGTTTGCTATTGCTGTTAATATGATTCACCTGGCCAACTCCTATTCATCCGTCAGCACCCCATCCCTGTAGTTTCTTCTATGAAGCTACCCGTTGCTTCTATTCTCCGGTTCCAGCCTCATCAGCCCTTGCCATCCCTCAGTAATGGGTAATTCACACATCATTCATTCACGCGGCTGCCTTTCCTAGACGGTGTTATCTCCCAGAGGCTCAGCTGGATGTTAGGCGTCTGAACACCCACCCCTCAGCTGGGTCTGCCCCGGTGACACAGACCATTTGTCAAAGACAACAATTACTTTCATCTTTGTGGTGAGATGGGGTTGTTTGGTCCCGGGCGGCCTCATCTTAAAAGACATCAATACCATGGTCCTCCCTCAGAGGATAGCTGCAAGGAAGATCGATGAGTTAATGGACGTGAAATTGCTCAAGACGTCTAGAGTGAAAGGATGAACCAAACATGAGGAAGGAGAAAAGTACACGCTGTAACGTGAGAAGGCCCCTTTGAGCAATGCTGTACACTGGCGGGCCTCTGGAAGCCATCTTGCTTTCCAGAGGAAGTGCTGGATACAGTTGCTCCTGCAGCCAAATAGAAACTCTGTGGATGCCCTACAGGTGGCCTTGGGATCTGTCTTCTCTTGGGTCTCTGGAAGCTCCAAATTCAGCACATGCCCCGCTGAATGCTGGGAGAGCACAGCAACAGTAATGGATGCCAGACCTCAGAGTTGGCAGTCTGGCTTTTAATGTGCTGCCCGGTTCATTCTTATGGGAGTCACCTTTCACCCTGAGGGACACACAGAGGGTGGCCTCCTGTGAGTCTGCACAGCTCCTGCAGCTGTGTGTGGCAGCCCGGGTTGTAGAAGTACAACACCCCCACATTAATCTTCCGAGGGAGGGCACGGGGTGCACCCCATCTCATTCCCTGAAGATTTCCGAACAGTCTTCTACCGTCTGCACCCCTTTTAAAGCAGGTTTAGCAAGTTGTAAAGCTAATTTGGGGCCAACTGCCTTGGAAATTAATGCAGAATATGTGGAATCAAGCCTCATTTTCCAGGGCTTCAGGAAGGGAAATTTGCCTAATTTATGGCATAAATAAAAATACTGTGCTGAGGCCAATTTGCATACTTTTACTTCAATTGGGGTTAAAGACAAAGTTTTTTTTTTTTTTTTGTCTTTGCTCTTTCTTTCTTTCTTTTGTTCTTGTACTTTTACCTTGTTTTTAAGGAGCACTTGTGATCTCTCTTATTAATCCAAACGTCAAAGGCAGGAGCAGTAAGCAGGTCCCCACTAGTCTCTGTGTGTAGCCTCAACTGTGAAGTGAGCATGACAATGGCCCCCAGGTCTGATAACAAGGAGGACTTACAAGCTGAAGAATTCAGAGCACAAGGGTGTACTCACATAAACAGAACCCTGTGACAGGTGTGCAGGACAGGTGCATCACCACCATCAGCTGTAAACACACCTGCTACAGGTGTGCAGGGCAGGTGCATCACCACCATCAGCTGTAAACACACCTGTTACAGGTGTGCAGGGCAGGTGCATCACCATCATCAGCTGTAGCCACACCTGTTTAGAACTCATGGTTTCCTTCCTGGATCCTGTGATCCTCCAAGGCAGGATGGAGCCTTGGTTTTCTCTGTCACCAGCTCTCACTACTAAACGCCAGAACAAGTGGGAATGTGTCACCAGGGTCAATATTCAGGAAGTGTCTGGGTTGATGAGAGTATGTGTGCATGCGTGGGTGTGAGTACACTCATCTCTGCATGTGCATACGGTGGTCAGAGGTCAACTTTGGATATGCACATCTTTTCTATGGCTTTTCACCTTACTTTTTGAGCCAGGGTCTGACACCAAGCCTAGGAGTCACCATTTGACTATACCATCAGGATAATAAGCCAACGGTCACCTCGTTCCTCATAGCTGGGGTTACCAGAATGCACAGGTCACGCCTAGTTTTGAAGTGGGTTAACTGAGTGCCAGGCACCCAAACTCAGCAAGCACTTCACCCTCTAAGCCCCCGTCCTGGGGAAGTGGTTTTTACACATACACATATGTGCACGTGCACATAGCGGGAGAAAGAGACAGAGATAGAGACAGACAGACAGAGAGAGAGAGAGATAAACAGACACACAGAGACAGAGAAAGACTGACAGAGACAGACAGACACAGAGAGAAACTGACAGAGACAGAGAGACAAAGACACAGAGACACAGAGAGAGACAGAGACAGAGAGATACAAAGATACAGAGAGGCAGAGATAGAGACAGAAAGACACCCACAGAGACCGAGACTGACAGAGATGGAGAGACAGAGACACAGAGAGAGACAGAGAGAACTGGTGTCTTCACAAACTCAGGGCATCAGCAGGTCTCCCTTGGGTGTCACCCACCTTTGTAGAAAGATCATGTGCTAGGGAGGTAACCGTGACCTTCCCCCCACCTACTGGGTGCTCAGCTAAATGCTCTCTGTGTGGATGAAAGCTCGGCCCTCCCCGGCCTCGGCATCTCAAGATCTCAGCAGCCTCTCAGTATAAGAAGCACTGGGACGAACTTGCACTTTTATGACTCCCAGTAGATAAAACATGTTGTGAGGTGCTGAAGAGCCGTGTGGCTTTACGACCTCACGTCTGTGCTCTCCTTCCCAATTTAAGGCATTTTACAACCCCCTTTAATAAAATTGAAGCTCTGAGCAAAAGGCTCAGATCCAGGTGAACATACCCCTCCCTTCTCTCCCCCTCTCTGTCTCTCTCTCTCTGTATCTCTGTCTCTCTGTCTCTCTCTATCTCTCTGTATCTCTGTCTCTCTCTATATCTCTGTCTCTCTCTCTGTCTCTCTGTGTCTCTCTCTATCTCTCTGTCTCTCCCTGTCTCTCTGTCTCTCTCTGTCTCTATCTCTCTGTCTCTCTGTCTCTCCCTGTCTCTCTGTCTCTCTGTCTCTCTGTCCCTGTCTCACTGGTAGCTGAGGACCAAGGATCAGCTCATCCCAGCCACAGGCCCCGGGACCTCCCTGAGGAAGCTGTGAGAACAACAAGGGGGTCAAGAAGACTCGCTTTTCTCTCAGCCACTCCTCCCCCTGAGTTCCAAATCAAGTAGCCCCAGAATGCCACAGCGGAGAGAGACTTGTGGAATGTACCAGAATCCCTATGTTTGCTTCATGGACAGGATCAGGCTTAATGATAGAAAGGCAACTCATAGTGAAGTCAGGATCCATTAATCTTGAAGACCTACTGTCGGTCTGAGACAGTCTATCCATTTTGAGTGTGTGGCATAGCAATATACAAGGACTTTAACCTGGAGCTGAACTTTTTCAACCGGGTGAGACTCTAGTGTACCCCCAACCCTTATGAACTAGTTAACTGCAAGCTAAGATGCAGGGGCCTCCAAGCAGCCAGCACCAGGGGCCCATGAACTCCAGGGCCAAACTAACTGGCTCAGACTTGCCCTCTTCCCAACCTTATAAGCAGCTACCTAGTTAATGCTCTCTAATGACCCAAATAAATGTGTCACTTCCAGAGAGCCTGCAATGCCCATCCCAGAATTCACAGGGGCAGGAGCAGAGCCTGCTGTCTGTGCCCCCGACATCAGCAGTCAGGAACGTACCTCCGTTTCATTCCACGCCGGTGTTAAAACAAACCCGATGCTCTGAGGCGGGGCCCAGAGGTGCAGCTGGGCGCATCTCATGAAGTATTAACTTGGACAATTGGTTAATGAGATTTGTTCCCAAATTAATGATTCCAGGTCCTGGGGAGGTTTATTGTAAGTAGCAATAAGAAGGGCCATTTCCTGGTACGTGGTGGAGGGTCCTGCTACTGTGCCTGTTGTTTACGAGCAAAGCTGCAGAGCCCGTGCTGGGGAAAATGAGTCCATTTTTCAGATGAGAAAACTGAGGGCTAAGGGGCTCCATGACACAGTCCTTCGGCCCTTTGCTGGTGTCTCCCAGTGTGACCTCAGATTCTTATACACTGGTTGGCCTGCCGTTCACAGTGGTCTGTAACTAGTGTTCTCCTTTACTGATCTCTCTGTGTAGTGGGAGTAGGACACAGGATTCCCCCACAGATACCCAGCACACCCTTCTCCTGGGAGGCTTCTGGTCCCTCTTTGCCAGGAGACCATGAGAAAGGCAGGAGCTAGCACACTGACTGATCCTTAAACAGCAAACGGTTCGAATGGGCTCTGCTCCGGCCGCTGGGGCAGGGGAGAGTAATACCACCCTCTGGGAACGTTGACTTTCTCAGATCCACCCACCGGGCTTTCGCTCGACCTGTCGATATTCGTTAATACTTCATGAGCTGAGCTGGGACCCTCCCATCGTGGAGATCACCCAACATTTAAATGATGGGGTTCCTGGTGTGTCAGAGAGGGGTGGCCATGCTTGCCCCTGACAAGGCAACATAGGAACGTCATGACCAGCTGGTGAAGTGCACTGTGTGATCTTGGGATTGTTGCTATCCTTCTCTGGGCCCCCGTGTCCTCATCTCTAGGGTCTGTGTTGAGTCAGTATAAATCACATGGGACACTGGGTAGGAACCAAAAGCCCAGGGGACAACGCCATGGAACCTACAGTTGGGCTCCTCACACTGGCTTCTGGGTATTTCTGATGCGTTGGTAGATCGTATGTGTGTGTGTGTGTGTGTGTGTGTGTGTGTGTTCATGTGTGTGCAGGGTAGAGGTTGACACTGGTATCTTCCATCATTACTCCCAGCCATATTGTTTGGGGCGGAGTCTCTTAATGAACCTGGAGCTCACCAGTTCAGTGAGGTGAACTGGCTTGGTTAGCTCCAGGGTCCTGCCTGTGTCTGCCTCCCTCGTTCCGGGATTTCAGACCTGTGTTTTTCTATGCCCGGATTTTTATGTGGGTGTGAGAAACCCGAACTCAGCTCCTGGAGATTGCGCGGTGGCAAGCTCTTCCCTGACTCAGCCAGCTCCCCAGCCTGGACTGCAGGTCGCTAGCCATCACCTCTGTGTGCGGTTGTGTTTCCCTTTATTCTGAGCAAAGCCTGCATATTCGCCCTTTGAGCCAGCCTTACTCTCCGCCCGTACAACTTTCACTGAGGCCGGAAGACATGGGCTGACCGGCTGCAGCTCACACAGTAGGCGTGAGTCCCGTCTCTGTGAATCTAAAAGGGTCAACTTTATCCGAGCCGAGCGACATGAGTGGAGTGGACTCTCCTCCCAGCTCACTCACTCTGTTCTCAGTGCAGACAAACTCTCTCGGCCCCTCCTCCTGAACAAACCCAGTTAACTCTTTTAATGAGCCGCGGAGGTGTGGCCTGTGAAGTGCGTGATCAATGGAATGCTGGTCTCCTGTGTGCGGGGGGGGGGGGGTGGGGGGGGCAGCGCGGCCTCCTGTGTGCGGGGGCAGCGTGGCCTCCTGTGTGCGGGCGCAGCGTGGCCTCCTGTGTGCGGGGGCAGCGTGGCCTCCTGTGTGCGGGGGCAGCGTGGCCTCCTGTGTGCGGGGGGGGGGGGCAGCGTGGCCTCCTGTGTGCGGGGGGGGGCAGCGTGGCCTCCTGTGTGCGGGGGCAGCGTGGCCTCCTGTGTGCGGGGGCAGCGTGGCCTCCTGTGTGGGGGGGGCAGCGTGGCCTCCTGTGTGTGGGGGGGACAGCGTGGCCTCCTGTGTGCGGGGGCAGCGTGGCCTCCTGTGTGCCGGGGGCAGCGTGGCCTCCTGTGTGCCGGGGGGGGGGGGACGGCGTGGCAGACACGAATTATCGTCCGCGAGCCTGACTCTCGACTCCTTTGCTTCCAAGAGAGCAGCTGCAGCTGGGGTAGGTGGGTGCTCCAGACTCACCCCAGGAAGAAGTGACCTGAGCCCAAAGCATCTTAACAAGGGGTGTGAGGCTGGTGTGGTTGGGTCCCCAGGAAGAGAGCAGGGCAGTTCAGAGGTGATGTTAACGGGAAAGGCTGCCCCAGGCTGGGCTAATGTGCTTCTGCACCAGGAAGGGGACAAGAGTTTGGATCCCCAGAAGCCTCACAAATGTCAGTCCTGAAAAGGCAGAGATGGGGCCCTGGAGCGAGCTGCTTAGGCTGAGTAGTTGAATTGGGAGCTCTGGGTTCTGCTGTGAGAGACGTTGCCTTAGTAGGTACGGTAGCCATCAATGGAGGAAGACCTGAACACTAACCCCAGGCTTCACACACACACACACACACACACACACACACACACAAGCACGCCTCACACTCCTGCCCTCATCCCCTCCTGGTCACAATAAACTACCTTTTCAAACCGTGAGTCATCATGGAACCACCACTCCCGTAAGTCCCCTCAAGTATTGGATCCCAGCGATGAAAACCTTCAATGCTGTCTAAGCAAATGTGCGGAGGTCTTTCTTCCTCTGCATTGGACCTGACACAGGGTTCTGGAAGCTGAGATGTTCGGACAGACAGATAGAACCATCAGAGTGGAAGAGACAGAATCCCTCAGGACTGTGTGGGAGATGGGAGAAGGGGAGAGGGTCTTTCTAGCTCAGTTTACAGGTGGGGTGGGGCCCGTTTGAGCTGGAAAATGCTGCCTATGAGGCAGAAGCATTGAAGAGCAGGCCAGGTCCTTGACAGTTTCCGTGGTCCCCTGTTCCCCATATGGCAGCCCACGGGCTGCTTCTTGCCCCAGCTAAGGTCGGGGAGGCATTGAAGCGCTGCCCCAAGGCCCTCTCTGGGAACAGCCTCTCTCCAGCACAGGGAAGGAGGGGCAAGTGGGTGTTCAGAGGATGCTTTGCCCTCCGCATGATGTACCGGCTGCTTGGAATCCTTTCTTTGTTCCTGCCTTTAACATCCAGAACACAGACCAGGCAGCAGAGAAGGAACTGGAAGGTTATCAATTAGGGCATACGATAATCAGTTCCCGGTCCTTCCTCCTGAATCCTGATCAGACCAGACAAAAAGGATTGGATGTATGCTACCTACCATTACTGCCTGCCCAACATCGCTGGGTAAATTAAATGACATTTACGGTACAACTTAACTATAAAAATGTGCCTGGGGCAGAAATTAGATGTAGGGAGCCTGCTCTGGCAAAAGACATTTTTATAAACGCACGAACACCTGAACCAATTTGGAGGGCCTGTCGTCCCGATTTGAAGCAGAAGCAGTGGCTCATCCCTACAGAGGATGCGTGATTATCTGAATGAGGGGACGCTTGGAATGCCGGCGTCCAGGGGGGTCTGCCCTGGACTCCATAGCAACATGAGAAGGTTGGGCTGACCTGTGATTGACAGCTGGACTCACGCACGGCCCCCAAGGTGTCCAAATGCCCCCCCTCCTCCAGAGAGCCCTCCCAGGGCTGTACGCCCGAATTCCCATTGTCCCCGGCTTTGAGCTGACTACTCAATCCCAGGGTTTAATGGCCGGAAATAACAGGAGTTTCATGAGCCTGTGATTGGGCTGGACCCAGCGGGGAAACCGCTTCACTGCACAGGGTACCCGGCGGAGCCAAGGGCATCCAGAAACTTCAGTGGGTTGGAAGGTCCGTGGGGACCACCCATCGCGATAACTCTGCTCACCTGGGCCTGCAAGTGGGGATCCTCTCCTATGCACCCTGCGGTGGCTTCTCCCAGGGGCGGAGAATGGGCTCATCTAGAAAAGTAAAAGCCAAAGGTCTCCTCAGGGGTACTGTTAGGTTGTACACACTGAACTCCTGAAATCGAATCAAGTCCCCGAGGCTAACTTGGATTCAAGAAGAAAGACTCTGACTCTTGATGGGGGAGGTGGCAGAGACCCCGTGGCCTCTTTTCCCTTCCTCCAGGTGGTAGGCAGCGCTGTCCCTGTGGGCTGTGGACCCGGCCGGTGCCGTGCTGTGTTCTCCTTTCCACGCTGGGTTGTAGGTTTCTCCGTGTCTGTTTATACAGAGAGGAGAGCCCTTGGCTTGTTTGTTTTTGAAATGCTGTAGATTCGACAGAAATACCACAATCCTGCGTGCTTACCTCAAGCACAGTCCCTCTTAACCCCAGAGAGTATTGTAAAACGTGGCGGGGATCTGAGGGTATTAGTATTTATAGAGTCGGCAGCCATAATCGTGGCAGGTCGTCATAACAAGGATTAATATCAGCCGTTAAGTATTAATAACGGAATAACTCCGATTGCTTTAGTACTAACAGATGCCGCTCTGCCTACACTTAAGCTGCGTTTGGCTTTTGGAATAGGCTTCTATTTCCATCCATTTCCTCCTTAGTCTGCCCAGAAACCTTGCAAGCCTTACAGAGATTCCTGTAAGAATCCCGTTTACCCATACAGAAACGGAGGCAGCAACCAGACTCATGAGCTTGCTTGCAGATCATTTATAAAGCGCCTACTACGTGTCCCTCACTGAAGAAAGTCAATGTCCTGCAGCGATACTGTGAGGCTTGTGCCATGTCACGGATGAGGACAGTCAGGCAGATGTGAACTCCTGTTCATGGCTTTATAGCTGGGTTCATCTGGAAGTCCACAGATCTTTCCAGAAGGCTACCCTCACTTTCTCCCAGATCATTGGTAAGGAAGAGGAGTGAGACGTGGTCTCGTCATGTAAGCCAGAATAGTCTTGAACTCACTATATAGCCAAGGCTAGCCTCTAACTCAGGACCCTGCTGCCGGAGCTTCTAAACACTGGGTTTACAGGTATGAATCACAAATCTGGCTTCTAAATCACATTTTTTTCCTATTACTTTGAGCTGAGATCAGAGATAACATCTGTACAGAGAGGGCATACCAGTGTTTGTGGCGGTGTCTCAGGAGATAAGGCACTGACTGCACACACCTGAGGATCCATGTTTGACATCCAGAACTTCCGTGAAAGAGGAGGTGTGCCCCCCCACCCCTGCTTCTAATCCCAGAATGCTCCAGGTCCCAGCGAGAGTCCCTGCCTCAAAACCAAGACACGTGTTTCTGAAGAACTGCACTGAGACCTCTGACCTCACCACACACACGCGCTCACACACAAACACCCCCACATACAACACACCAGATTAATTTAGGAAAACAGACCACAAAATACAATTGTGGGCTCTTCCTGCCAACACCTTCTGGTTACCAGTCCTTTTTCACAATCTTTTGGGGCACATGAAAGTGTTCAGAGCACTCCTGATGCTGATGTAAACGAATGCTAATTATCTGCCAGTGGGTTCCTGAAACAAAACCCCGTGTTTTTGGAGGATCTTTCTATACAGCCCAAGTTCAAGTCTGAAAGGCAGGTTAATTAGTTCAGAGTTGTGCATGCTCAGTCTCCCTGAGTTCAAATCCCTCCTTGTCCAGTTATCACCTACAGAACCACAGAAACATTATTTTATCTCCTGGTGCCTCAATTACCTCGTAATTAATAAGGGTTCATTGGCATATTTTCCACAGTGCTGTGGAGGTACTAGGCATGTTCCATAGAATGCCGTGGCTTGGAGACGCGTTTGGAACAAGCCACTGTGGCTACTGTGTGCCGCAGGAATCCATCCCTGGGTTTCCAGCATGTGGACTAAGAGAAAAAGACAGAAAATGGGAAAACCATCACCAGAGAAATACCACAGGAGCACCCAGGGACGTCAGGGAGTTAAGGACCTCCCTTTTCTCCTGTTAAGTCTCAATAGTCAACATGCCAGGAACTCGGGGAGTGAGCAAGCCATGCTCAGAGTAAAGTTCCACTGAGGTAAACAGATGCTCCTCGATGGCAGACATGACAGGGTGACGTGAGCCCAGCCCTGAGACCTCCTGGACAGCGGGTGGTGGGAAGGGAAGGAAGACGCCTGGGTTCACAGCTCTAGCTGTTGTTGGTTTTGAAGCTCGCTGCTTCTACACTTGACCTTGAGGAGACACTGGAGTGTTAATGCTCTCCCTGAAGGACAGAGTATGAGGAGCCAGGGGACAGACGCAAACCCACTGTATGGCTCTGAGGAAACACTTCACCATTCCCTATTTATGTCCTCCCAGTGATGTCTGTTTATGTGTCCACCCATTGGGCTCTCCTACCCGTTCATTGTCCATTCTACTTTTAGTCATCAACTAAACCTTCCATCCATCTATTCATCCATTCATCCATGCATCCTTAATCAATGTATCTGTTAACCTATCCATCACCCATGTCCATCAACTTGCCAATCTGTCCATTACTAGGACATCTATATAGTTGGGCATCTATATCTCTATTGTTTTGGTTAGTGTTGTACTGCTATGAACAGACACCATGACCAAGGCAATTCTTATAAGGACAACATGTAATTGGGGCTGGCTCACAGGTTCAGAGGTTCAGTCCATTATCATCAAGGTGGGAACATGGCAGCATCTAGGCAGGCATAGTGCAGGAGGAGCTGAGAGTTCTACATCTTCCTCTGAAGGCTGCTCACAGAATACTGGCTTCCAGGCAGCTAAAAGGAGGGTCTTAAAGCCACACCCACAGTGACACACTTACTCCAACAAGGCCACACCTTCTCCAACAGGGCCACGCCTTCTCCAACAGGGCCACGCCTACTGCAACAACACCACACCTCCTCCAAGGCCACAGCCACTCCAACAGAGCCACACCTAATAGTGCCACTCGCTGGGCGGAATATGTACAAACCATGACATCTATATAATTTCAAAAGCATCATTGTGAGCTTCTTTGTAATGGCTCAATTAAGATTTGAAGTCTGTGTGGTTGGAGGCAAGTGGGGGGCTCCAGTGTAAGCCTGTTTAGTCCAGTTCATCTCTATCTTGATACAAGCCAGACATTCGCCAATCATTTATCCATCAGTCTCCGCCATCTCCGCCGTCTATTCATTAACTCATGCAAGCCTCTTCTGTTACATTCATTGGTTTGTGTGCGTGTGCGTGCGGGGTTCAGGGGACAACTGTGCATGGTTAACTCTTTCCCCAATATGGATCCCAAGGATGAACTCAGGTGGCCAAGCATGGTACCACTCCTTATTTTTTTACCCAGCCAGAGAGCCATCTTGCCTTCCTGAATGCCGTCTCTATCTGTCTGTCTGTCTGTCTCTGTCTGTCTGTCTCTGTCTCTCTGTCTGTCTCTGTCTCTCTGTCTGTCTCTGTCTCTCTGTCTGTCTCTGTCTCTGTCTGTCTGTCTGTCTGTCTCTGTCTCTCTGTCTGTCTCTGTCTGTCTGTCTGTCTCTGTCTATCTCTGTCTCTCTGTCTGTCTGTCTCTGTCTCTCTGTCTGTCTGTCTCTGTCTGTCTGTCTGTCTGTCTCTCTCTCGCCTCTCCATCTTAATGGCCCATCGTCACACGCAGACCTTCACACCTCCGTGTATTCCTTGTATACTTCCCACCCACTCATTGGTTAACATATTGGTTGTTTTATCTACCCCGCACCCCTTACACCTCAGCCCGCCTCATGCCAGGCCATTTGAAGGCTCTTCCAGACTAAACAGGCTTACCTGGAGCCCCAACTCCTCTCCAAGCACACAAGTTTAAACCCTCTTTACTGTGTCTTTATAAAAAAAGCCCGCAGGGGGAGGATGACTTTCGAAATTATTTTTCGTTAGCAGCTAAGTTCCCATTTTATATATTTTTCTGTAATTTCCTCAGTGTCACCATGTGTCCTCAGAAATCCTTATAAAATGAGGCGCTAACCCATCAGCCCTCTCCAAGCATAATGAAACTTTTATGAACACTAAATTTAAAAAAAAATAATAATAACCTCGACATAATGGAATAGTCTAGAAACATTTCATTTAAGCCCTTTATTAATTTTTCCCTGCAGGTTTTTTTCTTTTTTACTTTTTTTGGAGCTGATATACTCTTGGCAGCACTTAGGTGTTTTCACGGGCTCTTATAAAACATGGAGGCCTCAGGCCTAATGGGTAAAATGGGCCTGTTTCCCAGGCTGTTCAGCCTGCAGTTCCAGGTTCTCGCTGAGCAGAGGGGGCAGGTAAGGCAGAATGTCTGCCTGGCCACTGAAGGAATGGAGGCTGAGCCGGACAGGCCAGAGGGCTTTAACCTCCACAGCGGTGGTGTGGGTGGTCTCACCTACCTCTGCCCCTGCACACTCCTGTCCCCAACAGAAACACATCCAGTCAGCACTGTGATTCCTGCCCTTCCTCCCACAGGTGCGTGTTGGGGGCGAGTTGGTGTCGTGTTGTGAAATTGCAGATTTATTTCCTGTAATCACAAAAGGAACAGAAGATTCCTCCCTCCCACACACATATAAAAGGAAGTTTGAAGAAATGTGAAAGGTTCAAGATGATGAAGGCAAATTGCTTATACAGCAGTGGGGTTGCGGATGGGGTGTGTGGGCATCCACACACATGTGCGTGTGTGTATATACATGCACCAGTGTCTGTATCTGTGCATGTGTGTTCGAGTGTGGGTGTGTGTCTCCATGCATATGTATGTTTGTGTGTGTGTGTCTGTGTTTGTGTGTGTGCATGCAGGCATGCATAGGTGTGTTGGTGTGAGTATGTATGTGTGTGCGCACACCCGAGTGTGCCCATGATAAGACAGGAGAATTGTCCACAGAAAAACCCAGGAGAGACAAACTTGGCTCTGCAGAGCATGCCTGTCTTAGTCAGGGTTTTTCTATTCCTACACCAAACATCATGACCAAGAAGCAAGTTGGGTAGGAAAGGGTTTATTCAGCTCACACTTCCACACTGCTGTTCATCACCAAAGAAAGTCAGGACTGGAACTCAAGCAGGTCAGAAAGCAGGAGCTGATGCAGAGGCCATGGAGGGATGCTGTTTACTGGCTTGCTCCCCATGGCTTGCTCAGCCTGCTTTCTTATAGAACCGACCAGCCCAGGGATGGCTCCACCCACAATGAGCTGGGCTCTCCTTCCTTGATCACTAGTTGAGAAAATGCTGGATCTCATGGAGGCATTTCCCCAACTGAGGCTCCTTTCTCTGTGATAACTCCAGCTTGTGTCAGGTTGACACAACACCAGCCAGTACAGTGCCTGAGCTGGTGAGTGTTTCTTCAGGGTAGGGGGTGAGATGGAGCACTCCTGTGGTCTCTGCACTTGGTGGGTGGAGAAGGAGGAGGAGTCCCAGGTCAAGGTGAGTTTGAGGCTGGCCTGGGTTCCATACAGACTCTGAATCAAGAAACAAAAAAGCAGGGACTAGGAAGGCATCTTAGTTGGGGAACTGTTCTCCTCACAAGCACAAGGACATGAGTTTGATCAGAAGAAGCCTAGCACGGGGGAGGTGTAGAGAGCCAGGTCCCTGTGGGTCAGCCCAGCCTGCCTGGGGAATCCAGGCCAGTGAAGGAGTGTCTCATACAGTGTGCAGCACCCAGGAAATGGGGCTCCCCTCTCATCTCCACATTCTCCGAGAGGAACAGTCACCCAAGGTCACAGAGTAAGGGCATCTCCTGAGCCAAGCCTAGTCTGGTGGTTTCTTTATTGTGTCTGCCATATTATCTACGTTTGCTTTTCCTGCCCTGTATCTTATCGGGCACTTGGGGAGGATTAGAAAACCAAGCATAGCTGTTTCACCCCAACCGGTGGCCCACCCTGGAAGCCCCGTGCAGACCTGTCCTGCCTGTCTCTCGGCATGAGGGTTACTCAGACTCTGCCTGCTTCCCTGAATTTAAGAAATGGAAGCCCTGTGCACCGTTGGACCAGCCATCTGTGGTCTGTGATCTTCACATTCCAACAAGCTGAGTTTGTGCTCTTTGGGAGTTTGCACCGACTTGACTGCTGGGCTAGTGAGCCACAGCATCTGAGGGAGGAGGGGGCTGGGGACTTTGGTGGGACTGTTGAGGTGACAACTTGCACTCTCCTCGGAGACCTCCTTCAACATGTCTCCTATGCATCCCTGTCCGAAATCCCTCCTCAGGAGGCTGAGAAAGGAAGCTTGCAAGTTCACGACCAGCCTGGGACCAGCCTTGACTACATGAGAAAACCCTGTATTTAAAAAAGGAATCCATCCCCTAACGGTACCCACAGGAAGGGATTTTTTGGGAGACACAGGAGACTGTTCATTACACCCTAAGCTCGCAAGAAACAGGAGTGGCTTTCATGATCTCATTTTAACCCAGCCTAGGTCCCCTCAGCCTCCAGAACCATTTGGAGCCCAATCCCTCACACTGAAGAAGCAGTTGGTGTTGGACTTATAGAGTTGGGGGAGGTGCGTGCTGAAGAGAGTCCTCACATGCCCCCAAGCCGCCCAGGCAGGGTCAGGACTGACTCAGGGAGCGGAGTTATTTCTGCTCACCCTTTGTCCCTCTGTGCCTGTTCAGATGGGCAGACTGCCTGCTTTTTTTTTCCCTAAGGTAAGTTGAGCCCCTTGGGCTCTCTGATACACACCCCGCCGCTACCCGTGAGAGAAAGGCTGCCCACTACATACAGTGCAGGAAGAGGCTTGAAGGATGGCGTTGCCCAATTCTGCAGGGAAGGCCAGCAACTTCACCTCATCACTGAGATTAGGGAGGAGTCATGGTTGCCTCAGTTTTGGAGATTCATGGCTTCTCATGAAGATTTAATGGTGTGTAACCTTGACAAGGAGTTGGCCTTGAGTTCAGGATACACAGGCTTTAGGAACTTCCAGACAAGCTTCCCTATTACGGCCTTTTAATATTTTAAAGATTTGCTTTTAGTTGTGTAGTGTGTATAGTGTGTTGTGTGTGTGGTGTATTGTATGTAGTGTGTATGGTATATTGTGTGTGTGGTGTATTGTGTGTAGTGTGTATGGTATATTGTGATGTATGTGTAGTGTGTGTGTTTGTATATGTATGATATATATGTGATGTGTGCGTGTAGTGTATTGTGTAGTGTGTGTATGGTGTATGTGTGATGTGTGTGTAAGTGTATAATATATATCTGATGCGTTTGTATATGTATGGTGTATATGTGATGTGTGTAGAGTGTTGTGTAGTATGTGTGGATGTGTAAATGGTATATATGCGATGTGTTTGTGTATGGTGTATGTGTGATGTGAGTGTGTATGTGTGTGTTTGTGTATGGTGTGCGTGATGAGTGTGTGTGGCATATTGTGATGTATGTGTGTATGGTGTATGTGTGAAGTGTGTGTAGTGTATTATGTATTGTGTGTGTGTGTGTGGTATATGTGTCATGTGTGTATGGTGTGTGTGTATTTCCAGATGCTAATGGGTTCTGGGATGGGGTGGCCGGGGTCTGGGGAGATGGCCTTAAACTTTGATCTCCAGAATGAGGCTCATGGAGCAGTGGAAGCATGACTGCAGAGGTCCCGAGGAAACTGTGGCTGATTCTGGTGGTGTGGGTGAGATACGAGGCCGGCAGGGCTGGAACTTGCGGGTGAGGGCAGGCGGGTTGGCAACGGAGGCGGGGAAAGAGATGACCTCAGCCCAGCATCAAAGCTCGGACAGACGCCACAGAGTGGATCTGAGCTCTCAGTTTTGGAGATTCACTTCACCTGCTTGGTGGAGAAGCAGTCGGGGAGCATCTTCTACATCTAGGGGCGGGGGTGTGACTTGAACTTGAGTGAACTGCGCAGACATGAGGAGGAAGCAGACCCAAGTCAACACACCCGATGACGGTGCAATGTGCGGAAGAATCCTCACCACTACAGGAGCATTGGCCGGATCAGGACCAGGCCTCCATTGAGCATAAAAAGAGGGAGACCCGAGAGCCTGAGGGGCTCTTCACAGGCCTGGGTGGAGAATGTCAAGCCTCAGCCTTGTAGGGCTGAAGTACGCATGCGCATCTCAAGGCGCGAGTAGTCTGCCCAACGCTGAAGCAGGAAGACTGTAGGTTCCAGACCAGCCTGAGCTTCTTAGTGAGACCCTGCTCCAGAATGACAAGTCAAGGTTCCCACAGATAGCCTGGCATGTGGGCACGCGCCTTAGCCCGCTGGGACCCTCTCTGGGCTGCAGTCCTTCCTCTCAAAGTCGCTGCAGTGACCAGAACGGTCCCATTTATGGATTTATTTTTTTCTCAAAAGGGCCTCACTCTGTAACCCGGGCTGAACTCAAATTTCACTCTCCTGCCTCAGCCTTCTGACTGCCGGAATGACAGGTGCACACAATCACAACGTCGGCCATCCCTTTTCATTCCAATCCATCCAATATAAATGAGCACGGGGGTGGGGGTGGGCGGGGGGGAGGGGCAGTGGGAGGGGCACTGGGCGGGCACGTAGGAGTGGCCAGGGAGGGGAGTGTGAGGATCATGGGGGAGGGGCGCAGGCTACCCAGTTCCCTGTTGATCCCCACTGTCTAACCTTGGTCTCAACATAGTGGATGCTCATTCCTCACCGCCGGTGTTTACCCCACGGCCACCCGTACACATGGCTTTGGCTGTTTGCCAGCTGTTCTGTTCCAATCAACACAGCCCAGTGGGTTCTTGATGGTTCTCTAGCGGATAAAGACTCTCCCAGAGAGCTGCCTGCACCTCTTCCCTTGGGGGAGAGATCTGCAGTTCTGGGGCAAAGTGACCAGAACCGTTTGCTGGCATAGGGACAAATGAAAGGCGTGAGTGTTCTGTTATGGAAATGGGGTGGTTGGTGGCCTTCCAGGGAGACCCAATGTCAACTGACTGTGGGAAGAGTTAATAACCACTCCTGGTCCAGCCAACTGGGCTCCGTTGCTAAGCAACTGCCTCCTGGAGTTACATAATATGAAAGAGAAACAGTTACTTTTTCCTAAATGGAACAGGGTTTCCGCGGTAATGAAGGCATTTTCACCTTGATGTTTCTTGTCTCCAGTGGACCCGGTGACTTAGACGTGACCACAGCCTCGGGACCCCCGTCTAAAACTGAACCAGTTCCGAGAGAGAAACAAATGAGACCACTGGGTTCCGCCCTTGTGTGCGTGGAATTCCCAGGCAACCCCTGGCTCCATCTCTCACTCTAGATTCCTGAAAGGGATTGGATGAGAGCACTTTGCCCCAGCTCAAAGCTGGGTTGCTGCAAAGTGGGACAGGCTGGAGCGGCTCCTGCCACTGGCTGTGTCCCAGCTCCCATGAACCGTGTGTGGTTCAGTTCACTTCTGAAACCTCACTTTTCTCATCTGCAAAGTGGACTCAGCGTTGGCAGTGGTGGGATCCCTCGTGACCAAACCAGCCGGAAGAGTCATCCAGAAACCTCGTCTGTGTCCAGTGTGAGGGAGATGGGACGAGGCTAGCAACTGAACAGAGGATTCCTGTGGCCGCCTGGGGTGAACAGGAACGCCTGACGCTTGTGGGTGGAGAGAGGTGGCAAGAAAAATAGATCAAACAGAAACCAGATTTGACAGGCAGAAACTCACCACTGAAATAAAGTATCAGAGTCTGAGGCGTTTGTAAACAATAGAAATGCATTTCTCACCCACGCTGGTAACCTTGCTTTCTGATAGGAGGGCGTGCTCCTTCCAAGCTGTCCTGTTACTGCTGTGTCTCTGGAGGGGACAAGTGCTCTGACCTTGAAGAAGCCAGAAGGCCAGAGAGGGTTATATAGTACTATCTCACTGGGCTTTGAGTTTGGATTTTGAACAAACATTTAAATCATAACAAGAAGGAACTACAGGGTCAGAACAACTTCTCACAAAGCAGGGACTATGAATATTCATGACAGGCAATCTGGTTTGCATACTAGATAAATGAGGAACTGATTTATAGAAAGGCCTCCCACCGAGTCTTTTAATTTAGTCACTCTTGATTCTACAAGGAGCTGCAGACGTTTTTAAACTTACAGGTGGCCAGACCCCACCCTGCTAGTGGGTTCTGGAACTTTCCCTTTAATTTCCCCGGCAACTCCTCCTCCTGGCAAAATGGGGAGGGCTGGGTGCTTTCCGTCCAGGTCCCCACTGAAGCCAAGTGACTTGCCCAAAACCAAACAGACAGTGTGGTGTAGACTCAGCTCTGACTCCAGAGTCTTACTCTCACATGTCCCAGGACTTTGTTTCTCTAGGCAGATTGAAATCATGAGATTTGGCACCCTCGGTTCTATTCCTCACACATTTCCAGAACCTTCTCTTGGGGTGAAACAAAAATTCCCTTTATGGGTAGTGTTGGCGGTGCCCTGGTGACCGTCCTAATGGGAAGGTCAATAGATCTAGGGTGGCTGAGGTGGCGGTGAGCTGCTCTGCAGTGCCAGTGTGGACCGCAGTCCTGAGCCAGGGAGGCAATTCCAGGCAATCAGGGGTCCAGGCTCCTACCTCCTCAATTACTGGTTTCCTTTCATTATCCAAGATGGTTGCTCTAGAACCTGACTCCATGCTTCTTTTAGTCCATGAAAAAGGCAGAGAGGAGGTGGGCACTTGCTCTCCCGCCAGAGTTTGAAACTTTAATTTCCACTTGTTTCCCATTGGCCAGACATAGCCTCGGGACCATAATCAATGCATAATTCTAGAATAGCCTCTTGTGCCTCCCCTGATTGGGCGTGTGCTGAGAACTGTGCCACTAGACAATCCCACTTTGAAGCATGAGCACTCAGGTTCCCTCCCCCGTGGGACTGGCCTGTCACAGTTCGGCCACACACTGGAACACCGTTGCGTGGTGTGCGGCTGGACTTTCTTGTTACTTCTTCTAAATGGGGGATAATGATCCACTTAGCAGCCTCTGCTTTGCTGGGCTTGTTAGGGGAAGGATGAAGAAAGTGGGAGGCAAGGGAGATGCCTCTGTGGGTACATGTTGGGAATCCCTTCCCCCGAGGGACCAGCCACACAACGGTATAATACAGAATAGAGTTTATTCAGGTCATGAGAGAGTTAAGAGGGTGGTAGAGACAGAGAGAGACAGAGAGAGAGAGAGAGAGAGAGAGAGAGAGAGTAGAGGAGTAGAGGCCAGCTATGAGCACGTGGAGGAAGAGGAGGGGTAGGGGTGGGAGAGCAAGGCTGCAAGAGCACAAGAGCAAGAGAGAGAGGAGGGGTCAAGCAGCTCCTTTTATAGTGTCAGGTCACTGGAATGGAGCATATGTGGCTATTGCTAGGTAACTGAGGGGTGGGGTTTACAGAATCCCAACAGGGTTCTTGGGCTTTTTTTCTCAAAAACTTGGGAAAGATGTGAGGGGTGGTGACCAGGGACATTAGGAATCTGGGTGGATCTGTGAATGTATGAAGCTACTGCTGTGGGGACAGGAAACCTGGCTCAGGCCACCTGCAGGTCTGCCACAGAGGAAACCAACCCAGAGGCAACCCCAATCAGTTACCATGTCTGAGACTTTGGTCCAGACATGAGATCAGTGCTTGATGCTGAAGCCCACGTAACCCCAGCACTGGGGAAGCAGAGACAGGAGGATTCCTGGGGTTCGCTGGCCAGCTAGCGGAGCAAAATTGGCAAACTCCAGCTCCAGGGAAAGGCCCTGTCTTTTGTCTTGTGTCTCCGGCTCTGGCTGCTGTTTCCGCTCTGGGCTGTTCTCCAGCCCCCTCTGGCAGGGGGAGCACTTATGACAGAGGTTGTCTGAGGAGGATTTATTTACCTTGCTCTTGTTCATCCAAAGGGATCCCACAATTTGATGGCATTGGAAGCCACTTTCTACACGACAGTAACTCACGAGAGAGGAGACACAATCTTTTTAATTACATTAGCTTCCCGATGCCCTAGGAGAGAGGTTGGTTTAATCGAGCCTCTCCTATATGAAATCCTGTAACCCCTGGCTGTTTTCCAAACGTATCGATGCGTCAAGCAGAGCAGGATCCCTTGAGATGGACGTGACGCCTCAACTTCGCAGGAGGCTTGGTTGCCTTTCTTCCCTGCCGCTCAGCAAACAGGGTGGGGCGCATCAAGATGAGAGACCTTACAGAGGAAGCCGGCAGGCTCGGGGGTCTCCTGTAGTTCAGGGTCTTACGTGCATCAGGAACCCAGGCTTGAGCCGAGGCCAAGCATGCCGTGTGAGTGCCTTCAGAACCCATCTCAGCCCTGGGAACTTGGCACTGGTCATTACGTTTAATTTCAAACCTGCTGATAATTGTACACGCTCAAGGAGGACGGGGAGAAGTGTGCTGATGAGGCAACAGGACGTGAAAGTCACCAGCAAAGATCACACTCACAGGAAGCAGAAATTGGAGGCCCAGCTGCTGTCCCTGCCCCTGCCTCAAACCCGTCCTCCTTACTAAATGTTTTCCCTTAACCCCCTCCCTGATTCTGGTGTGAAAATTATGAAAATGTATGTGTGTGCACGTGTGTGTGTGTGTGTGTGTGTGTGTGTGTGTGTGTGCTCAAGAGCTCAAGTGGTTGTGTGTGTGCTCCAGAGCTCAACTAGTGTGCATGCATGTGTGTTACTTATTCGTGGCATGAGTATGTGTGGTGTATGTATGTGGTGTGCATATGTGGGAATAAGGATGATATGAGTGGGGGACTGCATGTGTGTATGTTATGTGTGTATGTGTGTGGTACGTGTGTATTTGTGGTGTGTGTGAATATGGTACATTATGTGTGGTATATGTGAAGCATGTATAGCTTGTGTAGGTGAGTATGTGGAATGTGTGTGTGCATGTGTGTAGGTGTGTGTAAAGTGTGTTGGTGAGTATGTGGTATGTGTACCTGTGTGCATGTATGTGGGTGAGTGTGTGTGCATGTGTGTATAGGTGAGTATGTGGAATGTGTGTGTGCATGTGTGTGTAGGTGAGTATGTGGAATGTGTGTGTGCATGTGTGTATAGGTGAGTATGTGGAATGTGTGTGTGCATGTGTGTGTAGGTGAGTATGTGGAATGTGTGTGTGCATGTGTGTGTAGGTGAGTATGTGGAATGTGTGTGTGCATGTGTGTGTAGGTGAGTATGTGGAATGTGTGTGCATGTGTGTGTAGGTGAGTATGTGGAATGTGTGTGTGCATGTGTGTGTAGGTGAGTATATGGAATGTGTGTGTGTGTGTGTGCATGTGTGTGGTTGGGTGTGAGTGGTGCGTTTCACCAGCCCACTGCTTTTCCACAAAGTGGTAAAGAGCTTTGTGACAACAGAAACGTGCTCCTTGTCTTTCTGAGAAGCCACAGTCGTCACAGGGAGACAGGTGTGTCCCCAGAATTTGTTTCATGGGGCAGGAGGACTATCACATCTAAGGAGGTCACGCCTCCAGACGGACCCACGTCCAAGTGTCACCACCTTAGCTGTTAATATTTCAGCACATGAGTCTGAGGAGAGCCAGACAGGTACCCAGAGCATGGCTGTGATGTGTGTGCCTGCCTATGCATCAGTGTCCTCGAGTGTGTATGTGTGTGTTTATGCATGTGTGTCCCCATGTGTGCATGTGTGATTATGCATGTGTACCATCCACCCTTTTGGTATTCTTTCTGTACTATTGCCGAAACTTGACTGGTCCAGCCTCTGCCATCTATGTGGCCAGTGTCCCTCCGTCTTCAGCCCCACAGCAGGTCAGTGGCCGGGGTTTGCCAGCTGCCCCCTTCCTGAGCCAGGCTCACTCTGTCCAGAAGCCTTTGGCCTTTGGAGGATGCTGAGGAACCAGTGCCGTGCCTGTGTGCAGCCCGAGCCTTCCCTCGGGACACCACCAAGGCCCGAGCCTTCCTGGTTACCAGAGTTTCTTGTTTTAAGTAGAATTTCTTTTTTAAATGATTTCTTAAAGTTACATGTTTTGAAGTTATACAAGAGAACAAGAGAAAGCCCTGCCTCAAACAAGAAGAAACTCTTTGTCTCAAACAAGGTAGAAGGCAAGGACTGACCCACAAGGTGTCTGATACACACACACACACACACACACACACACACACACACCGAGAGAGAGACAGAGACAGAGAAACAGAGACAGAGAGATAAAAAGAGAGATAAAGGAAGAGAGAAAGAGAAAAAGAAAAAGAGAGAAAGAGAGAAGGGGTGCAGTAGGGAAAGGGGGCAGCTGAGGAGTATTCTCTCTTCTCCCTCACTCTTGGGTCCTGACTAAACAAGCCCTGCTTTGTCGGGGGTGGTAAGGTGGTCTGCCACTAGAGCACCCAGTAGGGCACCAGGAAGGTCATTTCCTGCCTTCAGAGCCATTGCCAGGCAAAGTTAAAGAGACGCACGGGGCCTCAAATCCATGATGGCAAACCCTCTGTAGGATGAGGGGAGGAGGCCTGTGCTGTCTGAGAGAGACGGATGAGCAGCCCCGTCTGCCTCCTCCCGCATGCCTCCCCTAAAGGCCACCGTGACAAGGAATCCTGAACCAGAGGGACCCGAAGGCAGCAAAGGTCCCCTGTGTCCCTCTTCTCTGAGGAGGTTAGTGATGGATGAGAGGAAGGGTTGAATTCCGTTCCACACACACACACACACACAGGAACCGAGCTGGCTGAGCCCAGTGCAATTGGGAACATTCTCACCAGCTTTGTCATCAAGCTGTGGGACATGGATCATTAGTGATCATTAACTAACATTTAATAGAAATAGTGAAAATAATTGTCGCTGGGCTGCGATCATTTTTCCTTGATTTCAATACTTAAGTCATTTCGTGGAAAGGTGCGGCCAAGTTTCTGGCTGTATCTGAGCTGTTCTCTGAGGAGGTCTCTAGAAGCGACCTCAGCGACACCATCTCTGCCCCACCGTTTCCTTCCCTTGTCAGCATTTATTTACCATTAACAATTAGTTTATTGTACAGAATAGTGGGTCTCACTGTGACATTGTCAGGTGTGTTTATTGTATTTAACCCCTGACACCAACGTTTATCTGCTCTCCCTCCCTACAGAGACCCACCTCTCCCCATGAATTTTGGTTACAGTTCACCTTCCTGCGCTTGTTTCCTGAGCCCAACCTCTTTTGCTTTGAGTGCTGGTCTGTCTGTTCCCTGCCACCTCAGTTATTTCATCCCTCTATGTGGCCCAGCACAAGTCCTTCGTGTGTGTGTGTGTGTGTGTGTGTGTGTGTGTGGTATGTGTGTCTGTGAGTGTGTGTGTGGTATCTGAGTGTGTGTGGTGTCTCAGTGTGTATGGTATGTGTGTGTGTGGTGTATGAGTGTGTGTATGTGTGTGTGTATGTGTGTGTGGTGTGTGTGGTGTGTGAGTATGTGTGTGGTTTGTATATGTGTGTCTGTATGTGTGGTGTGGAAGTGTGTGTGTGTGTGTGTGTGTGTGGTATGTGTATGTGTGGGGTGTGTGTGTGTGTTTGTGTGTGTGTGTGTGTGCTTGTGCTGTGTCATCTTTGTCCTCTCAGATGATGTGATTCAGACCTGTTCCACTCCCTGCCTCTGTGCATGTGTCGCTACCACAGGCTGACTCAGAGTCCTTCAGAACGTACTCAAGAGCAGTTATTGGAGGGGGGGTGGGTAAAGCTGTTTAGGAGGTGTGTTAGTGAGGGTTTCTATTCCTGCACAAACATCATGACCAAGAAGCAAGTTGGGGAGGAAAGGGTTTATTCAGCTCACACTTCCACATTGCTGTTCATCACCGAAGGAAGTCAGGACAGGAACTCAAGGAAGGCAGAAACCTGGAGTCAGGAGCTGATGCAGAGGCCATGGAGGGATGTCACTTACTGGCCTGCTTCCCTGGGCTTGCTCAGCCTGCTTTCTTATAGAACCCAGGTCTACCAGCCCAGGGATGGCTCCGCCCACAATGGGCTGGGCCCTCCCCCCTTGATCACTGGTTGAGAAAATGCCTTACAGCTGGATCTCATGGAGGCATTTCCTCAAGGGAGGCTCCTTTCTCTGTGATAACTCCAGCTCGTGTCAGGTTGACACAAACCCAGCCAGTCCAGGATGGGTAGTTGGTTTTTTTGTTGTTGTTGTTGTTGTTTGTGTTTGAGGGACCTTCGTGCTGATTTCCATAGCTGTGGGGCTCCTGGCTGGCCCTCTGTCCAGCGGCTCACACAGCAAGGGAACGTTGCTGCCAAGCCTTTAAATTTCGGAGAATTTCTGAAATTTTCAAAATGCATTCTTGAGTGGCCCAGATCTTCTGGCACTTGAGTCTTGAACCCAACAGTCAGGCCTAATATATGCTCTGCTCAAGACTTTGAGGGGCGCCGATGGGACACTTTAACTCTTCAAGATCATTATTAGCATCAGCCTCATCAAAAGCATCACCATAATCCTTGTCATTACCATCATCATTATCTTATTATTATTATTATTATTATTATTATTATTATTATTATTATTATTATTATTATTATGCTGCTGCTGCTATATTCCACGATGGAGCACATGTGGAAGCCAGAGGACAACCTTGTTGGAGTCAACTCTCTCCTCCGACAGCAGGTTCTGGGGCTTAAACTCTACCTATCAGGCCTGAGAACCAAGTCCTCCGACGGCCCTCACTCCTCGATTTCCCACTTGTACCTTGTTTCGTCATACACTGTCCTTCCGTAGGGATTAGGCATCCACATGTGTAAGGACTGGAGGTGCCACGGTTGTCATGTGGACTTGCTCTTTTGGGGGCTTCTAGTCCGCGTGTGGAGTCGGCAAAGATGCCCACAATCGCGTGAAACCATAGACTCCTAGCGGAGGGGGTCCCGGGAAAACTATTGGGGGATTTAAAAGTAAGAATCTGGGGCTGGAGAGATGGCTCAGTGGTTAGAGCACTGACTGCTCTTCCAGAGGTCCTGAGTTCAGTTCCCAGCAACCACATGGTGGCTCACTGCCATCTGCAATGAGATCTGATGCCCTCTTCTGGTGTGTCTGAGGACAGAGATGTGTACTCATATTCATAAAATAAATAAAACAAACTAGAGGCTGGGCAAATATAAAGTACCAGCCATTTGCTGGCCACCGTCACAAGCAACGTGACGTGTGTTAACTAGGTATCAGAACTCGCCTGTTTCTGACATCCCCTCATTTTACAGATAACGTTTAGAGAGGTTAAGCCAGTTTTCCAGGTAACACAGACTGCTAACCTGCAAAACCCAAACCTAGCCTGTCTCCAAAGCCTACATCCTGAGAGCCAGTGTGTGTCAGGGCCCGTTGCTCAGAGTCTATTGCTTTTGTCTATCCATGTTCAGTGTGTGATTATGTTCAGGGGTAGGGAACAGCTTCCCGGGAAGATGTCTTTTCACCAAGAGAAGAAAGATGTAAGAGGCAAAGAAAAACTGCAGGCCGACTGAGCACTTCGAGTCTTCTCGAAGAGGGGCAGAGGTGGGCAGGTGGGCTCAGTGCAAAGCATTTTCTAGATCCTTGAACTGCTTTCTCAAGAAATGTCCAGCAGGGCTGGGGACAGAGACATGACTTGGCTACTTTTCCAGAACCTAAAAGCCAGGCATAGCGTCATTTCACGCGGTACTAACATGAAGCTGAGGGTGGGGATGGGGTAGACCCCTAGGCTCTTAGGCCAAGCAATCAATCCAGACCACACAGCAAACTCAAACCCAGTAGAGACTGTCCCCAAAGAGGTGGGCACGGCTCCCGGGAAATGATACCCGAGGTTTCCCTCCAGTGTGCACACGGACGAAGGTCGGCACATGCCACCTTGCCTCTGTCCCTCTCCAACAACCCTCAAAATTCACACACAAGAAGCCGCCTCATTGCAAAGACTCCTTCCAGGACTGCAGAATGCTCCCCTAAAATGTCCTGGGGGCCATCCCTTAGGAAGTACCACCCGGAGCTGGTGGTGGCTCGGTGGTCAAGAGCATGGTCTGCTCTTTCGGAGGACCCAGGTTTGATTCCCAGCATCTGCACAGTGCCTCACAACCGTCTGTAACTCCAGTCCCCAAGGATCTGATTGTCTGAGGCCCACTCCTGTGTTGCAGTAAATCTCCAACCCCAATGAGCCCGTGTAAACATAACTCAGGTGTAATGTTTATAAGCTGCACGCCTAGACTGGGCAGATGTACCACTACACTATCTCTCAGCTATGAGAGCCATTGCTGCTTGAGTCTTCGCCACAGGGTTCTGCTCTATCTTCCTTCCCCCTCCTCTTCTGTCTCCCTCTCCTCCTTCCTCTCTCTCCCTCTCAAACCTCCAGCCCCACCTTTCCCCTCCACTGCAAAGAAGTCACAGGGTCCAGCCTTTATTTGAGGAGAAGTTAAAATGAGGAGAAGGTTCCCCTGAAATCACCCAAGTACATGATCTGCTCCTCATCGGGGCAGCCCCTCTTGAGGAAGCAGAATTAGCATCAAAATACAAACAGCACCAGGGTGACCCACAACACTCCTGACCTTCACAGACACCAGGCACACACACAGGACACACACACACACACACACACACATACACACACACATACACACACATACACATACACACACATACACACACACACACATACACACACACACACACACACACATACACACACACACACACACACACACACACACACACATACACATGACGGCAAGCACCTACACACCTAAAATAATAAAATACTTTTTACTTTTAAAAAAAAAAGAAGGAAATATTCCTCTCTCTGTCATCGGGTGTGACTCCTCCCGACCCCCAAATCTCCACCCTGGACACAGATAATAGTGTGTTCTCTGGTCTTAGGGCTCTGCGGAGCGTATAAATGGGATTTCAACATTTAATTAAGGGCTTTACTGAATAAGCCGCCTCTTTGTTAGGTCTCCCCTTCCCGTATCAGCCTGACCTTTATGCAGTAAAATCTCTTGTTATTATCCTTCCCCTGGAAAATGAGGAAGCTCGCCCAGGAAGATAAGACAGCCCACCGCAGGGATCCACGGAGGATCTGAGCAGAGCAACAGCCAAGGAAGACTCTTCTCTCCTGGGGCGCACAGAATCTCAAAGACCCCCCAAAACCCAGTGACGCTGGCTACCTTACAGCCTATCCAGACATCCCCGGCTCTGGCAGCAGGTAAATAGGAAACCTGCATGTTCCAGAAGAAACCCAAGGCACTAAGGCAGGGCCCAGTGGGGAAAACACATTTTAAGCTAAGAAAAGTGATGATTCCAGATCCAGAGAACCAGAGCCATCACTGTCTGAGCAAGCAATTTAGAATTCGGCTGAGGCATCGTGCTCAAAACTAATCTTCTGTGCCCGATGAAGCCACAGCCATTTATTTTGAGAGCTCCGAGGACAATCTGTTCCTTAAGGGGACCGCTGGAATGGGCCAGCATTGTTATGAACCCTGACAACCCCGGTTTCCTGTTTAATGAATCTAACGTTTCACTTAGAGCAGAAGCATGAACTTCAATTTTAGCTTCGACCATTCTGACGCGGCCACTCTTGCCTGCGGTAAATCCCGGAGCAGATCCTTTTTCCTGTTTCTTGCCCTGTGTTGCAGTTGCATCTCAGGCCTTTAAACGCACCGTGGCTGTCATGTGACCGGAGGATCAGGGTACCATGGTTCTTCTGTGTAAGCACCTCGGAGGAAATGACACCCCAGCTTTTAGCTGTGTTAAGACCAGCATCTCAGTCCCTTAATCTCCCTGACTTCAAAGGCATGTGTTTCTGCCACGTGTTTGCAGGCAGAATCCTAGAATCCTAGGAGCGATGAGGGAAAGGCGTCTGCTACTAATACCTGTGGCTGGGGCTGGATTTAGGGACCCATGTTAGCAACACGTTCTGTTGTCTTTTCCCCTCCCTTTCTTCCTTCTCTTCCTTCCCTCAAAACATTTAAAATTTCTAGAATTACATTTCATCTGGACTACTGACCTGGCCCAGCCCCTACGATCCTGGTGACCCCAGGATGTGAGTTGAGTCCCCACATAAAAGTGGGAGGAGAGAAATGACTCCACAGAGTCGTCCTGTGGCTTCCACGTGAACAGCACACACAGCATACGTGTGTCCCCAAACACACACACACACACACACACACACACACACACACACATCATCACCATCACCATCATCAGAAAAATAACAACAACAACAACAATATAAACTTAGAATTATACCTTCTGTTGATGGCTTTGCCATATCTTTGCCGTTTGGGGACGCCACGAGAGGGTTACGACATGCATCTTTAACTCCTCCTGTGCTTGCAGCTGACGCTGAACCACTGTATGTAAATGTTGGAAAAGTCCCAAGCCTTGACCTTGGGCCTTCAGTCTCATCCTTCAGGGATCAGTTCTCAAATTAGCAGACCACAGGCCTTGCTGTCTGTCTGTCTGTCTTTTCCTTTCTTCCTCTGTGAGCTGGAGAGATGGCCCAGTTATTCCTGGCACCATCTGCTCTTACAGAGGATCTGGGTCCTGTTACCAGCACCCACCTGGTAGCTCACAACTGTCTGACTCCAGTCCCAGGGGATCTGGCATCTTCTTTTGGCTCCCCTGGACACTACATAGTGCACAGACACATGTGCAAGGAAAACACTCATGCACGTGCTTGTGTACATGTGCATGCATGCACACACACAAATAGAAATAAAATTCAACTGCTTATATTTTATGTGTATCTGTATGAGTGTGTCTGTGTGACTATGTGTGTGTATTTGTGTGTCTGTGTGTATGTGTCTGTATATGTGAGTGTGTGTGTATGTATGCGAGTGGGCCTGTGAATTTGAGTGTGTCTATGTGACTATGTGTGTGTGTGTGTATGTGAGTGTGTGTCTGTGTATATGAGTGTGTGTATGTGAGTGTGTGTATGTTTGTGTTGTGTGTCTATGTATATGAGTGTGTGTATGTGAGTGTGTGTATGTGTGTGTCTGTATGTTAGTATCTGTATGTGTGAGTGTGTGTGTGTGTGCCTGTATATGGGAGTGTGTGTGTGTGTGTGTGTTCACACACGTGTCCATATGTGGAGGTCAGAAGACAACTCTCAGAAGTCATTCTTTCCTACCATGTAGTCCCAGGATTTGAACTCCGGTTGTTGACCTTGGCATCAAGTGTTTCAACTTCCAAAGCTGTCTCCCTAGCCCTCGTTTGTTTTAAATAGTCTTGTGTAGCGCTGGAATGTGGTACATTTCCAGAGTGCTTGCTGCCCAGTCCCCACATTGCATAAGGTCAGATAATGATACACACTTGTGGCCCCAACACTCAGGAGACAGAGGCAGGAGGATTAACAAGGCAAAGTCACATATGGCTACAAAGTGAGCTGAGGGCCAGTCTGGGCTACTGAGACCTTGTATCAGATAGAAGATAGATGTTAGATAGATGATAGATAGATGTTAGATAGATAGATAGATGATAGATAAGAAAAATAGAATATAGATAGGAAAGTAGGTAGATAATAAATAGATTGACAGACAATAGTAGATAATAATCATTGATGGACAGATAGATGATCAATAGATAGTTTGATTGATTGAAAATGGCCCTGCATATGCTAAAGATAGTAAGAAAAATGTGAATTGCTTACTTGAACTTAAATATTGATTCTTTCCAATATGATCACACTTTTTGCTCATTATTTCTCTTCAGTCTGAGGGCTTCTTTCGGTGCTGGGTGGCAAAGGTGTTCTCTGATACAATTGTCTTTGTTTCACTTTGGTTCTTGGAAGATATTTGAGCTGGATATAGAATTTGGCTTTGAGGGTTTGTTTGTTTGTTTGTAATACCTCTAAGATACTAGCCTACTGAGTATCTGGTTCTATAGTCTACAGGACAAGTTCATGAGGCATCATGGGCACACACATAGTAGGTGTGTGTGACTCATTCTGCACCTACTGTGTTGCTCTCAGATTTTGTCTCAGATGTTAGTGCTCTGACCACACTGTGCCGGGAAGATTTTTCTTTAAATTTGCCATGTTCAGAATATGACTAACCTGAGACTATTAATGTGTTTCTTTCTCCAAATGAGGCAGTTTAAGCCATGATACATTTCAGTGTATGTGTGCTTGTGCACAAGCGTGTGTGCACTTATGTGCATTGTGTGTTTGTATATGTATGGGGGAGTGCACACACATGTGTGCATATGTGTGCATGTGTCTGTGTGCTTGTGTGTATGTGTGTGTATGCATATGTTTTTGTGTGTGTGCATGTGCATGTGTGGGTGTTTCTCTGTATATCTGTATGGACTCACTTGGAAAGATGAACATGCATGTATGTGTATGTGTGTGTTCATGTGTGTGAATGTATGCATTTGTGTGCTTGTTTGTATGTGTACATGTGTGAGCATGTGTGCTCTTGTGTATGCTTGTTTGTATATGCATATGTTTGTCTATGTGTATGTGTGTGCATGTGTGTAACTTGTATGCATGTGTGTAAATACATGTGCGCATATATGTGTGCACATGTGTGTATGTTTCTTTTTATATCTGTCTGTGTGTGTACACACTTGGAGGGATGAACATTCATGTGTATGGAAGTGCATATGAGGGATATGTCTTCCTCTATGACTCCTTCATCTCATTTTCTGAGACTGAGCCTCTCATTGAACCTGGAGTTCACCAATTGGGTAGACAACCTGTCCTGTAAGCTCTGGTTCTTCCTGTCGCCACCTCCCAGCACATGTACTTGTCTCTGCATCCAGCGTGTTACAGGTTCTAGGAACTGTAATAGGTCCTTGTGCTTGGGGCACTTGATGCTCCCGGGACTTCCTGACTGTGTGGGGATATTTGGGGTGTCTGAACACTGCTCGTCGCATATTGTACAAACTTAAGATTTTGGTATATCCCTCTGAAGAGTGTTGACTTTTGTTTTTGTTGGCAATCGATCTGGTTGGACTGTACCCAAACTCTGCCTTTTCCTCAGCAGCCTGACTCCCGGTTCAGTCCTATCTTTAGCTCAGCTGCCTACTGTCGACTCTCCATCAGATGTGTGAAGCTTTCAAATCAGACTAAGACTTAGGCAGTCGATACACAGAGAATAGGGATTCTCCCCCACCGTCTCCTTTCAAGAGTTCGCCCCTTGCTTCCCATCCACTGTGGTGGTGGACAAGTCTGCCTTCCACTCCCCATACCAGAAACACGAATCTTTTCTGTTAAAGAGAAACAAACAGACAAATGACAAATGAACAAAAGCTGGATCTGGATCTGCAAAGCCGCAGGAGCGACTCATCCTACACTGTCCGCTCTGTCCCTACTCCAGCTATTTTACAAAGGCAGCCTGTTTTTGTTTATCTAGAATCTTCAGCGTTAGTAGCCATTGCTGTGGTTTTTGTGTGTTAGCCTCAGGGTTAGGAGACTTACACAGTGGTAATGTTGAGAGGTGATGTTCACATGTGGGGTGCATGTAGATTTTCAAAGTTTGTGCCTACCTACATCTCTACATGAGCTTCCACCCTGCACACATTCCTAACTGTTTTCTTTCTCCATGATGGGACACAACTGGAGAGCCTCTCAGGGCCGGTGCCCAGCTGCTTACTCAGAAGATGGCCCTTGTTATTGATTTCTACATTTTCAAGACCAAATACATGCGGAAGCACTGCTGGAATTCCATCCTACCCTTGAAGGAGCTTTTAAGGGCACCAGCTAGCAAATACACAAGGAAGCACTGCTGGAATTCTAGCCTGCCCTTGAAGGAGCTTTTAAGGGCACCAGCTAGCAGAAGAAAGAGAGGGGGACACACGGGGGGGGGGGAGAGGGAACCAGAGACACAGAGTGTGTCAAAGTTTCATATATAATGTAATCTTTCAGTCAGCAATTTGTCTCTATTTTGAAAAGAGTGAAGCTACCTATCCAGAACATTTCAGCCAGACCCCCACATACCTGAACAGCTCAGACATGCTTCACCAATCTCCTGGTCCCAAAAGCCAACTACACATCCCAGCTGTTCAGAGGCATCTGTGTGACGGGCACTAGGTGTGGGTAGTGTGTACTAGGAAGGTAACACAGTTCATTGTCTTGTCCCTGGAGGACACTCCACTCAGAGTGGTCAACTCAGACACACAGATGAGACTCCAAAAATCAGTTCATGAAGCAGATGTCACATGGTTAGACCCTTCTGGAGACCACTCTGTTGTTAGGCCCATGTATCCCTAGTGCAGACATTTGGGGGTTCTGGATATCCCAGGTGGGCCCTTAGCATTCATCTAGAAGGTTAGGGAAGGACAACAGAGTAACAGGGACTGCAGTGAGCCAGCCCAGAAATGGTCCAACAATGTGCCCTTATGCCACAAAACTCAGTCCAAATGTAGCTGCAAGGGAGTCTAGCTATGTTATAAAACTTTGTACACTAGAGGAAAAGAAAATGAGATTTAGTGAGTTCCCAGAAGCCCTCGCCACGTGGCCCAGTTGTCATCTACAGTTGCTCAAGATGTCTACTCTCTGAGCAAGAAGGGACAGATGCCACCTCTGGTTTTCAGGCTCCTTCCTAGTAAGCGGTGGTTCTGTAGAATGAGCCAGAACATCCAAGCTACCTAAATGTCTTTCTCCAAAGAAGGATGAATCCATGTATAACCAACACAGGGAGAGTTGGCCCACAGTCTTCCAGCTTTGTCATAACAGCTGCACCACAAGACCTTCTGCTCACCATTTTCAGCATCTCAGAAGTCACAGGTGGCACTCGATCCCAGGTTATGTAGGGCAGGCCTTGGGTGGGGTGATTAGCTTGGCTGTAACTTGCTTTCAACCATTCTGAGTATGTTTACATTAAGCCAATCTACATTGTAACAGTGTGTATTTGATTTAAGATGTAACTAGTTTCTGGTGAGCACACTGAAGAATGGGAAGGACAGAGAGGAGAAAGGAGGGGAGAGAAAGGAAAAGGGAAGTAAAGTGGGGTAGGAGAGAAGGAGGGAAAAGGGGGGGTCAAAGAAAAGCTTCCTCCCACATTCCTATGAGCAACAGACAGCATGTTTCTGTAAAGCAAGGAGAGGGAACTGAAGGCTGACACTCAGCTGGCTCTGCCAGGGGCAGCATCACCTGCAGGCACCTGTCCCCACCTGCAGGCACAGTGCATGCCCACTGGCCCTCTCTGAGGACCACCAGCCAGTTTCTATTGTTACAAAGACAACATAACTGTAGCAGTGAAACAACTCTCCCTGAGCAACCAGGGAGCCTGCATCCATCCCTTCCCCGCCCCCAGGGGAGGCGGGGACGGTACACCCAGAACACTCATTTCCCTGAGTGGGTTCCCATCAAGGCAGAACATTAGGGTGGTTTCTCCCTCCTCTCTCTTTGAGGGAACATGGTGCTTCTTTCAGAATTCATCGGGACAGTTTGGAACACAGACAACAACGGCGGAAGGCACTCTCTGGTGATAATTTACCATAATTCCATGTTAGTGGCACACTGCCTGGCCCCACGGCCTCCTCAGAGGCGGATGCTTTTGTGCTTACTCTGTAGAGAGTGGGTGAGCTCCAGGCCTGCCCAGCTCCCTCCTGGAAGCTTCCTCCTTTACCATCTCCTCTCTCAAAGCAATGGTCTGGTTCCATTCCAAAAAAAAAAAAAAAAAAAAAAAAAAAAAAAATCTACAGGGCGTTGAAATACAAAAAAAATCTCTTAAGTTGCTGAGCAGAAGTCTGTGAGCCTAAACTATCCATGTTCGCATTGTGGTTTGGCCTGGAAAGTTCTTTCTTGAAAGGGGTTACTCTGATATCTAAATGTAAGGGCTTTAAATGTTGATCATGGCTGCAGAATATATAAGAGGTCCTATATGGGATCCAACATTGCCTGAAGTGCGTGCTCTGCTGTGGGGAATGTTACTGTTCCTTCCCACTGTAGACACCTGACCCTGCCTATCCTACCTCTGAACCCCAGGTTACCCTAACCCTAGTCTCATCCGTGGAATACCCAGAGTTCTGTGTGGATGGGAGCAGGCTCTTGCAATGGTTCAGAAAGAGACGAGTTCTAAGCTGGTTTCATACTATAGGCCCTTGCCCCTGTCAGCCTCCAGTCCTGCCAAGTCTTTTATCTGATAGAGTCTGAGGGAATGAGCTTGGCTCTCTAATGGCATTGGCCATCTTGCTGAGAAGTGTTGTCCTCCAGAAGCAGGAGACTACAGGAACCGATGCAAACTCATCAACCTTCTCTGGATGGGGGCGGGGGTGGGGAGGCAGACTCAGTTCTCCCATGATGGAAGCTTTGTCTTATGTTCAATACAGAGCTAGAGTGTCAGGTCCATGGGGCCCTTACACTCAATCCAGTCAACCCTGTGGGTTATGGAGATCCAGCCGGTATCAGGGAAGCAGAATGGCAGGCCAGAGAACTTCCAAGCCTGCTTAGACATTCAGCAAATATTTACCCCAAAGTGTGCTATACACCTGGCAGATGGTAGCAAACCAAAGAAACACAATCCATCATCTGACAGAAGAGGTCAGGAAGACGTGAAGAACGAGGCTCTCGCAGGCCTTGTGCTTGCACTGTGGCCTCCAGCCTAGGTGCACAGCCTTGGAAAGTCTAGGGGCACGAGATTCCCAGGGTAGAAGGGAACGAGAACCCTTTAAGAAATTGGACACATGCCTGTGTGTTGGAAAAAAAGGAGAAGGGACAGAGGAATCTCAGGCCACCCAGGGCTCTTCTCACGTGTGTCCACACGTATTTAATTGCAGTTCCAAAGAGGCCAGAAGAGGAGGTGGTTTGTCCTTCAGGTTGGAGTTACAGTCTGTTCGTTGTTCAGGCAGTTGTGAGCCACCAGACACAGTGCTGGGAATGGAGTCCGAGTCCTGTGCAAAGAGTCAGTGCTCTTAACCTCTGAGCCATCTCTCTGGCCCCTCCTGGGGTCTTGGTGTGTTCTTATTAGAATAAGAGATCTTAAAGGCCAATAGAGATGGCAAAAAAAGCTACCCAGGACATCTCAACAGCAGAGGCCAGGAAGCCTCAGACTGAGAGGAGAACAAGAGGGAGGCAGGGTGTGAGGGTTAATGAGCAAAATGTAAAGGACGGTCAGGCGTCTGGGTAGCAGCAGAGGAGTTGAACTGGAGCCCAGACCTCTGCAGTCCTGCTCTTGGGATGGAGTTCAGAAAGAATGCAATGCAACGGGCATACTGTGTGCTGTGACATCATGCAGGGGATGCAGATTCTGTCACCTGAGCCCAGCCCAGTGACAGACTTGAGAGCAGCCAGGACAGCTAAATCCTGGAGCCCAGCCTGAGGCTTGGTGAGATGTCTCCACCGTCCCCTTCTCAGTAGTCACTGTCCCACGCCTCTGCTGCCCAAGAGGAGGTGTAAACTGCTCCACAGCACCTCCCTCCAGCTCCAGCCCAGTTTATCCCACCTTTCCAGTGTCTCAAAATGTCACCCTCCCAAATGAAAGCATCCCAACTTACCCCAGAGTGTAAGGGAGTGAATCCGGCTGCCGGCTCCACTATGAGCACCTTTGGTTTTTGGTCTGCAGGGTGGGAATGATGCAGCCCACTATTATCAGGGGAGCTGTCACGGGGGTCCCATCTTTGCCCCTTCAGAGGACCATGGCCCATAGTCACTTGCAAGGGAAACATTAGTGGATCTGTAATCCCCGGTTGGCTCACAGGCCACACCCCAAAGACACTCCTGCGCTGTAGCTTGGGAAACCCTGCTTCCCCCTGTCCTTTAATCTTTGGGAACAGTCACTAGATTCTGACCTCCTCCTCTGGCTGCTGGCCTCTGCTCTCTCTCAGCTTAGCTACAGTTCCTCAGAGAGAGTGTGAACAAAGACAGGAATCTGAGCCATAGCATAGCACAAATGAAACATCAGGGAGACCCAGAGCTGGCTTGGAGGCAACATGATGTCCTCTGCCCTCCAATGCTTGCAAATCTAGGAGCAGGCAGACTCCTCAGACCTTTTCCTTCAAGGGAAACTAATACCTACTTAGAGGGGGAAGGTTCAGTGAAGCCCGGTGCTTCCTGGCTTTGCCCTACACCCTGCTGTGTGTCTTTGGCTGGGTCACTTCACCTCTCTGAGCCAAGTTTCTTCATCTGACAAGGGGAAGTGACTCGGCACCTGCCTTGCCAAGCTATTCTTAGGATTCACAGAGCCGGTCCGTGAGCAGCATCCAGTGCAGAGTGGAGAAGTTTTAAATGTCAGCTATTCTCAGCCACTCCTGTTCTAGAACCATTTTCCCAGCGAGGACATTCAGCAGGACCCCAGATCACAGGGCATAGCTTTCCTGGTGGGAGTGAAGAAAAGCCATAAAGTCTGAAGGAATCAAACCCCTGCCCTTGGGGTTTCTGTGAGGAGCCCTGGCTGGAACTCGAGCCGTTTCCCAAAGGAAGTAGCTTGCTTGGAAGAAATACAGCTGCCTCGTGCCCCTTTGGTAATATCCACAAAGAGCTCCTCGCCCAGCCCTTCCCAATTCAGAGAGGGGGGAGAGACAGACACATGGGCAGCCTGCGGGGATGCAGAGGATGAGTTGGGGTCTGAAGGATGAGCCCGATGTGGGTCTGTCTTTACTGGAGACATGGAATTCTTAGGACTTCCCACACTGATGATATAAGACTTTACATAAACAACTCCACAAGATGGACGCACGCCTACTGTAGTGTTAGAAGCACCTGGCGCAGGGCTAGAGGTGGCTCAGGGGCTGAGAGCACAGAGGGCCCAGATTTGATAACCAGCACCCACGTGGCAGCTCACAACTCCCATAACCTCAGTTCCAAGGGAATCTGTCGCCCTCTTCTGGCCATTATTGGTACTGAAGGCATGCGGTGTGCTTACATATAAGCAGACAAAAATTCACACACATAAAATAAAGTGATAAATTTAGAGGCATCTGAGCAGCTAGGTACTCAGTGGAAGGAGCTAATGCAGGTCTGTTGAACTAAAGAGGTGTCTAAAAGGTAACATCCTTCCCAAAGAGGAAGAGAGGCTGCAGGGAATGTTTCTCGGAACTGTACTGTTTGGAGTGACTGAGATACATTGTATAAATGTGATATTAAGTGAATTGGCTAATTTATCTTTTGGTTTGGAGACAGGGTTTCACTGCATGACCTAGCCTGGCCTTGAGCTCTTGGTCCTTATGGTCAGGCACCACCACACCCAGTTTTAAACTTACCTTAATTGTAGTGCTGAGTGAGATCCCAGAGCACCCTGGTCTTCTCTCTTCACCTAGAGATCTTTCTGTGTAGGTTCTTCCCCACCTACTGCTGGGCCCTAGCTCTCCCAAGGGAACATGTTTCAACAGTGGTCTTTGGGGACCCCCAGGAGCTCCCAGCCAGGTGTAGCCATGTGATCAAGAGGGACACTTAGTGTCTTGTGGTTACGGAACAGAGTACTAGGTAAGGAATAACTCCTGTGACAAAATTCCTGACAGAAGTAACTGAAAGACAGAAGAAGGGTTTGCTGTGGCCCACGGTTGCAGGACACCATCCACCATGACAGGCGGAGCCAGGAACAAGAGGCAGCAAGTCACGTGGTACCTGGTGCTCAGCTCACTTCTTTTTATTCAGCCCACGGGACAGTGCTGCCTGTGACCAGGGTGTGTCTCCTTCCTCAGTTAAAACCCTCTGGAAACATTTCCATAGACAAGCCCGAGATGCATCTCCCAGGTGTCTCTAAATCCAGCTGAAATGACAGTGAACAGGAACCATCCCAGTGGCTACAGGGTGAATAAAGAGGCAGCTGGTTGAGACTGGCCAACTCACACCATAGGTAGAAACAGGCAAGCACTTCCACTGAACCATGTGGAACCTCTGGTGACCATGGATGAAGTCCCAGATCTACAATTGTGCCACTGTGGGGCTATGAAGCTGTGGGCAAGTGGCTCTACCTCTCTGGGACACCATCGTGATGACCAAGAAATGCAAATGCAGACTCATTCAACAGATGTTAACTGAGCATTTGCAATGAGCAGGCTTGGACCCAGGTTATGGGGCTACAAGACTGAGGGAGAGAGATAAGTCTGTGTCATACAGCGCTGGCATCTGCAGAGATCTGGGTCAGCAGGCAAGTCAGCAGCAGGAAGCACAGGGTCTGGATGATGGGTTCCCCGTTCTACACTAAGGCAGGCAGAGCAGCCAGTGTGGTCCAGGAAATGTTAGGTCATGGGATGCCCAGCTCTTTTACATGGCTCTTTCTGACAGACATTCCTTAGGGGTGACCTCGAGAAGATGTCTACTCAGGGGCTCTGTTTCCTCATCTGTAACTCAGGGACCTGACATAATCTGGCTGAAAGGATGCTTCGTGTGGCGTTCGATCTGTGGGACACTCTCATAACCGTGGGCAGTACTGTGGACAGGTCTGAAGTCAGAGCTCTGACCAGTCATAGCTCACAAAATCTGCCTCATCGCTCCTGCTTAATGAAAATGCACTCGACTGCTGGAATTAATTACTTGTAAAGATCCGCGATGGAATCACGTGTCCCAAAGTCACCATATGAAATGTCTGGGGTGGTAGGGGCAGAGTTCACAAGCCCTCACAGATTCAGTTGCAAAGTTACTGGTAACACTGGCTTCTGGTGGCTGTGAAGCAGGAAGTCCTAAGAGGACTGGGCGTGGTCCCCCCGGTTGGGGGGGGACACCGGGCTTCAGGGTGAGTGCTCCTTCACAGAGGAGGCTGTGTTCTGGAGCAAAGGAAAGCTAGGCTGGGCAGAGCGGCTGGCCATGGGCAGCTGTGGTTCAGAAACTGGCAGGAAGATGGCAGAGAGGCAGGGGCTACAGAGGCGACTCTAGGTGGAATGTGAAGTCCCGCAGATAAGACCTGACATTATGCAGTGGCCAGAGGTCAGAGTGCAAAAAGCAGGAGGGCAGCCCGGAGAGGCTGCAGTCTCCAGTATGAAGCTGTGGAGGTGCTGACAGGAGGTCCCAGGGCAGCAGAAGAAAGAAGAGGCAAAGAGACCTGGGTGCTTTTGTGTGTGTTCTGTCTCTGTCTCTGTATCTCTGTCTCTCTATCTCTTTGTCTCTCTGTCTCTGTCTGTCTGTCTGTATCTCTGTTTCTGTCTCTCTCTGAATGTGTGTGTGTGCATGTGACAACTTAAACCCACAGGCTGAAACATTTATGAAGAACAAACGTACTCTTGGCTCCACTTCCACAGCTGGAAAATCCAAGGCTGTAGTTCTGGGATGCTGTCTGTCTGGCACACGCATGTGAGGATCCTACACAAAACATTTGGGAGACATATTTAAACACAGTTCAAGGCATGCTTGTTAAGTCGGGATGGCAAGAAGTTCTGTAAAGGCTCTCCAGAGACACAGACCCAATGTTACATCACAACACAGAGAGAGAGAGAGAGACAGAGAATGAGAGACAGAGGGAGAGAGAGACAGAGACAGAGAATGAGAGACAGAGGGAGAGAGAGACAGAGACAGAGAATGAGAGACAGAGGGAGAGAGAGACAGAGAATGAGAGACAGAGACAGAGAGAAAGATTAGTAAATTGGCTGACACAATCATGTGTCAATTTAGGAGCAGAGATCAGGAGCCAGGCTAGCAACTTTATAACAACTCATTATGCCCTTAGAACTACCCAGGGCCCCTGAGACCAACCTCAATCCCTTCCAAGGGTGGTGCTCAGAGTGATGCAGTCACCTCCCTCTGTAAGCCCACTGCCCCTCACCATCACCATACAAGGCACTTTAACTTCTAACACAAAAACCCTGAGACAAACCACGTCACACCACAGCAGGTGCCAGGGCCGGGTGTAGGGTTTCGGGGAGATGGTTCCCACGTTAGAGCTGAAGTGTGTGGGTAGATGAGGATCCCTGCATGAGTCAGCTCTCATGGTCACAATGCCGAGTAACAAAGAGCCCCAATTTGGGAGCTCGGAACTACAACAGGGAGTCTGAAACCATCAGATGACTTCAAACGAGAACTGGTTTAAGGCACGGGACCGTGACGAAAATTCTCCAAGGAATGCATTTTACTTTGTCCTGTGGAGGAGAAGTTACTAGAATGGATAAGGAACTCTAAACAGTGGGAGGAGAGAAATCAATAGTCAGAGAAGCTGCGGAGATACAGTTCTGGAGCAATTTGTAAAGCTCCGTCTCAGCCATCCTACAGCCAGAGGTACAGAGAGAGGGGGCGGGAGGGAGAGAGGGAGGGAGAGAGAGAGGAGGGGGGAGGGAGGGAGGGAGGGAGGGGGAGAGAGAAAGGAGGGGGGAGGGAGGGAGAGAGAGAGAGAGAGAGAGAGAGAGAGAGAGAGAGAGAGAGAGAGAGAGTTGTCTCTGCCCATTTATCCCAGGCCCAGGCAATTTCAGCTTTTCTGATTAGCTTTCTGTAGCCAGTGGGGACTTTATCAGGCGGATAGCTTGTCACGTTAAACACAGGACGAACTTGTCACTGGTCAGGGAGCCAACTTGGTGGGAGAGATTGGCTCGCCTCCCCTAATCGATGCCAACCCCACGGTGCTGTGAATCGCAGCTGCCGCCAAGTTGGCTCCTGTTCCTCCATCACTGGCTTTGAACTGTGGGATCACTCCATCTGTCAGAAGCCATTAGATGCTCCGGCGGCTGATGGGGAGAAAGGATGGGCGTCCTTTCAAGGACGAGCTGCTCGCATACAAAAGAAAGGGGATCTGACAGCTACATTCGCTGAGCGTGAGGCATCGGACGGTCAGAGTGGAGTGACATCCAGCAAGATGTCCACAGCCATGTTGGAGTGACATACCAGGGCCCTGGGGAGAGAGGGATGTGGATTTTTCCTGAGGAAGAATGTGGCTGTAAAGATTGCTGAGAACAACAGGGACAGAATTCATCAGGGAGCTGCGGGGCTGTGTGGCTGCTGAAGTAAAGGGCTTTGTGGAGAAACTGTCTTCCTTCCTAACCCAAGCTACCCTTGAATCTTCCCCCACACACAGGGCTTGCTGGCTCAGAGGATGCCAGCACCCAACACTGTATGTGTTGGTGGAAGTCTGGAAGTTGTCCAAGACTCTGTCCCTCACATCCCCCACTCAGCCAGATGTAGTTGTGTTCCCACAGGTTCCTCAAAGTAGCCTGTTTACATCACCTCAACAAAGGCATGCCTACGCCACAGTCCCCTCTACCTGAACACCTCAAGACCCCCTTCCTTGGTCCTCCCCCTCCCAGCTTCTTCCCATTGCCCTGTGAGCAGAGACCAAAATTATCCATGGTATTCTTGGCTCCTGGCATGCCCTGGTAGTCTGCCCGCCTCTCATTGCTACAGGAGGCGTTCCAAGGCCTGGAGCTGCCCTGCATCTCCTCCGAGTTCACCTCAGTACGTTCACATATAACTGGAATAACAGTCCCGCAGCATGGCTGTCTGCAGCCGCACACGGATGTCTGTGGCCAGGCCTTGAGGTCTGAGCTGCCCCAGCCAGCACTGGCCTTGAAGATCAGTGGTCCTTTTTATTTTCCTGTGAGTGCGTTTGCCTCTGGCTCTGGACTCTGTGGCAAGTTCGCTGAGCACCCACGCATGTCCTATCCAGCCTTTCTCTACCACAGCTGATGTCCCAGGTTCTGTGGCAGGGAAGAATAGCCATGTGATGCTGTCTGCCTAGTGAGACCGAAGCTCTGGCCAATGCTGCGGGTGTGGTTTTCAAAAGAGACCAGGTCCCTCTTTGATGTTCTTTTCCATTGAAGGTTCTTTGAAATCTATAGACACTGTAGACAAGCCTTGGGGTCAGTTTCCAACCAATGTAGACTGAAGAGCAAAGGAAGGTGGGAGGTCTTGCTGGTTTCTGTGCACACACCAACCTCTCCTCACTGTTGGGTTATTGCCCTATTTCTGGAAGCTGAGCTCACTTCTCAGCCATGCAGACCCCATCAGGAGACAAGCTGTTGTTTGTTGTTTTACTTCAGTGTGGTGTTTGTTCCTGGCCATCGGGGGGCAGCATCTGTCCTGCAAACACTTGCTGCATGAGTGTCTGGAGGGGGTGTCCCTCAGCTCTGACCTCACTTCCTTCTCGGTGGGTGGTGAGCTCTTTGAGCCACAATTCCCTCAAATATAAAAACAGCTGTTAATAACACCATGTTCCTCAGAGTCTAAGAAGGTTCCCAGGGGCCAGTGACATCCTGCCTTAGAGAAACTCGACATAGTCACTGGTTCTGGGCTCATGAGTGACAGCTTGCCTGCAACCTCCACTCCCAAGCTCCAATGAGGCACAAAGTTTGTGGCGGGCACCCGAGGCAAGTGGGTGGATAATGAGCTCTGTCTTCCAGCGCACATCACAAGAAGAGGTTCGCTCAAACGTAGGAAGGAATTGCAGTGCCTCTCGATAGATGTAGGCTGATGCCTCAGAAGAAAAATTATGCAAGAGTGTCCCTGGGACGGCCTGGAGCCCAGCTTCCTCTCTCCCCTCACTAACAAGCCCATGCAGACACCTACCCTGAGGTGACCAAGTGTCGGGGAAACACAAGAACGTGGCTAATGCAGTGCACACATGAGCACAAACTGTCCAACTGAGTGTGTGTGAACGGGTGGATACGGGGATGGCAGGTGTTCCATGGGAGTCAGATGAGCTCTCAGCAATGGGCATCTGGAGATGGTCGCCAGCAGGACCTGGACCAGCGGGATGCTCTTCGGTGACAGTTTCTGGAGATAGGTATTTCAGGAGTGTTGTGGGCAGAGCACATAGCGGCCTGGGGACTGGTAACTCCCATCTCTCAGGAGGGAAAACTGGGGTCCCAGGAACTGAAACCTTAACTCTCAAGGCCCTGACCCCATACCCAGACTGGACCTTGTCAAGTCTGTCCCAGGGTAGTGACACAGATCTAACATTCCCACTGCAGGCCAAGGGCTGGAGCGCGTGGGGACGTGGCGTGTGGAGAGACATAAGGTAGAGGATGTTGTCTGTAGTCAGGTGGGAACATCGGCTGCTACACACTTTCTGCCTCCTAACCTAGGTCCCAGGTGTGACAGATCGCCTGTTGCTTCCCCCAAACAGAGGGGGGAGGAGTGTGAGGGTTGGAAGAGTGTTCAGTGGAGGGGACAGAGACGCCTGGCTCACAGGTATGCCCGTTCCTCCAGGATCCTCTATTGAAGGGACCAGACAGAGGGCAGAACTTTATCCTTTAAGCCAGAGCTGGACTTTGAGGGTAATTAGGGTCCGCTAAGGTCACCAGGGCGGGACTTTTGGGCAGCCATGGTGACTTTATAAGCACAGAGAGATAACCCATGGAGCCTTGTGTGTACAAAACCTCCTGCCGTGAACACCCTGAGGCAGATCAAGTCTGTTCTCCCTTTATAGCCTGCCTAGTTTGGAGAGAACATTCCGGGCCAGCTTTCCCCTCTCGGCTGCCAGCAGGATAGCCGAGATGCCCGACTCATGTCATGCTCTTGTCATTCCCGGCAAGAAAAGCAACAACCTTGAGCCAAACGCTCTTTCGTCACCCAACAATGATCCCCAAAGTCTGGGGAGCTCAGACCATCCTGAGGTCAGAAACAGGGAGCGTGTGAGGTCGGGCCAGTGAAGAAATGCATCCGTGGACATTTGGAGGGTGGCGTTGGTGACTACAGAGGCCACACTCACTGAGCGAAGTTTGCCCCTGGTTCCCTGGCACTTCTTGTACTTTGAAGACAGGGTCTCATTAAGTCTCCCCCAGGGAGGCTTTGAGCTCACAACCCTCAACCTCAGCCTCCCCATTAGCTGGATCACTGGCCTGGAAATTCAAGCCTGCCTTCATGGGTGTGTGCCTGTCAGAACTTAACCAGGTCATGTCATTGACATGAGCGCTGGCCACGGATGGACACTGTACAATGTTTATGTGCAAAGGGGGAAACAAAGCTGTCTTTAAAGGCAAACAAAATGCCGCAGTAGCTGATGAGGAACCGTGGCTTTGGCCAGGGTAGGAACAGAAGTGGGGGGGTTTGAGGAACATCCGGGCGGTATCTTGATATTCTGCCCCTGTGGTATGGCCTGTGACCTTAACCACCATCAAACCTTAGTATCACTTGAAAGATTTAAACAACTCAAGTCCTGGGGGCACTGCAGAGATGGCTCGGGAGCTAAGAGCCATCTCTGTTCTTCCAGAGGTCCTGAGTTCAATTCCCAGCACCCAGTCAGGAGCTCACAACCATCTGTAACTGTAGCCCCATGAATTCTGATACTATCTTCTCGTGTGCAGACATACATACAGACATACAAACAGACGAGATTTCCACCACCACCACCACCATCACCATCCCAAAAGCTCAAATCTCCGGTCTCTTCCCACATCTGCAACATCTCCCTGGGAATGAGTCTCAGCCTGGCAGGCCATTTTCTAACAGCTCTCAGGAGTTGCAGGCACACAGAGAAGGGTGCTGAGTCAGCACAAAGCCAGGCTTTTTAAGACCTGACTTAAGATCTTAAGCAGGGCCTACCCTGTCCACAAAGGCGAGACTTCCAGAAGGCATAGGAGACCCCAGTGCTTGACCACAACCTCTCCATCTCAGAATGCCCACATGACACTTGCCATGCTCTGATGAACAGCTCAGCTGCTGTGTGGACCCCTGTCGTGTAGAACTGGCCCTGGGCCAAGCGCATGGCACCAGGGTCCTGGAGCAGACGGTCCTCCAGCACGGAGCCAGGCATGACAGAGGCAAGCAAAGCTTCATGGTCCGTAAAAGCCCCAATCGGAGCTGATGGCACGGTGCACTTGTAAACTTCATGTGGGGGAAACTGAGGCTAGAGTAAGGTAGGTACTTGAATCAGGGTTGGGGAGAGACAGAAAGGATAGAAACGCATCCTCTGTCTGCTGAATGCCAATTGCACAGGGTCCCATGTGCCCTGCAGGAGGGCCAGTCAATCAGCAGGTATTTACCGAGCACTAAGTTGGCTGCGCTCACAGGTCCGAGCGCCAGAATCACAGCCAGGAGCAAACAGATGATGTTCTGCCTCCAAGAGATGGCATTTCCCAGAGGGATGACATTTACGATACCCATGAACTCAGGGGAAGGAAATGTGCAGACTGAGTATAAAGAAAACATGACACGTCTCACTGTGGACTGGACCAAACAGGAACCCAACGCCCCCTGTCCCGGCAAGAGGCACAGGTGCACAGTGAAACTGGGGCTCATGAGCTGGAGTCACAATGACCAGAGTCACAAACCACAGTTTGCCCATGCTGGCCTTCTGTGGTGCCTCAAATCTCATGACCCGCTGTCAAGTCCCGAGAGACAGACTATCATCCGCCTGCCTGACATATCACCTTCTGCTGGTCTCCGTGGAGACTGAAACCACCCTGACCACCCTCACACTCACCCTAAGACACACAGCCTCCTGTCAATGTCCAGTAGGCATATCAGCTTCACCTCCAGCTTCAGCCCTGACAACAGATGGTCTTAGCACTGTGGGGGAGGGGAGCCACGAGCCCAGAAGGCAAGCTTCAACAGCATAAAGTGACCATAGTGAGACCTTGTACCTCAGGTCCAAACCTTACTTTCTATGACCTGTGACCTGTGACCTTGCACAAGATATAAGATCCCTGTGAGCCTCTCTTTCCTCCTCTGTACTGGGTTGACCTTGACACCCACATCAGTGGGATTCCACAGGTAGCCTGGGAGAATTGACTCTCTTTGTTCCGTGGTGGAGAGGGAAGCCAGGGTCTCGACATGCGGGCAAGCGAGCTGCACCCAGCACACAAGGGTCTGTGTATCAGCCGGCAGACCCTTGCTCCACCGCGGGTTAACCTCACATAGGAATGCAAATGGGAGGACTCCAGGTTTGTAGGCTGCTTTGTTCCTTTAATAGACTTTAGCAAGGCTCACCCTCACTGAATCAGCCCTGGTGTCACATTGCTCTCTCTTCAGAGATGTGGTGTCCCTCAGAGCACTGCAGGAATGACAAGGAGAGGCTCTCAGCTGGCTGCCACCTCGCCTGTGGAGGCCCAGCCCGGTCACAGCGGATGGATGGCAGAGGGTGTTTGTGATGAACTAGGGACAGGGTGAGGCGGACCTGAAAGGAATCCTCCGAGTCCCCATTCCCCTTGATGAGGAAAACGTAGTATCAGCCAGTGAAGAGAGCCACCGTTGTCCCTATTACTGCAATAATTGTATGTGCAGGAATTTGGAGAACAGAGAAGCCAAGCACGAAGTCTGAGGCCACACAGCTTTCTCCCCATCCCTGATTCTCCAGGTTGGAATTGTGTCGCAGAACAAAAAATTTCCTTCATCCCACATCTGCAGTCAGAAAACAGGGGCCTTCTGAGACAGACATCCACAGGTGGTAGTGCCGTGGCGCACCTCACAAAAAAACCTAGAATGCCTATGACATCCACTCAGCAGTAGAATATTAAGAAACAGGTTTCGACGCTTGCCATTGGCTAAGGGGACATATGAGGCACACAGGCGTGTAGCAAGCGCTTAGTACACAAGCCCATGTCCAAAACTATAGGATGCCTGTGACTGGAAGTCAGGGTGGGAACACATGGCTCCTTAGCTACCTGACACTGAGGCTGAGGTTGGGCAGTGAGGAGGAGGCAGATGTGTGGAGTCCTGGGATGGAAGGGGACAGAGAGGAAGTAGCCTCTGGAGCTGAGCATGGGAAGTGGATGTTAGGGAGGGAGGCTGGAGCCAATGTAAAAGTCTGCGCTTAGTCTCAGTCAGGGTACGAGTTAGCCACCCTGCCCTTGACAGGACCTTTCTGACCACCTTGTGGAGACCAGGGTAAACAGATACACAGGAGCCGAACAGCATCTCCTGAAGCATCCTGGGAAGCTCGGGGGAAGGGCAGAGTGGTGCCTCGAGGAACAATGTGCAGGACAGAGGTTCGGGCAGCATGAGGCCCTCAAAATGTTCTTACTGGGAGGCTTGGGCAAGACCAGCATTTCACAGGAGAGTGTGAACCCTGGGAAGCAGCTCACCTCCCTAGAGCAGCTTGTGAGGACAGTGTTCTGTGCACTGAGGTCAGAGCCACCGCAAGGGGCACAGAAAGAAAACCAAGCACCTGTTCTCTGTTCACATCTCTCCCTGTCCATCAAGCTAACCACACCCCTCTTAGATGAGACAGGGCATCCCTGTATTAGCAGCCAGAGTTATCAGTGCTCGTCTCCTGGGTCCTAATCCCAGTTGCACCAGGCACTAGCTGGATGGCCTTAGGAGGATAGCCCGCCCTCTCTGAGTCTCCACTTAACCGTTCTGCAAATTGGAGGTAGAATCCTGTGGTATTTGCTGTGTGGGAATTTTCCGACAGTGCCTCCTTTGTGGTATCCAGTCAGACGCACTCGGTGAAAGTAGGGGTTGGATGCACTCCAAGACTGGCTTATAGACTGCTGCTGTCTCAGGAATAAGCAGACCGTTTCTGGGCCTGTGGGTGTAATTCTCTCTCTGCCTCTCTCCGGTTCCCGGGCCACCGATTGCCAGCTTCCGGCTCTATACATCTATGCATCCTCCAGAGCAGACCTTCTCCGACTTCCTCCACACTCTGCACACAGTGACGGGCACATGCACTCTTCCACAGACAGGCATGTCACTCCGGCTGTGCACAGCTTTCACTCACAAGAGAGTTGTACTCACTAGGACAAATGCTGTCATTTCTCTTAGGTGAAAGCCAGGAATGGGACTTTTGGTAGGCCTAAGTTAGAGTCGTAATTGTTTTCTGAAGCAGCTGTGACATTTGACCAGATCCTTGCGTGGCTTTGTAAGGGAGTTTCGGCTTGGGCATCTCGATGCCTTCTTTCCCCCGCCCCCACCCCCACCCCCAGTACATTCTCCTCCTTTTCTCCCCTTCAGCACTGGGTGAGCATGCTAGGCAAGCGCCCTGCCGCCCAGAGGCACCTCAGGCTCTCCCGGCCTTAGGTTCAGTTCATTGAGCAGAGTCTCCCCTTCTAACCTACATGCTCCCAATGACTGCTGCTGTAGAGCCCAGCCTGTGTGTGAGCTTCTTGCCAGCCAGCTGCCCATCGTTTGGTTGTGCCATCTCTCTGAACCCCATGACCCTATGAGAGGTGGCTGGTGTCCTTGGGCTCTCAGACACGCCCCCCACCCCATGCCAGACTCCATTCTTTGTCTTCGTACTGGCATTTTCCAAACAGCCTTTTTTCAGCTTGACGTCCAGTCTTGCTCCTTTCCTGGAGTGTTTTTGCCCCTGGGATGTCAGAAATGATCTCCGGATTCAGCAGGCAGACCTCACCAGGTGGCAGATGCCACTATGACCCTATGAGGAGAAGATGAAACAGAGGGTGCAATGTGGCACCGGCGCCTTGTCTCTGTCTGTTCATCCCTAAGTCCTCAGTTTCTTCTTGTGAGCAGAGCCTGCTCAAATGCCTTTTTGCTGAGGCCCATCCCCTGCACAGCTCCAGAGGTTGCAAGCGCATAAATATTTGAGGCTCAGAAGCACCTCCTGCACCCACTAAGGACCTGAAGCCTTCCTCTGGAGCAGGCATGGCTAGCTATTGAGCTCTCTTGCATCAGGAGAAGGCTGTTATAAATGCTAGATAGACCCCTCACCCTAAAGACTTCCATGTTGCTCTGGGGTTCGGCTATAGGGTTCAGAAGCAAAAATAAACAAGCCTTTGGGCCAGGATGTGAACTGGAGTCCATAAGGTGCTAAAGCCAGAGCTCACCCCTTGCCAGGCCTGACTGGCCGGCAGAGGGGGGTGGGGAATAGCAGGGACAGCAGGCAGAGACTGGCGCCAAGGAAATGTTCCATCTCAAAGAGCTGTGTATTCCGCCCTCCCACCCCCAGCAGCTGCAAGAAAGAAAACAAAGTGGGCTGGACTCAGTAGGAGATGTGGGGGGCGGAGGGGGTGTCTTTCCATTTTAATTTGCAGCTTGCTTAGCTGACATGATCCTTGCAGGGTATCTTGATCTCTGGCAGTGAAGACACTGTCGAGGTCCGGGCAGCCTAGGACAGTGTTCCTTCCCCACAGGAAGCCACTGAGTGAGGGAGAGTTCTTCAGCCTTGCTTCTCTGCACAGGGGTACCGCGGAAGGTAGCAGCCCCTATGTGTTACCTCGACAACTACAATAGGCCTGTTCCAAATGTCCATCTTCCCCCCAAACACTTAATAAACACAATATCCACTAGCAATTTTTTTAAAAAGAATTGTTTACATCATGGTGCCATCAAGAGACATCCCTTATTCAGCTCACACTTCCACATCACTGTTCATCACCAAAGGAAGTCAGGACAGGAACCCAAGCAGGTCAGGAAGCAGGAGCTGATGCAGAGGTCATGGAGGAATGTCACTTACTGGCTTGCTTCCCCTGACTTGCTCAGCCTGCTTTCTTATAGAACCCAGGTCTACCAGCCCAGGGATGGCTCCACCCACAATGGGCTGGGCCAGGGATGGCTCCACCCACAATGGGCTGGGCCAGGGATGGCTCCACCCACAATGGGCTGGGCCAGGGATGGCTCCACCCACAATGGGCTGGGCCAGGGATGGCACCACCCACAATGGGCGGGGCCCTCCCCCCTTGATCACTAGTTGAGAAAATGCCTTACAGCTGGACCTCACAGAGGCATTTCCTCAAGGGAGGCTCCTTTCTCTGTGATAACTCCAGCTTGTGTCAAGTTGACACACAACCAGCCAGGACACCTGGCTTTCCAAAATGACAGACTATGACTTTAAGCCAAATAAGCCGCTTTATGTCAGGTTTTATCAAGGCAACAGATCACAAATGTGTGCAGTTAGCCCGGTAACACGTTACCTCTCTCTGTCCCTGAGACACGGGGACAAAATCAAGGGACATAGGTGTCACTGAGAGAAGTCGACATGTAGTCCCCAAGGTCATTTCTGGGAGTTTCAACTTAGGGACAGAAAACAGAAGCTAGGGCAGACTAACTTCAAGTGCAGCTGTAGACATGAAAGGCCTCAGTCGCTCCTGGGGCCACTGTGTTTGAGGCCTGGGAAGGAGACCCAGAACATCAGCGACCTGTCATGGTGCAGATCTGACTTAGATCCGCCTAAGAAAGCTGGCTGAGCAAGCCACAGGGAAGAAGCCAGTAGGCAGCTGGAGCATCTGGTCTGCACGTTGGGCCATTAGGTCCTCCTCTTATCTCTGCCACATCCACAGAGATCTCCATGCACTCGGAGACAGGAAAGCCTGTGCTAATTCCTCTTGGCACCAGACCTGCCTGAACATTTTGAGTTGAAGTCAAGCCGGGGTTAAGTGTGCTGTGTGTCCCCGGGAGCTGGCCCCTCTATCCATTAAGTCTCCCAGGCAGAGCCCGTGGGCACTAGAGGACTGTCCAATACATTTGGATGGCGTGTGGCTGTGAGTATGGCCTACGCAGAAGCTCCTACCCTAAACAGAATCCCCACTTAACAGTTTAGATTACTGGTTGGTGCAGGAGTTGGGCAGATCTGCCCAGGCAGGTAGGTGCAGTTTATGCTAAGAAGTCAGGAAAGACACATTGTTAAGGTCCGTGGACTTAATTAGTGTGGTAGGGTTACAACTGTCCTGATGAAACACCTTGATCAAAGTCTTGGGGAGGAGAGGGTTAATTCAGCTCACACTTTCAGGATACTGTCACTGAGGGAAGTCAGGACAGGAACTCAAGCAGGGCAGGAACCTGGAGGCAGGAGCTGATGCAGAGGCCATGGAGGAGTGCTGCTTGTTCCTTGCTTGTTCCTCATGGCTTGCTCAGCCTGCATTCTTATAGAACCCAGGACCATGAGCCCTGGGATGGCTCCGCCCACAATGGGATGGCCCCACCCACAATGGGCGGTGTCCTTCCTATCGGTCTCTAATTTAAAAAGCACCGTACAGACTTGTATACAGTTAGATCTTACTGGAGGCCCTTTTTCTTTTTACAACTGAGGTTCCCTCCTTTCAGATAAGTCTAGTTTGTGAGTCAAGTTGTCATAGGACGCTCCAGCACAATTAGTATGAATCACAGGATTTGCCAGCACAGTTAATATGAATAGTGACATTTATTTTCAAAGGCCACGCAGTTGAAGAGCTAAACACCAGCGGTGGCCAACCCCACCATTATGTAGTTACTGTGCCAAGATGCCCGACAAGAAAAACCTGAGGAAGGAAGGGCTCATTGTGGCTCACGGTTAAATACATTAATTACCTTTCTGTCACTGTGATAAAAATACCACCAAAAGCAGCCTACAGACCGAAGTTTATTCTGGCTTATGTTTCCACCATGACGGGGATGAGGCTGATACCCACCATTGTCTGCAAAGGAAGAAAAACAAACAGGAAGTGGGGCCAGAATATAGTCTAAAAGATCACCAGTGATGCACTCACCCAACAGCGCCCCCAGCTGGTGAACAGTGTTCCTGCCGGGGACAGTCCACACTGAAACCGTCACAGACGGCCTTGGCTTGGTTCCCAGTCGGAATGAGCAATGGACACCGGTGCCCAGTTTGCTTTCTCCTCTGTAATCAGTCCAGGGTTAGGGCGGATCTCCCCACCTCGATTAACCCACTTAAGAAACTCCCTAGAGGTGTGCCCCGAGATTGGTTTCCATGGTGATTCTAGATCTTGATGGTAGTACCCATCACACCCTCCCTGAAATTTTCTAGAAGGGGCTGAGAGAGGCCAAGGCTTTAGAATCATCCTGCAAAGGCCTGTGTGGCTGCTGAGAGCATCAGGCAAACAGCTGCAGCTTTCACTTGGTGTGTGTGTGTGTGTGTGTGTGCATTCATGCATGTGTATGTGCACACATGTGCAAGCCTACATGTCTGCATGTGTGTATGCACATTTGTGTGGGCCTATATCTCTGTCTGTGTGTGTGTACAAGCCTGCATGTCTACATGTATGTGTACTCTGTATGTGTGAGCACACACACTGGAGAGTGTATGTGCACACATGTGAAAGTCTGCATGTGTGTGTGTGAGTGTGCCATGTCTCTGTGTGTGTGTGAGCCTGTGTGTGTGTGTGTGTGTGTGAGCCTGTGGAGGTGTTAAGGTGTTGGGTTTTTTCTTCAATTGCTTTTCCACCTAATGTTCTGAGACATGGTCTTTCATTGGACCGGGAACTCGTCGTTTCTGCTCTACTTCCCAGTGAGCCCCTCCCATCATTACCCCCAGCCCCAGTGTGGGATGACAGACACACAGTCAGGCCCTGTGACATGGTACTGGGATCTGTTCTCAGGCCCTGTGATTGCTCAGCAAGCACTCAGCCATCTTGGTCCCCTCATCTCTTTTCCACCTGTTTCCACAACCTCTCAAACAGGACAGGGATAGGCCTCAGAATCTAGCAAATACACAACTCCTCATATAAGGGTCTAGAGAGACGGCTTCATGGCTAGGAGCCTTGGCTGTTTTTCCAAAGGACCCAGGTATGTTTCCCAAAATCCACATGGCAGCTCACAACCGTCTGTAACCCCAGTTCCAGGGGATCTGTCACCACACACAGACACACATGTAGGCAAAACATCAATGCACATAAAATAAAAATAATGTATTAAAAAAACTCCTCGCGTATTTGCAGGAGGGAGAGCTGGGGGCTATGTTCAGCATCAGAGTGCCTGTCTTGTGTGAACAAGGCCCTAGTTTGCGTAGCTAACACTGCAAAGAGACCAAATAAATAATTTAAAATGTTTGCAGGAAAAAATTGCAAAGTCAGAGGACACACAGCCCCACTCTGGAGCCGGGCCAACCGGGCTGAGCCTCTAGCACTCCCTGAGCCCTGGATGCTGGTCTGCCTCCAGGAGAGGCTGGGGAGGATGGGCATGTCACACCTGTGAGGTGCTTACACAAACCAAATCCTGTACAGATCACTCGTGACAGGAAAGGCACAGAACTAGGTGCTCACTGCTTTGTCAATGCAGCTCAAACAGAAAATCATCTCCTGAGGAAATGCAGGGACCATCGAGCCCACCCAGAACGACGCTCCCTGCCCTGCCCCGCTCCACCTGAGCCTCGGCCTGCAGGCCCAGGACCAAAGAATAGAACATCTGGACAATATTTTGGCTTTTATTTTATTTTATTTTTTTCCTAATCAGCAGAGTGTGGGCATGCTATTTCCCAAACTGCCTGCTTGAATGTGCACCTAGTTACAGCTGACTGCCTCGGATGATTGGTTGAGGGGCAAAAGTTCCTGTTTGTCCCTAATCTGTCTGCAAGCTGAAAGCATCTAGAATATTCATTTCCTAGTCTGGACCCAAAGCCTGGGAGAGTTCCTGGCGGAGGAGCTGCTGGGTCCTGGAGGCCCTCAGATAAGATGGAGAGTAACTATACAAAAGCTGTCCTTTGGGCCAAGTTTTATTTAATGTGACAGACAGACAGACAGACAACAGAATGGCAGGGTCTCTGAGGAAAGGAAGCAGACCTTGTAGCAGATTGATATCTCTTAGACCTTTCCTGGGTTGGGGCAGATTCACAGCATAATCCTGCAGCCAGGCTCTCTGATTCCCAGGCAGGAAGCAGGAATGGGGTGGGGACCAGGGTATGTGATACCAATGCCCCCTCTGATGTGAGCTCCCCAGGTGAGACCCTGGCACTTGGGAGGATGTTAGCTGAGGCCCTGCAGACAGTACCTCACAATGGAGTGTCTGTGCTGAGATTTTGTCTGGCTGGAACTTAAGGAAGGTTTTACACAAGCTATCCGGTCCTTGTGAGTTCACGTGTGCATCAGTCCCGTTGTTTCCAGAAAGCACCGTTTCTTCGGTGTCACCCAGCACCTCTGCCTCTCACAATCTTTGTGCTGCTTGCCCTCATGGATCCCTGAGCCTTGGGGCCAGGGGGATATTATCGAAACATCTCATTTGGGGCTGAGTGCTCCAAAGTCTCTCACTCTCTGCACATTGTCCCGTTGTGGGCATCTGTGTTAGTTCCCAAGTTTCTCTTGAGCAAGTCACTGATACAATGTATCCATATGTCATTAGCAGTCATTCTATTGCTCTGTTCCTTTAACCGAATAACAGTAGTGGGTTTCCCCGTAGACCCATGACCTATCTAGTCTCAGATTAGAAATTTGCTCGCCCATGTTCACTGCAGCTCTATTCACAATAGCCAGGAATTGGAAATGGTCCAGACGTCCATCAGCTGATGAACAGGCAGTGAAAACGTGATACAGTTACACAATAGAACATAATTTAGCTGTTAAGAAAAATGAAACTATGAAATTCACAGATAAATGGATAGATGTGGGAAAAAATATCATCCTGAGTGAGGTAACCCAGACCCACAAAGACAGAGACTGTCTTCTCTGATGTGTGAACGTTAACTTTAAAGCTTTGTATGTGTGTTTCATTTCCACAGAGGTTGAGAACAGAGCTCCACAGGGGGGGGGGAGGGTATCCCAAGGAAAGGGAAATAGAACACAGAAGACAAAGGGGAAAACACTAAGAGAATAACACAGAGGAGTTTGGGAGCCTGGCAAAGGAGTGACTACGGGGGCGTTGGAGGGACAACAAATAAACACTAATGTCCTCTTGAAAAGCCTTATGGGAACCAACTACTTTAAAAGCTTCCTAAAAAAAATGCACACCTATATAAAAGGAATTTAGAATCACTGTCTAATGGGGGAGACTATGCCCCAATTAAACATCTCATGCCATTCCAGTTCCAGGAATAGGTTACTCCATGATGAGTCATCTATCAGAGAGGTCTGTTCCATAGACGGTCCCCCAGACATGTAGGCTATTGCCAAAGCCACTGTTTACCCTCCACAGCCAGATGGTAAGACCCCGTTCTTACTTATGGCACCACATACTTACGGCTCAGCATGTGAAGAAACAGAGCCCACACCCAGCTAGAAGCTTCACCCTTACTGAGCAGTGTTCATTGTGGGGAGATGAAGATGATACTGTAGAAGTTAAGTGAACATCTGTGATGCTCAGTGACCTGTCTGCAGGATAATCTCACTGCTGCTGTCATGGCACAGACGTTATGGGAGGAACCAAGCCCCCTTGGCTTTGGCTTAAGACCCACTGTGTAGAATGAAGTTATACGTCTCACTGTTACTGGGACCACGAACTCAGCATCACTCTTGCATAGGTCTAAATCTCCAGAGAGGAGGAGGGAGAGTCATACCCCTGCCTAAGATCTAGGAAAGTCGTTCCCAGATGCAGAGGCTGGAGCAGGAGCTGACTGGAGGGATAGAAGGGGGTCGCCTGTACCTTGTGCTTTGATGGTAAGATCTTGTTTCCTATGGGACAAGGCATAGATTCTATGATGGGCTGTTTGTCTCTGTCTCTCTGTCTCTCTCATTCCCTCTATACATGTATGTGTGTATAAGTGTGTTTGAGTGTGTGTGCTGTGTATATATGTGTGTGTGTGTATGATTGCATGTTATAGGTTCATATGTGTGTGCATAAATGTGTGTGACCCTCATCCTCACCCTGACCCTCACCCTCACCCTTTCAGCCCCTCTGCTGCCTCCTCCTCTCCCACAGAGGCCTGGGCAGTGCACCCTGGTGGTGGGCTTCCGAGTTCTAGGGCAAGGGAGGGTAGAAGAGCTGAGAAGTGAAATCTCTCTACACCTTCCACACTGCCAGGGGCATCCTGGGCCAGTGGCTGGGACTGAGTATATGGTCTTATGTTTTCCTTTCCCTCCGCAATCCTTGGGAAGTCCAAGGTCCTGGTCCCCCAAACTAGCCAGGGACTGGAGCCATTTGGGGTGACTCTGCCCTTGCCTCTCTTTGTTGGCTGCTGGTGTTTGTGGGTGTTGTCCTCCCACTGAACACCACACACCCTCCAGTTAGGCAGTGAAGGCTGTCTTTGGGTCCGCTGTGGCATCAACCAGGAAAGGTGCCCTCCTGACCTCTGCCCGTGGGGCGCCTCTGTTTCATGACCCTTGCTCCCCTTTCCCATTTTTATGGGAAAATAGGCTCCTGGGGACACTGGAACAGCACCTGACATGCTGCTGTTTGTGGGGCTGCTATTGTGATGTAGATGCCGGTGATCAGTCAGCATTAATTAGGCCCTTACTGCATACTAGACACTGATTTGGGTACTTGGGGTGCATCCTGGAAATAAAAGTACAGGTCTGTAGCCTTGAGTGACTTAGGAACATCTAATCATCAAGAATAATGGGGTGGGGGCTGGGATGGATCAGAAGGTAAAAGATCCAGGAACACAGTGGCAGCCAGTTTTGCCAAAATTGTGAGTTCCAGACTCAGTGAGAGACTGTGTCAAAAACCAAGGAAAGGGGTAATAGAATAACTTTGTATCTCTATACTCAAGGTTGACCTCTGGCCTACACACACACTATGGATCTCTCTCTCTCTCTCTCTCTCTCTCTCTCTCTCTCTCTCACACACACACACACACACACACACACACACACACACACACACTTGCACAGCAAGGGGCAAGGGATATGAGCAAGGGTATATCACTTGCTAAGAGAGGGAAAACAGCAGTGTCTTCGAAGACCCACTGACCTGCAGTCTTTTACACAGGCAGGGTGGAAAGAGCCACCCATGGCACCTGTCCCCCACACCCACGTGATAGAGTAAGCGCCACAGACATGCTCTGGGCAATGTCACGCTCCTTCAGTGGTGCTTGAGACCCTCCAGCCATTAGCATCCCAGGCACAATGCAAGCCGCTGTGGTAAGGCACAGTTGGTGTCCTGGAGGAGGGGTGTGTCCAGCCAGGTTCCAGATGTCCCTCCAGGAACCCCAAGTACCTTCCTTGCCTTTGTCCTCCGAGGGACACAGCACTGAGCAGACATTAAGGAGCGTGTGTCACATTCTGCTCAGAACCGCCTCCTTGGTTAAAAAGTGAGACTGACTAGACCTGCTGAGCCAAGCCCCAGCATGAAAGTGCCCAGAGGAGCTCATAGCTGCTGCCTGCCACACGTGACAATTACACGGTGTGTTCTGCTGCCTGCCATACATGCCAATTACACGGTGTGTTCTGCTGCCTGCCACACGTGACAATTACACGGTGTGTTCTGCTGCCTGCCATACATGCCAATTACACGGTGTGTTCTGCTTCCTGCCATACATGCCAATGACACGGTGTGTTCTGCTGCCTGCCATACATGCCAATGACACGGTGTGTTCTGCTGCCTGCCATACATGACAATTACACGGTGTGTTCTGCTGCCTGCCACACGTGACAATTACACGGTGTGTTCTGCTGCCTGCCATACATGCCAATTACACGGTGTGTTCTGCTTCCTGCCATACATGCCAATGACACGGTGTGTTCTGCTGCCTGCCATACATGCCAATGACACGGTGTGTTCTGCTGCCTGCCATACATGACAATTACACGGTGTGTTCTCATCAGCAACAAAGTGACATGAACACCATCCCGCTTTGTAAATTACTGCCACACTCACTGCACCTGTTTGGGAAAAAGGCAGGGGGAAAATAAAATCCACAACCACCATTTCGAGATGCTTTAGAGACAGGCAAGCACTCCTGGAACTCCCTTAGAGAACATTCTCTGGACTGCTGGCCTTCTGCCTGCTTTGCAAGAAGGGCCACTCGGCCTCCTGCTGCGGGCGGCTGGGACCTCCGTCAGTGAGAGACTTGGAAGACAATCTGATCTTCCTGGACAGTGAGGAGGGAGATGAGGTCGGGGATGCGGCAGCAATGATGGGTACCCCGGCACTCAAGGGGCACAGGAAAATGGACTTCTTTGGGGAACTGGAGCCCCAAATCTCAGAGACAGAAAACTACTTGGCCAAATCACACGGCTTGCCCCCTCAAGCTCGTGTCAGGCTGGATGCTAGGATCATGGAGGCTGACTCCCCTCTTCTATCTCACGACAGCTGTGCCTTTCTACATACAGCACTTTTTACTGGGTCCGGATATGCCTTCAGCCAGTCATCTTCTGAGTTCGTATTTCTGAAATACAAGGATAGAGAAGTAAAGGAGAGATATATATTTGTGCTATGCTACGTCAGAGTGTTCGGTGGGGTTGAGGAAGATCACAAACAGTGTGCAGGCAGAGAAGTCTCCTCGGAGGTGATGTCGAGGGGAAATAAATAGATAAAAGGAGACAAAGCCCATGCAGGTGGCTGGGAAAAGGGCCTTTACTTTATAAGAAGAGCAGATGCAAAGGCCCAGAGGTACGGCCATGCTTGGGTTTTGATGTCAGGGATGTTCTTGCCACGCTTGCTGCTTTGTGAGGGTCTTTTGGGTCCATGCATGTAGAGTGAGCTGTAAGAAACTTGAGAGCTTAAAAAGAGGAAGCGTTGAGGGGGTGAGTTTGGTCTCAGGCCTTGGCTTAGTGCAGGAGACTCTCTAAGAACAGAAGTGAACACGTGACAGATGGCTCAAGATGTGAGTGTGCACACACATGCATGTGAACTTGTGTGCTTGCTTGTGTGTGCACATGTGTCTTTGCTTTGTGTGCATATCTGTATGTTTGCCTGTGTGTGTACATGTGTGTGATTGCTCATGTGTGCACATGTGTGTGCTTGCTTGTGTGTGTGTTTGCTTGTGTGTGCACATGTATGTGTGTTTGCTTGTATGTGTATGCATGTGTGTGTTTGCTTGTGTGTTTGTGTGTGCTTGCTTGTGTGTTCGCATGTGTGTATACAAGTGTGTGCATATGCATGTGCATTCACATGTGTCGGTGAACTATACTGTATGTTGACCCAGTAGAGAAGTCTTAGAAATTATGGCAGGAAATCCCAGTCGCCTCTGATGTGCAAGAATTTACGCCTTAGTGATCTTCTGGGTGCCCCTGGTAGGAATTGCTGGCCGCTGGGAACCCAGGATGAGACACAAGCATTCCACAAGGCTCTGCAGCAGTGAGGAAGGACTGGAGTTCCTCACTAAAGACAGAGGCATCTTTTGTCTGTGTATTTTATTCCATGTGTTTGTCTATGCGATGCATGTGTGTCATGGGTGCAGACCCTGGAAAAGCCAGTGGAGGTTTCCAGAGTGCACGGAACTGGAGTGGCGGGTGGTTTTGGAGCCCCACGCGTGAGTGCTGGCAGCTGAAGCCAGGTTTTCTGTAACAGCAGTAAGTGCCTCCAACTGCTGCTCCACCTCTCCAGACCCTGGAGGCATCATTTACGTGAAGCTTCTAGGAAGCCTTCTAGGAGGTGGGATCAGAGTGGGGTGTGGCTCTTCTCATCCCTGGATGCAGTTTTTGGCTCCAATTGGTCTCCTGGGCGGCCAAAACCGGGGCTTTGTTGATAGCAGACTTGGCAGGGACTCTATTTCCCACATCTTTCTTACTTTTCTTCCATGTGCCTGCTCTGGGATGGGGTGGTGCACAGCCCCGAGGAAGCCGTCCTGAACAAGGAGTTGGAGGACCGATGGGCAGCTGCGTTAGGACAGGAAGGGAAACTCAATGCCAAAAGGAGGAGTGTGTGCCTGCCTCTTTGGACTGTGCAGAGCCAGGGGCTTCTAAGCAGAGAAGAGCCAGGATTTGAACTTGGCAAGAGATAATCATTGGACATCCTGTCCAGGATAGATGTAAGAGAAACCAGAGGCCCAGAAGGAAGTGCTAAGGTCCCCCTGGTCCTGCGTGGTGGGGAAACTGAGCATCCAGGGAGGGAGAAGAGGCTGCAGGTCTGGGAAGGGATGAAGAGTTTCCATGACAACCTTTTTTCTTGCCTGTAGCCAGTGTAGCTATTCAGACATCCCAGGCACTGTTCCGGTGGACCCAGGAAGCCAAGCCAGGAACCCAAATTTAGAGACTTGATGCTGTGGAACAGAGGGAGAGAAAGACCAGACAGAGTTGCATTTCTTGCTGTGACTAGGATGCAGGCACCCAGGCAGCATTTGAAATGTCCCTGGCTCTGCTCCCAACAAGAACCTCTTCTCTCCAAGCAAGGCTTCCAGGCATTCCCATCCCCACTGGCAGGTGCCCTACACCTTTGGGATCAAAGGACCTGGGAGGGTTGGAGATGGACTGCTTCAGAGGCCACTAGAATAATCTGCTTCAAGAATCGAAAAGAGTAAATCCTGTAAAGATCTCATTTTGAATTAATTTTTTGAGACCAAGTCTGGCTCATGTAGCCCAGGCTGAAACTCATGATGTTCCTGCCTCGGCTTCTTGGGTGCTGTGATTACAGGTGTACTCAGCCACACGTAGCTCTAAATGGTCCATTTAGTTGAGATACTTCAGGACCAAAGGGGCTAGCACACATCTTCTGCCTTCTCTGACTGAGACACAAGAACAGATCTGCTGAAATGAAACCCAATGACACTGAGGTTGTTTCTGCTGGAATCTGGGCAGGAAGGGCTGACAGAGCACTCTCTGCCTCACTCTGACTGTATGTCTTCCACTCTAAACGCCTCCACCCTGTGTGGCCTGTAAGCCTTGGTTCTGAACCGCAGGCCCTAAATTAGACAGCAATGTCCCAGTTCAGACTGTTACACAAGCCAAGTCCCAGATACACAGATCACCTCTGCATCTCTACTCACAAATTACAACTACCATCCTAACCCTCCCCTTCCCCCTCCCCCTAATCATTGCATCTGAAGTAGGTTTGGTAGACTGTGAATCTGTACTCACAAATTACAACTATCATCCTAACCCCCCCTCCCCCTCCCCCTAACCACTGCATCTGAAGTAGGTATTTGGTAGACTCTGCATCTCTACTCACAAATTGCAACTATCATCCTAATCCTAAGCATCAACCTAACCGTAACCTTGACCCCAACCACAACCCTAACACTAATGCTAACCCCAACCGTGACACTAACCCTAACCTATAACCCCATCCCTAACTCTAACACTGATCACAAATTACAATTTTAATGCTAACCAATATTAACCCTAAACATAACTCCTAACCCTAACCCCAATGTTAACCCTAACCCTAAACATAACTCAACACTAACAGCAACTGTAACCCCTAACGTTAACCCTTTCTAACCTTAAACCTAATATCAAACTATAACTTTAATACTAACCCTCACCATCCAACACTAAGCCCTAACCCTAACCCTATCCTAACTCTAAATCTAATCCTAAACTTAACTTTGAGTTTACTCCAAACTCAAACCCAACTTGGTTGGAAAGACATGGGAGAGGGGAAGGGAGGGAGTGGGGAACCCAGCCTCCCCTGCCTCCCTGCCTTCCCTCCCTGCGTCTCCTGTCACTCTCATGAAGGGCCCACTCTGGCAATGACGGCCGCCACCCTGTCATCTCCACAGCAGGGCAGTGGCCGCGGCTGCCACACCCCCACTCCTCCCAGAGGACAGGGGTCATTTTCCCTCACCCTGCCGGAGCTTCTTCCTTCACTCACCAGCCCAGAGGAAATAAAAATGCCATTTCCAAGAACTGAGGGGATCGACGTCTCCAGTCACTGCGGCTTTGCCTCACAACACTCAGTCTCCAGGGATATATCATTAATTAAACTAAATGTACTAACATTTACTGGGTACTTGGGGTGCACCTGGAAATGCTTGCTGCCTGTCACCGGAGATGGCAGGAGAGTGACAGTCTGCAGAGGTGGGACAGCTCCTCTCGAGGGCTGTATTAATCACCTCTTTGCAGAGCTAAAGAGCTTCTAGCCCAGTTTCTTGCTTTATCTCAGCCTCAGCTTTCCCATCAGACAAATGGGGTAATAGCATCAACATGAGACATCAGGTAGAGGCTACCTACAAGGAGCCATGAGCAAAGGCTCTGGACAGACTTTGCAAAGCGCAGCATGTGTTTCATTGTGTGTGAGTGAGAGGGAGAGATAACTCTGACAGAGATGTAGGAAGCCCCCTGATCCTCTTTCTTCCCAGGAATGGCCAAGCCAGCAACATTCATTTTGCCAGCACTGGGCACACCAATTCTAGCTACTGGAGGGTGTTAGGGTAGAGCACAGAAACACATGTGCACACACCACATACATGCATATACATTCATATGCACACATACACATGCACATGAACATATATACACTATAGACACTCATGAACACACTCTCACATATGTACATACACCACATACATGCATACACACCACACACATATACACATGTACACACTACACATGCTCATGTACACACACTCACACATATACTGCACATGCATGCACATATGTGCACACACACGCACAAATACACACATGCGCACCATACATATACATGTATACATACGCACACACATACACATGCTCATGCACACAGGCATGCACACAAACCACATACATGCACACATGTACACACACATACACACACATGCATGTGCACACAGAGGGGACAGTGGGATGGACAGAGGTAGAGAGAGCAGGTATTTATCTTCTTGCAGTTCTAGAAGGTAGAAGCCCCACGTGAAGATGTCAACCCTCTTTGACAGTTCCACAGGACCTTCTTTGCCTTGTCCAGCTTCCTGGTGGCTCCTGGAGGCCTGGCTCTTCCTTAGTCTGAGCCTCAGCCTCACCTCTCCATGGTCACAGGGATGGTCACAGAGGCTAGAGGAAATGTCAGATACCCAGCTCTGTCACTCTCCACCTTGCTTCCTGTTACAGAAGTGGACACTCACTGTGTCACAGCGAGGCTGACTGGAAAGCAAGCGTGTGCATGCGTGTGCATGAGCAGGCCAAAGGTCAACCTCAGGTGCTGTTTCTCAAGCTCCGTCCACCATGTCTTCTGAGACAGCGTCTCTGGCCAGTCGTCTGGAGCTTGCTGGTTAGGCACTACTGTGGGTAAGAACTATGTTTTCTGCTGGTGTGTGACTGGGCAGATTCTGATTCTCAGCTCTTGTGACTAAAGCCCGATGCGGCCGGCATGCGGGTATCTGTGTTGGGATAGAGCCCTACGAGGACGTGGTGGACTGGGGAAACTGGCTTTTAAACACTTTATTTTGGTTCAACCTGTAGAAGCTCCAGCCCAAGCACAAATCTGTGCATCTGGGCTAGAAACAGACAGACAGACAAACCTGCTCACTTCTAATGGCTATAGGAAGGCTTGGGTCCCACTATCCCATGACCTCAGTGACCTGAAGGCTTCAACTAGACCCTATCCCTTAAGGGCACCATCTCTATCAACAGTGTCACCCTGGGGCCAGGCTTTTAGCAGGAAACCTTGGGGAACAGTCGGCATTCTCGACATTCTGGTGATGGGATTGCAAAGATTCAGAGGTGTGAAACAAAGTTGCAGATCACAGAGAATACAGTGACCCCCTTCCCAGAATCCTCTCCAGCCCGGGGCTTCTTAAACTCCAGCCTACAAGCAGCCCCGAGGAGCTGGCTGCAGTGTGGGCTCTGGTCCAGCCAGTCTGGGGCGGGCTCCAAGACACTGCATGTCTGAAGAGCAGCCTGGAAAAGCTTTCCTGCCGTTGGTTGGTGGTCTTGGAGTAGAGTTCTCTTAGTGCGCCAAGGTGTGGGAGGGATGGGGATAGAGGCGGCCAGGGAGGGACAGAGACAGCAGTTCTCTCTCGCTCTGAGGGATGCCTGGCTGCACACAAGCCTGGCCCTGGCTCAAAAGCAAGACTTAATGTGCAATTGTCTTCAGATGCAACATCACCCTTCCTGGCACTGAGGTGGGACCTTCTGCTCTGCCCACTGAGCTGTCCCTGGACCAAAAGCCTCTCTTCAGAAGGTTTTCTCTAGAAAGGATTCTCCCTGCAGGGTCTAACTGAAGCAGGATTTGAACACGGAGCTGACTCTAAGCTTGTCCCTCCCACCCAAAATTCACAGATTAACTCTTAAAGCTCAAACCCTGACTAGTTTGCAGGAATGTGGATGAACTGGTTGTCGTGATGTTCAGTAACACAATGTGTGTGTCTTCTTGTGTGTACCTGTATGTCTCTGTATGTACCTGTATGTATGTATATGAGTGTATGTGTATGTGTGTGCCTGTGTATGTCTCTGTGTGTGCCTGTGTGTTTGTGTGTGCCTTGTGTATATGTTCATGCCTGTGTGTGCCTATATGTGTATGTTCATGTGCCTGTGTATGTCTGTGTGCACACCTATGGGTGTCTGTGCCTGTGTGTGTTGTGTGTGCATGTGTGTGTCTGTGTATGTCTATATATGTCCATATGTGCTTGTATGTGTGCCTAAGTATGAGTCTGTGTGTGCATGTATATGTATATCTACATGCATGTGTGAATGTGTGTGAGAGTTTGTGTGTATAGTCTGTATGTGATTCTATATGCCTGTGTATACCTGTTTGCCTGTGTGTGTGTGTGTGTGTGTGTGTGTGTGTGTGTTAAAACAAGGAAGCAGACCGTGAAGGGAAAGGAGAGGAATCAGGGTGGTTCCCACATGTAGCAGGAAGGCAAATCTGCAAAGAGGAGGGACCTGGGAAGCTGTGGTGTAGGAACACAGAACAGTCAGGCAGAAACATGCCACAGAGCAGCCCCTTACTCTGAATACGTACTGAACAATTAAAACAAATGAGTGGATTACCCACAGCAGCTCATTAAAGCTCACAAGCCAGCTCGGTCCCTCTCCCCCAGACACCTGGCCACACACAGGCAGCTTTGTCAAAAAACCTTCTGATCCTGGCAGGCAGCAGTCTGGACTACATCTGAGCTGGACCCCAAGCTGGCTGCCTAGGGGCTTTAGTCCTCACTCCTGTCTGAAGCACCGGAAGTGTGAGTCACTCTCCCCACACCCCACCCAGCGTGTCATAGAATCCAAGTCTGGGATGATGAGGTCGCGTTCGGAACCCACGGGGTCTCTGCTAATAGGCCCCCGTGTGGCTGCAGACTTTGCATCTTCGGCCTCAGCCTTCAGGAGACTCTTCCTTGGGAACCCATCTGCCCACCCTGCCTTCTAACCACCGAGTTGTTTTGTTTCTGTCGGTTACTCTGTTACTCTTCCCTTAGCCTGGCCCTCCTACCTTCTTGTTTATTTGCATTTAAAACACCTGAAGAAACAGGGTCAGGACTTTGGGTTCTTCATTTCTGAATCCAACACACTGAGTAATGAACCAAGTCTGGGGGGGGGGGGGTTCCTGGTCACCGTTTACACATTACTAATGAATTTGTCCCTTCAACACATCACACGCATTCTCTGGAAGATGGTTCAGTCTCTCAGAAAAGCAAACCTAGCCTCTGGGTTCCCCTGTGTATACAGATCTACCCAGCACCTAGACAGACATGGACTGTATCTGCTGTGTTAAATTTTTATGGAAAATTGTGTTAAAAAAAAAATCCATGTGATGAGCTACAATGAAAAAAATAGATAAAGGCAATCTGATGATGTAATTTAAAGTTATGTGTTTTTTAAAAGGTTTATTTTTACTTCATGTACACTGGTGCTTTGCCTGCATGTATGCCTGGCTGTCTGATACCCTGGAACTGGAGTTACAGTTGTGAGCTGTCCTGCGGGTACTAGAAGTTGAACCCGGGTCATCTGGAAGAGTGCTTGGTGCTCCTAACCACTGAGCCACCTCTCCAGCCCCAGAAGTTATACTTTTTAAACATAGATGATATCCATACTAGAGAAGATATTGATAATTTTACAAGGATGGAATCTGTGTGAGAAATCACAGGAAGTGTCCCCCGTGAAGGGCACCCAAAGTGCCCTGTCAAGAACCATTCCTCTGACCCTCACACCAACAGGGAGGAGCTGGCCCAGCCTAGGCTGTGTGAGAGGCAGGGCTGCTTGGAACTTGAGAGGCCCCCTGTAGATGGATGGGCAGCCCTGGTGAGGAAGAACTGTAGGAGCTTCCTGTCTTCACCTAAGGCTTCCCTTCCTCCGAGGAGTCTGCACTTGGAAATGGGTGGATAGGGACATTGTGAATGAAGGTGTCGATCCACCTTGGGGTTGCCATGGGGACCAGAAAAGAGGCAGACTTGATAAAGACCAGTACTCATCTGAAACTGAGCCTTTTTGTTTGTTTCAGGTGAGGACTAACTAGTTAGTTATACTAACTAGGACAAGAATCCTGGTGGTAAATGTCTGTAACACAACCCTGGGAAGCAACAGGTTAAGAGAGTAGCTAGCTCCCAACACAGAGGGGCATCTTTGAAGCTCTGCAGACCTTGCTCGAGTTTGCCTTCATCCTGCCTCCTTGCTGGGGTGCTCGAAAGGCAAACATCTCCCGTCCAGAGCAGTCAGACCTTGCCAGGGGCAGACATGCTAAAGTAGGCTGCAGCAGTTCACTGCCAGCATCCTAACAGGATGTTTTAAAGCAGGCGTGGGAAGTGGTTGAACAGAGTATACACTAACCACGCCTTGGGCTATAGCACTTGAGGCAGGCAGAGCCTCACCTTCAAACAGCCTGTGCCCTATGGCACACACAAAGGGTAATCTGTTTTAAAATTCTAGATTTTACAGTGTTGCGCGGTGGTAAAGTGGCTGGTCCCTGGGATCCAGGGAGAGAAGTCTTGGGAAAGATCATGAGGGCAGGGAGGGGCGGGAAGAGAGGAGCTTCAGATTTCAGAGAAGGACCTGTTGTCTTAGCCACCCTGCCTCTGTGCTCTGTGCACCAAAGGAGCCTGGGAAGTGAATGAGCTCAAAGATAAAACCCGGAGCAGAGCAGCCAGGGGCAAAATCGGAGTCTGAGGGAATGAGAACAGATAAGAGAGAGCCTTGTGGGGGAGGGGAAGGAGGGCCGCGCCAGGGGACTGGACTGGTAGATAAGCTGACAAGTGGGCAAAAGCTCTGGTGGAGGCTAGAGAGGGAGCGCCAGCCCTGAATGCAAAGCAGGCTTCTGTTTCCCAAGCCCTAAATCTAAATGGCCTGAGGTCTCAGCCGACTGAATGCAGGAGAAAGCAGCTGTTCAGGCTTCTGGTCCTCAGCTCCAAAGACAGAAGATCCACAGCCTTGTCTGCAAGGTCATCAGCTTGAAGATGTCTCTCTGCTTCACGTCCCGCTCAAAACGCTGGTTGGTCAGATTGGAGAAACCCGGCTCTTAGGGTAGCGTCTGGTCCCCCTTTTTTGTCAGACTGTGACCAAATACACAAGGAACAAGGGGTGAGCTAATGCTGACTTTAGAGTGAGAAAGGGGACAAGGGGTCATCATTTTCTCAGTCAGCAAGCAGAAAGCAGACAAGAAGTTAATGTCGGCTATAAAATCTCAAATTCTGCCCCCCAGTGACATACTTTCTCTATTGTGGTTCCTCTCCCCGAGCTTCACAAGTTCTCCAAACATTTCTATTAACTCAGACAAATGCTCAAACACATGAACCAAAGTGCACAGCTGTGAAGGCCTCTAGCTTGCTCTCACATACAAGGCTGTTTGTCTGTCTACCTTAGCCTGTTTTTGCATCCACCCATCCATCCATCATCCACCCTCCCACCCATCCACCTGTCCACCATCCACCCATCCACTGATCCATCCACCCATCCATCCATCCATCCACCCTCCCACCCATCCACCTGCCCACCATCCATCCATCCACTGATCCATCCACCCATTCATCCATCCATCCACTCATTCATCCACTGATCCATCCATTCATTATCCACCCACCCAGATTATCTATCTATCTATTTATCTATCTATCTATTGATCTATCACTCTATTGATCTATCATCTATCCACCCACTTATGTATATATGTATGTATGTATGTATGTATGTATGAGTGTATGTATGTATGTATGAGTGTATGTATCCTTCCTTCCTACTATGGGAAAGTGGTGAGCAGCCCCGAGCCTGTGCCTAGGAAACGGATTCCTGCTCACCTTTCTGAATCAGGTCTTTCACCACAATGAACATGAATCACTAGCTTCCTTGAATGTGCACTCTTGTCTTTCTGGCTTCTGTTATGGGATGATGCAGCACATGGGTTCTCTTGGCTGTGGCTCCTTTAACCTTGGATCCATCACTTTCCAGAATCAAAAGCCAAGTGCATTCCTGCTTCTTATAAACCAGAGTCTGAGGTTTTCTGTTATATTCACACAATGAATGGAGGCCCCAGGTTTGGGACAGGCCTTACACTCTGCATTTCCAATTAGATGATGCCAAGGTACTGATGCTGTGGGGCCAGGGAGTCCCCACATGTAATGAGTGCCCCTAGGGAGAGATAGATAGATAGATAGATAGATAGATAGATAGATAGATAGATAGATAGATAGGTAGGTAGGTACATAGATAGACAGACAGACAGACAGGGTGGGTGGGTGGGTGGATGATGAATGAATGGATGATGGATGGATGAGTGGGGTGGATGGATGGATGGACGGATGGATGGATGGATGGATGGATGGATGGATGGATGGACGGATGGATGGATGGATGGATGGACGGATGGATGGATGGGTGGATGGATGGATGGTGGGTGGGTGAGTGGATGGGCTTTTAGATAGATGGATGGATGGATGGGTGGATGCATAGACAGATGTTAGGATAAGATAGATATATAGAGATAGACAGACGAACTGATAGATTGACAGACAGATTCCTTAACTGAAGGTGGCTGAAGAAGATGCTTATGCTGAGGTCTTGAACTGAATCAGGAAGCCCCATGGCAAGAACACAGGTGTTGTCCCCCAGCCTTTGTAGAACAGCTTTGTGATCCCTGCAGTTTGAATGTCTGGCATTGTGATGTGGGGAGGAATGGCAGGCCCAGGAGGAAAGGGAGTGTTTAGCCCCAGCCAGCATCCGATGTCTTTTAAAAACCCTGAGTAGTTATCACATCTGACCCTGATACCATCTGCATTAGGAACAAGAAGCGGCTTGGACGGTTCACTCAAGATTAGCCTTCGCTATTTCAGGAGGATAAATGACTCTGCCCACTCCGTACTACTTTATCTGTGTGTTCTACCGGCCAGCAGCCTCCTCCCACCGAGACAGCCGTGAGAGGACTCCCGGAATAAGCCTGTCATTTCCAGTTGGCTCAAACTAAAATGTCTAGTGTGTGTCTTTCTCTACCTGGCCCTGTGGAGTAAAAAGCAACAGGGTTCGGGGCCAGCAGAAGGCACAACTCTACCTTTGAAGTCTTCCCAGCCTGTGGGGAGGAGGGTGTGTCCATCTCTCAAACATGAGCTAAAGGTACCACGCATGCTCGGCACTGAGGAAGCAAGACAATAGCACTTAGCACTTAGGGAAGACAGAGAGACGGGGCCGGCTTTGGTCACATACGCATCATGAAGTGAAGAAGATAAAAGAGAAATGTTCTGGGGATGTTAACATGGCGTCCAGGAACCCATGAGCCACCTGTTGAGACAGATCGATTCCTTGTCAGAAAGACAACAGTGGGCAGGTGACCGGACTACATTTCCGTGCCAGGATGCAGAGATCACCGGGGAAGCTAAAGCAAGTCCTTGACCAAATGTGTCCAGGGCCATAGTGATGGCTCTCATCACTCACCCACAGGTTTGCCCTCTGCTGTGCCTGCTTCCCTGAGGCTAAACAGAGAACCATGATGAGAGGAAGTTGGGATGTTGCAAGTCTAGAACCAAGTTATCTGGAGAACCCTTCAGCCTTAACAGCCATTTGTTGCCCTCCTCGGCCTCCGTGTGGGCTGACACCTTTATGACTGTTGTGTAAATCCACTGCAAGGTACAGTCCCTTCTTGTCTGTGCTCTCCAGTGACACAGGCTGTACCTGCCTCCGTTCTAGGCAAGTGTCTGAAAGTCTCCACTTTCTGCAGTGTGACCCACAAGGCACAGCCAACACATGCTCCCCACACTGTGTTGTCTGCCTCGGGAGAGCATCCACCCCCATCAGTGACGTTCAGCTGTCCTGACAGCCACTCCCTTCTCTGACACACCCCGCACCTCTTCTAACTGAACCCTAAAACCCTTGCTTCCAAACCAGCCTGTTCAGCCCTTTGAGTCTCTGTGGCTTCGGCGTCTCCCGTCTGAACCAGGTGTTTTGTGGAGGGACCCTCGGAGGTCTAATTAGGGTTCCCTCTGCACCACACCCCAAATCCCATTGCCAAATCCTGAAGCTTCCAGCTTGGGTGCCTGCCTGCTCTGCCTCAAGTCGAGGGTTTCAGTCAGAGCAAAGAGTCAGAGTCCTTCCCACTCTGGATTCCCAGCATGCTCCAGGGGTGGCGGGGAGGGGGGTGAAGGGGGCTGAAGGGGAGGTTCAGTAATGAGTTGTATCTGGTCACAAGTAGTCACATGACTACAGAGCTCAGATTGGAGAGGCACAAAAAGCAAGCAGGACCTTTATGATGTCAGAGAAGCCTCCGGTTGGTTTTCCGCAGCTGTACGACCTTGGACAGGTCACTTAACCTCTCTGAGCCCACATTTTATTTACTATACAAAGTCACAGAGAGACAATAAAACCTACCGTCTGCCCCAGGGTTTAACACCAACAAGTGGGGCATTAGATCCAGCCTCGTGAAACTGATGGTGTTTTCCCTTTTTGTTTATTTATTTGTTTTTATTTTAACCTTTATAACAGCCATTTTTACATGCCCATACTTCAGACAGAGGTTGGCAAGATTTTTCTCTAACGCACCGGGTCATAACTTAGGCTGCCTGATACTGCTGAGGAAACCAACCGGAAGGCAACAGCAGATAACATCAAAAAGGAAGAGCCCTCTAGGTCCCAATAAAGTTTTATTTACAGAAACAGGCAGAGGGCCAGATTCGGCCCAGGATCTGTAGTCCGTATAATTCGCTCCTTTTGAACCTATGTATTTTCCACTGTGGAAGGAAAACGAAAATAATGGAAGGACTCCAGACCCATGTCCATCTCTCGTGTCCTCTTCAAGACTGGAATCACCCCAATATCCTGTTGTTTGAGGGGAGGAGAGAGCTCACAGGCCACACCCACTACAGAGCCTACCTCTCTTGTCCCGCCCACTCTTGATGACATCATGAGCCCCACCCCCAAGCTCCTCCCTATGGCTGGAACTCCTGGAATTACAAAGGGAAGCTGGTGAGGATGAGGTGAGCCTTGCTCCAGTCACCCTGTCCTCCCTGCGACCCAGTTGTCCTAGCTACAGCTCTGCCCTCCTGCGGAGCAGCGTCCCGAGAGGCTGATGCGCACTGCAGTTCACACGGAGCAGTGGGTGGAAGTTCTGAGAGAGAAGGAAATGAATGCTTCCAGAAAATTAGGCCAAGTAATTCCCATCTTCTCGGGGGGAGGGGGGAGAATAAATAGCATCTAAATCAATTTCCGTGCCATTAAATATTCTGGTCTGCGTTTTAATTGAGACGGTGGCATCTTCCCTAAAAAGAGACTCGCTGTTTGAAGCGCGGTGTCGCTTTCCCTCTTTCGGGAGCCCGCAAGCCCACTGGGATACCATCACCTCGCAGCCCACAGCCTGACTCACTCACTTCTGGAGTCTGGCTCATGTCTAGAGAGCTAACCTGCAGCCTGGGTCAGCTTTCGAGGGCTAGCCCACAGCCTAGCATCTTGTTTTTCTTCAAGAACTGAACCAGAGCTCCGAGTGTACCCAGGGTGCTGGGAGCCCTGAGTCCTGCACATAACAAGCCAGGTGGCTCCGTCCCCTTGGTGGCTGGGCTGGGGTTGGCTGCATGTGGACAGGGTGCCTTTTATCCCAGGGGCTGACAGAAACGTCTGATTGCGGGGGCCAGGGATGGGGCGCAGGCTCACTCTAGACTTTGCCAGGCAGATGTCAGGCATCCTCCCCATGGCCCAAGGAATGAAAGGGGCTCCCAGTTAGGGAGGCAAGAAGCGTGTGAAATAAACAGAGAGAGAGACAGGCAGATAGAGACAAGACAAAGTGACAGAGACACAGGGACAGAGAGAGACAGAGACAAAGATTCAGAGACTGAGAAATGGAGACAGAGATAAGAGCCTTTAGCAACCACAGACATTCTGGATGCTGCCATCCCAGGGCAGGTGAGCCACCATCGCTGGTTCTCGGTCCGTATCTGGCTTCTTCTAAGCTCTGTAACAGATAATCAATTAATTAGGGGTTCTGTAGATGCACCAGGAAGGGAGCACGTCTTCCAGAGCAATATGACTTTAGGTTGAGCCAGGGGCTCACGGGTTGTCAGTGAGAAAAAGGGTCCTGACAGTAGACGCATGTCACTGTCACTGGAGCATCTCTGTCCCTACGGCCAGTGATACCTGGGGTCCCCTCTGCTCCCGCTCTGGTCAGGGCTCTGCCTATTTAATTCCCAACTTCTGGTGAAGTGGTGCCCATGCACCCATTTCACAGATGGTAAGACTGAGACTCAGAGGTTCGTTCCTGCCTCAAATTCTCATTCCCAATGACTGCTGAGTGCAGCTTCAGGTTGGCAGCAACCACAGGTCTTTCCTTCCTCCTTTCCCAAACACAAGGTGTTTCCGAATGCTGATGGGATGGTGGAGTTCGGAATGTGGTGTGCCACGTGGTAGGGCAGGACAGTGGTTACTGTCGAGACTTCCCCTTCGGAATCTTGATATCCAGCCTGAAGATTTTAGCTAAGTCTGGAGTTCTAGGGAACGCTGTTTTACAGTGTGGAGAAGAGCGAACCATGAGTCAAAGAGAACGGAGGAAACACCGGTGTGCGGATGACGTGGGAGTCGGGATTTCAACCGAGCTGACGGCATTTTCTTCTGGCTGTGAGACTCGTGGAGCCCTGACCGGGGAGGTAGGCTCCACAGTCTTCGGAGGCTCACAGAGCGTGGCAAGCTTCGCGGAAGCTGAACAGCAAACCTCATGGGGGCTGAGCAGATGTAAGGAGAGACGTAAGGTGACGTAATGACGTAAAGTGACGGGCACGAGGGCAGAGGAGACTTCATCCCCAGACTGCAGGGGTCAGAGGTAGCTGGGGGATGCTGGGCTCAAGATTCTCCCAGAAGCATGCGATGGAGCGCTAGGATGGGGGCTGCCTCGAACCCCCGGCGTCTGAGGCACAGCGGACCTGCACGCCCGTGTCGCCCGTGTTTCCCAGGCCAGCCTGACGACTGTAGCGCATCCTCCAGGTCATCCATTAAACCGCAGTCCAATTTCCACCCCAAGCTTTCCTCTGCCCTGGGACCAGATCTGGCTGCAAAGGGAGGAAATGGAGCAGGGCGGGCAACCCTCTCGTGGCTTCGTCTTGCGTGGCGCCAGCCCCGCCACAGCACTCTCCCTCCCGAAGCAGGTCGCCCGCTGCAGCCTTGGGCTAAGTAGATCATGGCTCCGTTTTACGGCCACGGGAAGAATTCAGAATGGCGCGGCTGCTGGTGCACCCTGCTCACCCTCAGGGCACACTTCCCACTTCTGTGTTACCTGAGAGGAAGCAGGCTCAGCAAAGGGGCAGGTCAGACGAGGTCAGACGAGGTCAGTCAAGGTCAGTCAGGGTCAGTCAGGGTCAGTCAGGGTCAGTCAGGGTCAGGCAAGGTCAAAGCTTTTTAACCGGTGGTCCCCCTGCTCTCATCCCCCCTCCATCCCTCCATCTGTTTGTGTTGCACATGTGTGCTTCGCATGTGTGTAGTGGAGATTATTGCATATGTGTGTATTGGGGTGTTACACATGTATGTTGTGGATGAGGATGTGTTGCACACGTGTGTGTTGTATACGTATGTGTTACATATTTGTATAGTGGGTGTGGAGGCAAGAGGTCACCTTCCGGCATTGGTTCTCAGGTGTCATCTACCTTGTTCTTTTGAGACAGGGTCTGCCACTGGCCTGGAACGTGACAATAGGCTAGACCTGCTGACCAGTGAACGCAGAAATCCCCCTGTCTCTGTTTCTCGTGCCCAGCTTTTTATGTGGGTTCTGGACTCAAACCCAGTCTTGATGCTGGCACGGTACCACCAGGTATCTCTTGCTCCAGCCCCGCCTTTCTTCCTCCACCAAGCCAAGCTTCCCTCGGTACCCCGAGGTCCCGAAGCCTTCGTCCCGCCTCCTGAGTATAAAATGTATCCAGCTAAGACCTGCATGGACAGGGGCGGGGCGCACACAGCCCAGACCTCCCCGCTGGTCACGGGGCACATCGGGACTGCTTCCTTCTTCACTGGGAAAGGACTTGTCCCTCCCATTGTAGACAGAGCAGCACCCTGGCCCACCGAATGCTGACAGTTCCCACCCTGGCTACACAGGTAAAAATGGCCCTAGCAAACGACCATGCAAAATCCCCTCAGCTACAAACTGGCAGCCACAGAATGCCACGTGATGGCTGGGTGAGGCCACGTGATGACTGTGGGAGGCCACGTGATGACTGTGGGGAAGCCACGTGATGGCTGTGGGTGAGGCCACGTGATGGCTGTGGGAGAGGCCACGTGATGGCTGTGGGAGAGGCCACGTGATGGCTGTGGGGGAGACCACGTGATGGCTGTGGGGGAGACCACGTGATGGCTGGGGGGAGGCCATGTGATGAAAGCTTGATGATGACACCTTATTTTTCTGAGCCTCAGTTTCTGCATCTGCTAAATGGACCACCCTCCAACTGAAACCCAATCATTTTTCCCAAGCCCCAGAAGTTTACATTATAGCCTCAAAACAGAAACCGTCCCTTAAAAATCACCTGTCCATGGTCATCAGTCTGGAAGGGACACTGGGAATTGTCCCACTGGTTCTTGACAAATTAGGTTAGACCCATCCTGTCGTCTGCCCACTGCACTTTTTTGGGGGGAGGGGGTGAGGATTAACTCTTTCCTGAGCCTCACTGTTCTCTTCCGTGGAGTGGGATAATACCTGCCTCCCAACTGAACAGAGGGTAAATGACACCACCCACTTAAAAGCCCTGACAAGAGGACCCGGCTCACTAGCTCTGATCATCAGCCATCTCTGCCATCCCATGCATCACCACGTAACCACAGTCAGGAACAGCCCAGAGCAACTGTGCTGAGAATCCCACCCCACCTCGATTTAGTCCACAGCTCTTGTTTGGGCTGATTACTGGAGACCAAGTCTCACCGAGACCAACCTCACTTTAGTAATTGGCTAAAAGAACTCAGGAGACCCGTCAGCAAAAGTCAGGGGTGGGCAGAGCAGGCCCCAAGGGACCAGCAACAAGGTCCCTTCCCCTTCTTCCATTCCCATGTGTGACACTTGGTGCGCCTTGACATCCAGGGGCTCTGTGGTCATGCAAGCAAGGTTGACATTAGATCCCAGTCCTTCCAAAGGTCAATTAACACCATGCCCGAGGCCTCACCACTCACTCCTATGTGAGCAGAGACCACTGTTACGGTCCAATGTCCCCACATGGCCTGGACACTCTTAGGTGGACCAAACATTTGTTCTCTCCTGTCATTGAAAGGCATTAGATTCTATTACGTGAATGCCAGGAAATCTCAAGCATATTATTTAGGAGAGGGGTCAGAGGAAGCGAAGGACACGTCTGTATCTCAAGTGAGGACAGGTTGCTCCAAGGGATTTCTCTACCACAAGTCAGGATCCCTAAAACAGCATGGTGCTTACACAGAGCCTACATTAACCTCCTGTGGGCACCAAGTCACCTCCAAGAGCTGACCACAGCTGACACAACCCAGATGGCCACACAGCTGTTACAATGCTTCACGCACACACCCGAAAACCCCTCCCGCCCCCTTCAGGACATAGGCTCAGTGCAGACATGGGTTCGAGCACTGCCCACCCGCAGCTGTGTACATCTCAGACTCGACATCTTACAGGCACAGAGGTCAAGGGCCAACCAAACCCTGATTCCACTAAGGACCTGACTTGAAATGATTCTATTATGCATGGCCTGGGCCAAGACTTTCCAGTGGACTCACCAAGATGGATTCCCTTTCTATCACCAGAGAGTATGAGCGGAGCCACAACCTCTACCCTTCCTCCAGCTGCTTCCAGGCTCTGCTCCCCTGCCTCTTCCTGAGGTCCCCAGCTGACACTTCGCCCTCTGCTACTGAGGGGCCAGAGCACACCACCATTATCCCAGGACTCCCTGGAAGGTCCCTTTGAGAGGACCTGCAAAGTTGTGCTGTTCCTGGAGGCAGTCTAGCCAGGATCGGGCTAGAAAACCGAACCTGTGACAGACAGCCCAGTCCCTCTATGGCCTCCTCTGGACAGTTTGTTTCTACTTCTCTGCTCCTCTGGTTCCTCATCTCTAAGAGGAAGGTTACTATAGTATCGTTCCTCAGACCCCCTGCAAAAAGAGCCACTGCTTTCCTGGCTGCCAATCTGCAGTGAGGTGGTTTCTGATCCCTCGCAAGTTAATCATCCGTATCCTTCCAGGTGACGGGAAAAAATAAAATAAAATAATAAATGAAGAGACGCAGACTTGAATGGAACTGTCAAGACCATTGAGTTCAGCCAGTTGGGAAGAACGAAGCGTTTTGAGGCAAGGAGTAAAGGCAGGGAGGGCACTGCAAGGGAGAACCTCGCACGGCACAGAAAGCAGGGAGCCAAGCATGGCCAGAGCCTAGAGCTGGCAGGCTTCGGTCGAAGCTCCTGCTTCTAAGCAGGCAGGGGGAAAGCCTCTCCCTGTCCCACGGCGGGTGGGTGCCGCACACCTGGAGTCAAGATGGCAGGATCCTGCAAGTGAGGAATCATCCAGTGCCCACTTGGTGCCGGGCCCAGAGTCTGTCACTCCTGTAGCACCGAGGGCCATGCTGAGGAGGATCTGAAAGGACAGGGCTAGGGGAGGAGTGGCCTGGATCCTCAGCCCCAGGGCAGGCTCTCAAGGGCCCCACCCCTCGTGTTTGCTTCTTTAAACTCATACAGGAACCCACTTGCACACCCACCCTGCATGCACACATTCATGCATGCATGCACACAAATGCACGCCTACACGATACAGGCACACACACATGCACACACATGCACACAGGCATGCACACATTTATGCCTGCACCCACACACACCCACACACCCACACACCCAGGTATGCATGCACACACGCATACATACACACACACACACACACACACACACACACACACACACTGCCTGGGACTTCCTCTCAGGCATCTTTTTTCCTGAGTGGAATAAGCAGTTCATGTCTTAACTTTAGAAAGTGAGGAGCAGGCTTTGGGAGATGGGTTCTGGTCCCCTACCCTTCTGACTTGATGCACCTCAAAATGCATCTTTATAGGGGTGCTGTGGGCTCTTTATATTTTCAAGTTCAGGCTCACACCAAAGGAGACAAACCACTAACTTGCTCAGGTCTTTGAAGCTCAACCCTCATGGATCTGATTTCTCGTCCAGGAAATGTGGGCGATCTCGTGTTAACAGGGTTTCCCAGCTTGGGCTTCCTCCCTCCCCCGGCGACTCAGATGCTCATTTATTCAAATAAATCACACTGTGTCGTGTCCTCTCCTTGGGGCCACGCTGCGAGAAGTCGCAAGGTTCAGCACGAGCGGTGAATGGAGGGGTGGATGGCGGAGGCTGGGGAGAGAGGCAGGTGCACAGGGTGAAGAAGGTTCAACCAGGAGGGAGCCAGCCCTGCTAATCAGGGTTAAAGACACAGGCACAGTGGTCTCTGGGCTCGTTCACAGGGAGGGAGGATTCGGTGGCCAGACAGCTTGCTGATGAGATGTAAATGAACATAGAGAATGGTCCAGGGGTTTCTACGCCCAGCATGAGTTAAAAAGGACACCCATGGGTTGGAAAGAAGCCAGGGCAGAGAGGACAGTGGTCAAACAGTCACTCCTGTCTTGTGACATTCACTCACTATGCAAGCTTATCCATTTGGCACTTGGCAGAGTCCCCTTTAGCCCCCAGGCTCCTGCACTATCTTGGGAGCAACCCAGGGGTCAATTCGCACGTATACGTGAACACAGCATGCTAATCAGGGTCCGAAACCATGACATCAACCGAGCAAGTGCACCAGCTGAGCGTCCGTCTGTCCTGCCAGGCAAGCAGGAGCCATATGCCACGGTGGCTCAGCTGCCCTCCTGCTCTCTGCATATCCACTGAAGCATGTTTACTGGGAACGGATTTGACTGTTGTTAGCATCCCTGAGGCCAGAAGTAGCTCCTATTTCAGTTTGTTCAAATCTAGAACTATTTACACATAAGCACTGTGTCTTGGGGGTGGAGCAGAGGCTGAAAACAGACTCCATCCCATTTTTGTAGGCACCTCGCACCCTCAGCCTGAAGCTACTTGCATACAACATTTTCGATAACGCTGTTCATGATACCAAGTTTTGTGGCATGAAATTTTCCATCCGTGGTGTGGTGTGGGACATTTTAGGTTTCCAGACACAGGATGCTCAGCCTGCAGTGTAAACGATCCACAAGATGGCCTTTAGACAAGTAGGCCTTGCATAAGGCACCAAGTCTGACTGTCTACACCGTAAGAATGCTCTTGAAGAAACCTTTCTTGGGGTGCCTGTGTGTCAGGCTCATGGTCACGGAGGGGTACTGGCAAGTTGAAGAGATGTGAGTTATGCCCTTAAGTGAGCTACCCATCTTACAGGGACAGCAGGGTACAGAAAAGACTGCGCAGGGGAGAGAGCTCCCCAGTTCTGGGCCTTGATGGTGTTGAGAATTGTGGGAGGGGACTAAATCCCAGAAGATAAAACCCTCTGCAAGGGACAAAGTGCCAAAGCCGTTCTCCTTTTAATTTTAAAAAGATTCATTTATGCAAATGAGTACACTGTCGCTGTCTTCAGACACACCTCTTCTTCAGAAGAGGGCATCGGATCCCATTACAGAGGGTTGTGAGCCACCATGTGGTTGCTGGGAATTGAACTCAGGACCTCTGGAAGAACAGTCAGTGCTCTTAACCTCTGAGCCATCTCTCCAGTCCTGCCCCTCCTTTTAAAATGAAGAAAACAGGTACTTTAAATCACAGACATTATAAATCAAATAGGCACTTTAAATCGCAGACATTATAAGTCAAAATGCCATTGATGCCTCTGACCTCCATTTCTGGCTGCTCTAATGGGGGCTTGGCTCCCTGGTAGCTGAACTGAGGTTGGCCAAGAAATAACGTAATTCTAGGCTCAAAGGGCGACTCCTTCTGAATACCAGAAGATCCCATGTCTTCAGAAAGTTGAAAACTCGCCGTAATAGGCGCTGAGGTTGTAAGTCAGAAGCCAGTTGTAGTAGAGGGGAGGGGAGAGGTTCACGGATGGGTGGGACTTGGGGCAACTGAAGCCATGTTGCATTAAATATTGAAAAATGTAAAATGGCACCGAGCCACACTAACGCAGGACTACGCTGGGTGTCAGCGAGCAACACCGGGCTGTGCACATCTCCGAAGACTCTCTGGCCTGGAGCTCCCAACATCCCACTGGACTCGATAAGTTCGAGGTTGCTGCCACGCCAGCCCCACGAATCCCAACTCCGTGGGTGGACTTGGTTCGTTCTGCCACTGTACCATTCTTGGAGCTCATTTGAGTTGCCCCGTGGAGGAAAACACCACACAATCTTAGTTTAAAATCAGCAGGTAACTCAATCGCTGGGTCCAACAAACATCCTAATTAGTAAGTCACACTAAAATTAATTCTCCTATGGAAGATCATGGTAGATTCGCCATCTTACATGGGGTGGGGATGGGGAGACCTCCAGTTCCAAAAGCCTCAAGTCTCCTTTCTCCTTCCTCTCCCACCGCCACCTGGAAGTCCTTCCTACTCTTCACCCAGTAGTTGGTCCCTTGAAATCTTTATTCATTAGGGGAAGGTCCTTGCCACATAGGCCCTGAGATGCTGCATGTCGGTGGGCGGACACGCTGAGACAGACCCCCAGAACCTTCAAGGGAAAAGATATGAAGTTGAACAATAGTGCGCTGAAGGGGTGTGGCTTGTACAGTGACTGTGGTTTGTGTTGGAAGCATGATGGTACCAGGGTAGGAAGTGCGTGAAGAGGCAGGTCTCACCACAGCTGCTGACAGGGATGAGCTGCCCCATGCTCTTGCCCGGTGTAAGGTGAAGGAGGTAAAACTGACCTGGAGAGGCCTGAGGACAAGCTTTTAGAAGGACCCATTGAAACAGAACGTGAGGCTATATATGTACACACACACACACACACACACATATACACACACACACAGAGATACATATAATATGTCACTATACTGGTGTCTACATCCCGCCCCTAACACATTCAGAACATTCTAGAGTTTATGGACTCAAGGGGGCATCATTAGACCCCAAGCACAAGCACAAACTGAACCCTCCTCCTGGCTCCCCCCACCTCCCCCACCCCTAGCCGGGCACCACAGGTCTCCCAGCCAGCTCTCCTTGCTCCCTCCTACCCCGGACCATCTCTTCTCTGCTTCTCCCTCCCCGCTGTCCCGGGTGAGTTCAGCAGACACCTGCCGGCGCCTGCTACGGGGAAGACCCACCAGGCGGAAGGCACCACCTCATTGCTTGGAATTCCCGGCTTTCCCGGGACCCAGGCTGATGATCACTAGTGCCTCTGTTTTCCTGATAGAGGGCGAGAGGAGATGAGGAGCAGGGGTGATGTCACAGAGCGCCGAGGGGTGGCTGGAGGAGAAAGTTGGTCGGCATTCTCTCTCGCAGACTGGTGGGTGAACGGGTTGATTGGCAGCCCCCGCGCAGAGTGCTGAGTGTGGGTGATAAAGGAAGAATCAGCCATGTGTAACTGAGATTCTTGGTGCTCCGAAAGAGAAGAATGCCTTTAACTCGGTGGTCCCTGGGGCCTGGGGAAAAGCCCATTAGAGCGAGTTATTAACTCGCTGCATTTCTGAAGCCCGGATCCAATCTGACTGAGTGCAGTGGGACTTGGCTCCGCCTGGCTCGCAGCCGGCGCTGGCGTGTGAGCTGAGTCCTCGGGCTGAGTGAACTGCAGGCCACAGGCGCAACTCACCAGCCTTGAAGTTGGCCCGGGTTCGGAGCCGGCCGGCAAGATTTGCTCTGTGCACAGGGGCAGCATTTCAGTGCAAGGTCAGAGAGCCCTGGATGGGTGGGTGAGCATTGCCTCCTCTCCCCGGGCTCCAGAGGGTGGGTGTGATGGCAGGGAGACACGAAGTCCATCCTCACACGCATGTTCCCTTCTGCTTCTGTGGGGGTGAGGAGGTTTCATCAGTGCACACGGTAGCCCCCCATTACACATACACACACCTATACACACACACCACACATACATGCATGCACATGTGCATGAACACACATGCACCACATATGCACACATGCACACACCACACATACACTCACCACACACACCACACAAACCCACACACATTGCACACATACATGCACAGATGTGTGTGGGCGCACACACACATATACACACTCACCACACATCACATACACTCACCACACAAACCCATGAATGCACACACACCACAGACACACATACACACACACACCACACACACACAGATACCACACACACATATACACACACGCCACACATGTACCATACAAACCCACACACATTGCACACATGCATGCACACATACCCCATGCCCCCCCACATGCATGTACACACACACATGCATGGACACACACCCCTTACCTACACACACTCATGCACACACCCACACACCCACACATGCATTCACATACACACACACCTCACATGTGCACACACACGTACCTCACACACACTCCCCCACACACATGCACACACACACCACACACATGTACACATACCACACACATGCACACACACACACCACACAACACACACACACGCCCCACACACACTTCATGCCACCTGCACGTAGGTGACAAAACTGAGTAAAGCACAGGAAAAGGGGAGAAGGCAGCTTCCTGACCCTCCCAGATGCACAGACTCCAGTGAGAACAGGAACTACCAATAGAGGGGAATTAAAAGCAGCAGCAAGTGCTGGCATGGGTGTGGAGAGGAAGAACTCACACCCAGATGTGTACAGATACTTGTGACTGTCACAGGGAGGGTTTGACGGGTCTTCAAAATATGAAGGCTACCATCATATCTGGCAACCTCAGTCCCGACCAGTTCTTGAAGGAAGTGCTCGCATGTGTTTATGTGGTACCTGCAGGCCAGTGCCCACCGCAGACGTCACAAAGCAGGAAGAGGGGTGAGGGAAGATGTCATCCGACAGGGAGATGGAGGAAGTCGTGTGCTCTGTGCTCACAGTGGAATTCTATGCTGTCCTAAAAGAGGACGTGGGACAAAACTCATGGTGTGTGCCGTGAAAGAAGCCTAGCACAGAAGGGACACTCCTTGCTCCTTTGTGACCCTGGTGTCATGGGTCTCCTACAAGATGACGGTAGAAAGTGGGCACTAGAGATGAGACTTGCAGATGAGGAGAGAGAAATGTGGGTGTGCAAGGGTCTCAATGATGGTGTTTGGGGGCACAGTAGGGGCTCAGTGACCTGCAACAATCTAAAACACATTTCAAAACTGCTAGAAAGAGGGGCCCGGGGCTGGGTCCCTCAGTGTCAAGACCCTTGCTGCCCTTTCAGAGGACCTGAGTTCAGTTCCCAGCATCCATGCTGAGTGGATCACACTGCCTGTAACTACAGCCGCTGAGAGGCCAGCGCCCTCTTCTGGCTTCCCTGGGCATTGCACTAACATGCATGTACACAGAGAGACACATATGTACATATGTGTACTAACATGCATGTCCACAGAGACACACATGCTGCACATAAGTGCACAAACATGCATGTGCACAGAGACACATATGCACATAAGTGCACTAACATGCATGTGCACAGAGACACACATGCTGCACATATGTGCGCTAACATGCATGTACACAGAGAGACACATATGCTGCACATAAGTGCACTAACATGCATGTGTACAGAGACACATATGCACATATGTGCACTAACATGCATGTACATAAAGAGAGACACATGCACATATGTGCACTAACATGCATGTACACAGAGAGACACATATGCACATGCCCATAAGTGCACTAACATGCATGTGCACAGAGACACACATGCACATATGTGCACTAACATGCATGTACAGAGACACACATGCTGCACATAAGTGCACTAACATGCATGTGCACAGAGACACACATGCACATATGTGCGCTAACATGCATGTACACAGAGACACACATATGCTGCACATAAGTGCACTAACATGCATGTGCACACACTCATATACATATACATGCACTAACATGCATTTACACAGAGACATATGTGTAGAAAATACAACATAAAATATATTCTTAGAGAGAATCCAAAGATACCCAGTACATGGAAATGATCGTGGTTTGTGCTGGGGATGTGGCTTCCTCAGGAATGTGCTCACTAACATGTGTAAAACCCTGGGTTCAGTCCCTAGAACTGCATAGTGTGGCAGTCCTTAGCAGGTGGAGGCCAGAGAAACAGGAGTTCACATCACCCTGGCTGCATGAAGACAGAAGAGCTGGGTGTCCTGGTTTCTTCACTGCACATGGAAGCAAGTTTCACACTGTGCCCACGCCTCTGACTTCCTTTCTGTTGCTGTGATGAAATTTCCCTGACACAACACAACACTTAGAGGAGAAAGGCTTTCTTAGGAGTCAGAATTCCAAGGGCCGTCTCTGCAGGAAGTCACCGTGGCAGTGACCTCCCAGCCGAGAACTGGGGGACGTGAAGGCACACTGCATGCTTGTTTTTTTATCTGGGCTCATATCAGTGTCTCCTCTATTACACAGGTCAGGTCCTCCTCACAGGGAATGCTGCTGCCCACGGTGGGCTGGGTCTTCCAGCATCAGTTACCTTAATGAAGATGATTGCTATGATCTGCCCGTAGGACAGCCCAATGCAGACAATCCCTCGTGGGGACTCTCTGCCCAGGGAATTCTGGGTTGTTTCAAATTGCGCACGAGAGTTGACTGTCACTGGTGTGCACACGCACAAACGATACATACGTGTGATGGTTTTCCACTCCCCAGCAGGGTTTTTTAATCCTCAGATTCCCAAGATGGACTCCTGTAACCTCAGACTTGGTGGATGTGAATTTGGAAAGAGGATAAGGTTATTGTGGGGGAAGGTTTAAGATGAGGTGTAACTCCCAGGAGACTGCAGGGAGTGTGAGGTGGGGAAATGCCAAGTGTCCTGGCACCTGGTGTTTCCTTAAGGGACCTGCCTGGAATCTGAAGCCACCTAGAGACTCTCTAGGCTACGTTGGACACAGAGTGGCAGATCTGGGGCAAGTCTGGAGCAGCAGCTGCTCCCTTTCTGAGTCCAGGTAAACCCAGGGCTGATCCTGGCTTTGCTCGGTGGCCTTTGGAAGCACCTCATGTCCCTAACCTCTGTCTGCTTCTCTGAGGGACATGAATATAATTTGCTTCCTAAATGACAGCAACAAATGACAGAGCATTGGGAATGTCAGACTGTCCGCCCACCCTGTCATCAGTAAGGTCCAGTGTAGCAAAGCATGAGGCCTGGTCCATCACTGTGGTCAAGGGGTGACACCTTGCTTCCCATCCCTGATACAGTGCCACTTGTCCTCAACCATGCTTACAGGTGTTCCCCTCTTCCCTCCCTTCTCCTCCTGTCCCTCCTTCTTCCCCTTCTCCTTCCTCTCCTTCTGTCCTTCTTCCTCACACCTCCTCCTCTGACTCCTGTCCCTCCTACTTTTCCTCCTCTCTCTCCTCCTCCCCCTCTTTTCCCCTCCTCCCATTTTCCTTCTTCCCTCTTCCCCCTCCTCATGCCTCTCCTCCTATTCTCCCTCCTCCCCTTCCTTCCTCCTCCCCTCCCCCTTCCTCCTCCCCTTCCCCTTCCTCCTTCCTTTCCTTCTTCCCCTCTTCCTCCCTCTCCTTCTGTTCCTCTTCTTCCTCACACCTCCTCCTTTGGTTCCTGTCCCTCCTACTTTTTCTCTTCTCTCTCCTCCCCCTCCCCTCCTCCCATTCCTCTTCCTTCCTCCCTCCCTCCCCCTTCCTTCCCTTTCTCCTATTCTCCCTTATCCCTCTCCTTCACTTCCTCCTCCCCTTCCTCTTCCCCTTCCTTCCCTCCTCCTCCCTCACTCCTTTTTCTCCTCTCTCTTCTCTTCCCCTCGTCTTCCTCTTCTTTGTCCCCTTCTCTCCCTCCTCTCCCTCCCCCTCACATCTTCTCCTCCCCAACTCCTTCCTCTTGTGCTCCTACGCCCTCCCCTCTGTACTGTGATTAGAAGGATAGGACATGTTTGTGAAGGAAGGGCTGGCTGAGCTGGCCACAGCACCCAGCAGCCCATTCATCTGTCACCTCGCCTGACTCTGCAGAGTCATCAAGACCAACCACTGCTCTTGCTGATTCTGTCCCCCTGGTATAGGAGCTGGCAGCCCTGACATCACCGTGTCTAGCTGCACACTTGACCTGTAGGGAGAGGCAAGGAGACAAAGCATTTACACCCGAGGGCTATGGCCCACAGGGAACCTCAGGGGCTCAACCCTGATCGCAGCCAAGCTATTTACAGCCAGCCCCAGCTGGGTCTCCCAGATTGGGTACCCTGGCCTGTCACCTCCTCCACATAAGTCTCAGCCCACCATCTATAGAGACAGTCACCATCAATCAGAAGATAAAAGCCCCGGGAAATGTCAGACCACAGCCTTTTGAGCAGACCCACATCTCTGATCTTTGGGGACAAATGGAAGATTTCATCCTAGAGGGAGCCGAGCTGTAGGAAGGTGGATGAACTAGCTCCCTTCTAAAGCAGGGCGTGTGACTGCGGCTGGCAGGCCTTGAGCCTATACTTGGCTCTTAGACGACCTTGATCTTGTCACCCATACCTTGACCTCCCCTTGACCCCTGCTCCCTGCTGCTCTGGGTCACTGGCAGATGTGACTGTTGAGGTCCACAGAGATCACAGCTGTGCAGCATGAAAGTTAGCCAGACTTTCCAACTGCTGCTCAGATCCACTTAGACGGTGGCACCTGGCAGGCCAGAGACTGTGCAGAAAATGGACGGTCAGTCTGAGACCACTGTCCACATGGGAATCTCCCAGACCTTTGCTGCTGTTGCTCACACTGCTCTGGAGTCCCACGGAGAAGATGGTCTGGTTTTTCACGGGGAGAGACTGCAGCAGCTGGTACCTGCTAAGTGCTGGCAGGCACGCGGACCTTTTCCAAAGAACCTTGCATATCAGCTCGCTGAGGGGTGACAGCCCCAGTGAGCAGCAGACAGTTGCCACACTGGGCAGCCGAGCAGATGGAACTTCTAGGGGAGGAAGCAGCAGCTGGGAGCACAGCGTCTCAGGGATGGAATGAGGTTGGTTTCTACAGCTCTGCTGGGCAGTTGCTGGACCAGCCTTCCTGGGAGAAACTGTGCGTGTGCCACGGGTCAGCTTAGAGTCTTCCGGGTTAGGATGCTGTCCTGGCTAGTTTCATGCCAACTTGACATAAGCTAGAGTCATCTGAAGGGAGGGACCTCGGTTGAGAAAATTACTCCATAAGGCCCAGCTGTAGAGCATTTTCTTAACTAGTGATTGTGGGGAGGGTTCAGCCCACTGTGGGCAGAGTCCTCCCTGGGCTGGTGGCTCTGGGTCCTATAAGAAAGCAGGCTGAGTAAACTGCAGGGAATAAGCCAGTAAGCAGTGCTCCTCCAAGACCTCTGCACCAGCTCCTGCCTCCAGGTTCCTGCCCTGACTTCCTCCAATAGAGACAGGAGGGAGCAAGCTGAGGGCAGCCTTCTCCGCCCCCCTCCCCCTTCTCTCTCTCCCCTTCTCCCTCTCTCCCTCTGTGTGTGTGTGTGTATGTGTGTGTGTGTGTGTCTATGTGTGTATCTGTATGTGTCTGTGTATGTCTATGTGTCTGTCTCTGCCTCTGTCTCTCTGTATGTAACTCCGTCTCTGTCTCTGTGTGTGTCTCTGTCTGTCTCTGTCTCTCTGCCCTCCCCCTCCTCAGCAGCTCTCACACACTCCAGTCTTCAGCCAGCATCACAACTTCACCTCCTTACTTGGTGGTCAGAACCGAAGCAGTTTCTTGCTGGACGTTTGGCCACAGCAATGAGGAAAATCCCAGCACAGTGCAGATGCGTGCTGTCCTTTCTCCATGTCTCTGATGCTCTCTCCTTTTCCTTCTCTGCTTCTCTCCTCTACTTCTCTTCTAGGTACACCAGACAGGCTGCTCCCTTAATGTACACATCTGAAGTAACTCTCCTTGTTCAGTAGGGCACAAGCCAGGTTTCAGGGACCTGGGGACCCAGTGCACAAGGTCATGCAAGACCAGGTTATCACTGGAAACTTACAACTTTGGGGCTGGGGTGTGGCTCTGTGGTTAGCGTGCTGACCTAGCATGTGAGGCCTTGGGTTTGAGCCCTGATACCACCTAAATAAAACTGGGCATGGTAACACATACCTGTAATCCCAGCACCCCAGAAGTGGAGGCAGGAGGATCAGGAGATCTGGCTCATCTTCAGCTATGCAGCAAATTTAAGGCCCTCGGGAGCTCTAAGAGACTCTGTCTCTAAGGGGGGTGGCAGTTTGACTCCAGAGTTTGAGTTCTTAAAGGAATATACTGGACTCTAAGCTTTCCCTTCAAGAGCTGAGATCTGCTGTGCTGTTATCTGCTCCTTCTGGATGGTGTGGAGGCTAATCTTCTGTCAGAGAGAAAGTGCTGATTTTAAATCATGGAAGAAAAAGCAGCGAGGTTCCTAAAGCCATTCTCTGATGGAGCTCAGATCTTCGCCTGGGCACTTTCTCCTCTGGTGACTGCAGGCCTGTGGGTCACCAGTGGGCCACCAGGGGGAGCAAGGGGCACTCACTCCAGGACACGTGGCTGCTAAGTTGTGCAGCTGAGTGGTCTGCCTTGCTCTCCACGCCTTCAGCTCGCAACTCTCGTTCCAGTTTGTTGTGACATAATTTCAATGCTACTCAAGGGCCAGGCTTTACTCTCAAGGTTAGAAGTAAGCAAGATCCACAGGTCCCACCCACCCTTGCCAGCTCTGTCCCTAGAGCTCCTTCCTCCCGCTTCCTGCTCTGTGGCAAACCTCGACCCCAGCACCAGGTCTCCACCCTGTTCAGTCATCCCTGTGCCTCAGGACTAATCAGCAAACAACTGTGTCTCTTGCAATGTCCGGGGTCATGAGGCCGGTGCCCTTGGCTTCTGTAGTCTTAACCTTCTCTGGGTCCCAGCACGATGGGTCCCAACTCTTTAAGAAGTGAGGCGGAAGAAAAGGGGAAGAGAAGTCTGTAATCTAATGGCTGCCTGTCCAGTCTGGAGTGTCACTTTTAGAGGCTACCATCTAAAGCTGACAGAAGGTGAGGCAGGGCCAAGATAATGTATTTTCTCTTCTCCCCAGATGGCGGTCCAGAGGGAGACACACACCCTTCCACTGCCTACCTCCTGCCTTCTGCCTTGCTGGAAGAGGAGGTGACATCAGCAGCCCCAGGTCCCCTGCCTTTCCGGGAAGCACTGGAAACGCTGGAAGGGTCCTTGCCCCCGGCACTCCCTGCCGAGGCCAGCGTCCAGCACACTCCAGCCATCAGGAAGGGTCTGCCGTCCCTGAAGCAACTCAACTCGGCCCGGAGGCAGCTGAGGCCCCTGGCTACCCCGACGACTCTGCAGAGACTGGGGTCCCCTGCCTCGGCCACCACGAAGCCACGCGAGCCTGGAGAACTCGAGCAGCCCACGGCGCCTGCGCCACTGCAGATTGCGCCCTTCACTGCTCTGGTAACCACACTGCCCCACAGCCCTCAGCCTGCGCAGGCCCCCGATGACAGCAGCCCCGGCAGCCCGCTGGACAAGGGTGACAATGAGCTGACCGGATCCGCCTCCGAGGAGAGCCAGGAAACTACCACGTCCACCATCATCACCACCACCATCATTACCACGGAGCAGGCCCCAGGTATCCGAGGCTCATCTCCCACCCCCGCTGCCCTGCATTTCTGGATTCTCCATAGTGGGTGTGGAACTAGAGCCTTTAGCCTGGAGGGGGCGGGGTTCGCTGGCACTGAACAGTCTCTCCAGCTGTCTTTTTAACTTTGTTTTTGGTGGGAGTGTGTGTGTGTGTGTGTGTGTGTGTGTGTGTGTGTGTGTGTGTGTGCTCGCGAGAGCGCGCACGTGCCCGAGTGTGGCATACACTAGCTAGACAAGCTCTCTACTATAGAGCTACACCCACATGCAACATGCACTGATTTTTCCAGTTCACTGGCCCTCCCTTACTTTGTCCTCATCCGCACAGTCAGCCAAAGTACTCAGAAAATTTAACTCTATTAGTCCTGTGAGCCCCCAGATGTCTTCCTTATCCTATTTTCTTTTTTGTTTTGTTTTGTTTTAAGATTTTTTTTTAATGTATGTGAGCACACTGTTGCCATCTTCAGATATGAGAAGAGGGCATCAGATCCCATTACAGATGGTTGTGAGGCACCATGTGGTTGCTGGGATTTGAACTCAGGACCTCTGGAAGAGCAGTCAGCTGCTCACTGTGCAAGCAAGGGTGCAGAGAAACCACAGAACTAGACTTCCACATGGATGAAAAGAAATGTTTATTGGGAAACGAACTGCCAAGGCCACCTGCACCCACCCCAGAGAGAAGAACAGAAAGTTGGAAAAGCAATCAGATTTTATAAGACAGCAGGGGGTGGGGTCGTTGAGCTGAGACAGGTAGCTCTGAGTGACCTGGAACTAGATGCCCTTGCTAGAGCATCTTTGGGGCAGATTATGGGAGGTTCCTGGCTAACAGAAAGTCGCCTTTATACTGCTCTTTGTAGGGAGGGGCACTTTGGATGTAGTAACTGAAGGCTGACCGTCGGGTCTGAATCGTTTGTTCTGTGTGAGCCAAGTCCAGACGGGGCCCCTCTCTGTGCTTTGGTTTGGCTGTCCTTAATGTGGGAATGGAGTGGCATTGTGTCTAAGATTGGTGGGGCTGGCCCTGGTGGCTGGTTCCTGCAGTCAGGACAGAGCTGATCTCAGTACCAGGCTGCCCTGCACCTCTGTAGACGTCATCCTCGCCTCTTCCCCTGCAGCTTCTCCCTCCTGCTTCCCGGCAGCCAAGCCATAGCTGCTTTTGCTTTTATGTTGATTGTGGGGAGGGATGGGTAGGGTGAACATACAGTAGAGCTCTGAGCTCCCTAGAGGCCGGACTCCACCCCCCTGGGCTGGCCGCAGCAACCCCCCACCCCCACCGTGTACCCTGACGGCAACATTTGTTTCTCCCTAGCTCTCTGTGGTGTGAGCTTCTCCGACCCTGAGGGATACATCGACTCAAGTGATTTCCCTCCTCAGCCCTTCAGCAGCTTCCTGGAGTGCACATACAATGTGACGGTCTACACTGGCTACGGGGTAGAGCTGCAGGTAGCCCAGAGTGCCGGGCACTTCCGGTCTCATTTGCCCTTACACCCATGCCTTTTTTCTCAGAAGCATGGTTGCTTCAGTTGGGTTTTCTAGAGTGGGAGTTCCCAAGTGTATGCGCTACTGAAGATGTGGAGAGGCCAGATGTGCTACCTAGAAAGGAAGTCCCTTAGTGCCTGTTCATTAAATACTAGCAGGTATCACATACAACACATGTGTGCGTGTGTGTAGGGGTGCACACTACATCCCATCCACCCTCTGCAGCATAGACAACAAAAGTAACAACAGAGCAGCCACAGTGGAGGAGAGAGACGTAGAAATGAGAGTGCCCTTGCTCGTCAGTCCCCAAAGGCAAGAAAGACCAATTTGAGTCGGTGGCCACTCAGTACCCAGTGCAGTTGTAAACAAAGGAGCCCCTCCCCTGCCCGTTGCCCCAGATCTCCCCCCTCCCTCTCTTTCTCTCCCTCTCTCTCTCTAACCCATGTATTCTCAGGTGAAGAGTGTCAACCTATCCGAGGGTGAGCTGCTCTCCATCCGAGGAGTGGACGGTCACACCCTCACAGTCCTGGCCAACCAGACTCTCCTGGTGGAGGGCCAGGTGATCCGCAGCCCCACCAACACCATCTCTGTCTACTTCCGGACCTTCCAGGATGACGGTCTTGGGAACTTTCAGCTACATTACCAGGGTAGGGTCCGCTGAGGCCAGCCAGATGGGGACAGCAGCCTCACTTCCCTCTGATACCCAGCCACACTCTTGGGGTTTGTTTTGTGCCAGGGACCCACTGGCACTCCAATTAAGTCCTCAGAATCCTCCTCCATGACGGAGAACAGTGGTTGTTAAGCCAGAAAAGGAAGATGCATAATTTTGGAACTGGAGAGGGCTCAGGGAAATAGCTTGCTCTGCAAGCATAAGGAGCAACGTTCCCATCCCCAGAACCCAGACAGTCAAGGCAGGGTTCACCTGTAGCCCCAGTGGTGAGGGGTGGAGACAGGAGGATTCCTGAGGCTTGGTGGACTTCCGGCTTAGCCGAATAAGCAAGCTCCCCGGCCAGCGACCGAACTTACCTCCCAAAATCAGGTAAAGAAACAAGTAAGGCGGCAGTTCCAGCACCCAGCCTCCCTCCCGAGGGTCGCCCCTCCGACCTCAGCACAGAGCCACTGCCAGGATGTGGGCCACACAGCCTCCCTGCCCGCGGCTGACGCGTTCGGCTTGCTCCCTTCTCCACAGCCTTCATGCTGAGCTGCAGCTTTCCCCGGCGGCCCGATGCCGGAGACGTCACGGTGATGGATCTGCACTCCGGCGGGGTGGCCCACTTCCACTGCCACCTGGGCTATGAGCTGCAGGGAGCCAAGACGCTGACCTGCATCAATGCCTCCAAACCGCACTGGAGCAGCCCGGAGCCTGTCTGCTCAGGTACCACCGGTGCTCACCAGGCGGGTGGAGGGGGTGGGGGAGGGGCACCCTCTACTGCCTTGGTTCTCAACCTTCCTAACGCTGCGACCCAACCCGTTAAGACCTCAAATTGTGCTCTTTCCGCCATCTTGGCGCCTGTGGAGGCCGGCTGGGGACAGGACTTCTGAACGCAAGTATGTCCGGAAGGCTGTGGTGAGAGGCCAGTTTTGCTGGCAAGCAAGGTCTCCGGAACCATGACTCTTCTTAAAATTGAAGTCGTTTATGCCCGAGATGAAACCGAGTTCTACTTAGGCAAGAAATGTGTTTATGTGTACAAAACAAAAAAAGAAAAAAAGAAAGAAAAAAAAATACAGTGACTCCAGGAGGCAAACCAAACAAAACCAGAGTGATCTGGGGAAAAGTAACTCGGGCCCATTGGAACAGTGGCATAGTTCATGCCAAATTCCGAAGCAACCTTTCTGCAAAGGCCACTGGACACAGAATCCGTGTGATGCTGTACCCATCCCGGATTTAAACTAATGGGGAATAAATAAATAAAAGTAGATTTTTGCTCTTGGGGGGAAAAAGACCTCTTGTTGTGCGGACCCCAAACCAGAAAAGCATTCCTTTGCTCGTTCATTCATAGCTGTGATTTTGCTGCTGTTATGAATTCGACACGCAGGCTATCTGACATATGACCCTCGTGAAGGGGTCACTCAACCCCCAGAGAGGTCGCCACCCACAGGTTGAGAAGTTTTGCTGTAGGGCATTTGGAGTAACCTCGGGTAAGGTATTTGCCCCTCCAGGCTGCGCTATAATATGGGGTATAGCATGGGGTATGAAATCAGCTCCTGAGGACACATACCACATGGCAGTGTTCTGTCTGGTGGGAACCTTGCTCTCCAGCAGTTTCTCAGCAGCCGACTTGGTGGTGACTGTTGTCTTTCTTGTATATTCTGGATTCCCTCTTCATAATGAGATCTTGCTCATCCCTTGTTTCTTCTGTTGTTTGGACTTGGGGGTGGCTGCTGCTGTTCTGTTTTGTTGTTCGAGCTTGGTCAATATGAACTCAAAAGTTGGCGACAGGCACCAACTAAGGTGGTTTGCTGCCCTCTGGTGGAGAGAAGTAGAGGTTCAGGCCCGCAGGTGGAAACCTGGACTTCAAGGACAGAGGCATCCATAGCTGGTGGATGCCAGCATCCAGAAGCACCCACTGTTACTGGGTTCTGCACCCGGGTTCTGCACCCACCATTGAAGCTGTAAGGGCCGGGGATCTCTCAGGTCCCTGCCCTGGTACAGATTGCATGTCTTTGTTACTGCTCTGGGGCTGTGAAGAAACATTGTAACTATGGAAACTCTTCCTTAAAAAAAAAAAGCATTTCATTTGGGGGTTTGCTTACAGTATCAGAGGATGAGGCTATGGTCATCACAGTGGGAAGGAGACAGGCATGGGGCTGGAGCAGTAACTGAGAGCTTTGTATCATGGTCCATAGGCAGGAGAGGGAGAGAGAGAGAGAGAGAGAGAGAGAGAGAGAGAGAGAGAGAGAGAGAGAGAGAGAGAGGGAGACTGACTGAGACTAGGCCTGGCGTGGCCTTTTGAAACTGCAAATCCCACTCCCAGGAACTAACTTCCTTCAACAAGTCCTCACCTTCTAATCCATCCCCAACAGTTCCACTCCCTGGTGACTAAGCGTTCAAATATATGAGCCTATGGGGTGATTCTCATTCAAACCACCACTATATGTGACCAGGTGAGAAACTGGTCACATAGAGTGGGATGGGATGGGGGGGAGAGCAGAGAGTGCCAGAGAGGGGTCATAGGGGTAGTGTCACAGGGCAGGTGGGGACAAGAAAAACCCTGTCACTGTGATAGAAAGGACTCAGGCACAAGAGATGATGGTAGGCCAGAGACCAGGGAAGGAGTCCAAGGAGCCAGGCCGTTGGAAGCTGAGCGGAAGGTACCAAAGTGAAGGTCAAGGGTGACATGTGTCCCTGCCAGTGAGCTATCCTGTGCAAAGGCTCAGCAGACTTGAGGGTAGGTACATCAGCATCACCCGGGAGGCAGAGGCAGAGAGACGGCTGTAAGTTCGAGGCCAGCCTGGTCTACACAGTGAGACCTTGCCTCAAAAAACCAACAAGCAAAAGGAGAAAACAACACCAAAAAACAAAATCCCAAAGACTCTCCTGATATCATAAGGTGGTGGGACAGGATGGGAAGAAACAGCTGTTCCTCGGGAGAGATGTCAGGGGTGAGACCACATCCCCTGTCACTGCTGGCATGGTTCAGGTCCCGAGGGCTCCACTGGCGTGTGTGAAGTCTGTCACAGGTACTCGACACAATGGAAGTTTGAGCCTCAGGCTGACTGATGGACAGACTGATGGACAGACGGCGCCCCCGGAATGGACTAGGAAGGGAATCTCACACTCAGCAAGGAAGCACCCGCTGTCCACCTTGTTACACAGCACAGTCCATGGCAGAGGAGAGCTGTCACAGCTTGTCTCCTCCTGCCAACCCGATGCCACCACACTGTCATTCAACAGTCTGTGAACCTCTACCATGTGTCAAGGACTGAGCTGGGCGTGCTGGGTGAGCCAAAGCATCCTTTCTACCTGTAAAGTGTCCACTCTGCCCCCCACCCCCACCCCGGCTCCTTTCTGAATCCTCGGATGTCACTGTGTCAATGGCACGGAGCACCCCTGGCCTGCACCCCAGGACCTACTCATTAATGTGTGTCCTTGAGCAAGAGGCTCGATGCCTCTGAGCATTACCTATTAGCATTTGACTCCTTTGTAAGTGAACGGTTAGCTATTTGTCCTGCAAATGCTTTATGAAGCCAAGCGTGGTGACCAAGGATGGTGACGTACGCCTGAAATCCCAGCACTTGGGAAGTTCAAACGGAAGATTCACAGCTCAAGGCCAGTCTGGGCTACAAAGCGAGACTCCTTTCTCAAGTTTTTAAGAATTAAATAAATAGATTTTTTTTTCACTGAGAACATACTACAAATCATGTCATCTGGTGCTGGGAGCCATTAGGACCTCCTGTCGTTACAGCCCAGAGCCCAAGCTGCGTGTTTGCAGAGGAATTCTTAGAAGGCAGTAAGCAAAGGGCCGTGTCCCTGCAAATGAGAAGAACTCAGAGATGGTGGTGAGGGGCTGAGACACGAATGCTCGCCCAGCATGGGCAAACCCCGGGGTTCCATCCGCAGCATGTGTGGAATCTCAGGAGCTGGAGGCAGGAAGAGGAAGAGTCACCCTCACCTACACGGTGAATTTGAGAGCAGCCTGGACTACATGAAACCCTGTCTTCAGAAGAAAAAGGGGAAGAGGACTTGAGGAGACTCAACTCCCAGGACATGGGGGAGGAGCCAGGAGGAGTCTTTGTCCTCTGAAGAGAAAAGCCCATTACATGGCTGGTCAGACCTGCCTGGCTGTGTGTATCTGCTCCTCTGACCCTGGGGAGAAGCCAGAGATGTGTGCTTGCCTAAGAAAGATTCCTGCGTCTCCTCAGTCCTCTTCGAGGGCCTTCGGATCAACTTTCCCAAACACCACACTAAAACAGACCCTCACCTCAATCCCCTGAGGCCCAGCATCTCCTCTCTGCCGTGATCTGACAACCTCGCAGCTCCCGCGGGCCACAAATCACCTGCCGTGTCACCTCGTCATCTCGTTTTACCGTAAAAGTGTTATAAGGCTCCGGTTGAAAGAAAATTCCAGAAACACAAATGTACAGAGGACGAGAACAAATCACCTTTATGTCCAATAGTCTCAGCCCTATCCCTGCGGACCACTCACAGGAACGGACCAGGCCGGCAGGCCATTTGCCAGCGTGCTTCTTCGAGCTCTGGGATTCGTAAACGGTGTCTGGGAGCACAGTGTTGTGTGTGCACGTGAAAACCCAGTGTGTGCACGTGAAAACCCAGTGTGTGCAGGGACATGCACTCTGGTTCTGGTTTTGAATCTGAGGATGGAGTCGGAGCTGCGGAGCCTCATCCGCAAGCTGGTTCAAATCCCCAGAGCTTCCCGCAGACTCATTTCTGGGTCAGGGTGTTCTGACACCGTTTGAAGAGCTTTTTTTTTTTTTTTTTTTTGCTGAATTGCACCTCGGGAAATAGTCACGATCCTCCTGGTGAGATTCCCGTGAATAAATAAGATTATGCCTACAGCCCACGCTGCTGTTTCATTGATCTATTTCATCCAGCCGTTGGTTGGATAAAGTAGGACACAACTGGGGTGTCTTCCCTTTTTACACTCCACATGAGTCCTAAATGCATGCTGTCCCCCTGAACTGCTTCTATCTGCCCTTGGGAATCATTTCATAACTGAAAGTCTAGGCATCGAGCCAGGGAGATGGTTCGGCGACTTAGCACACTTACTGCCAAGTCCCCAAGACCCACATGGTTGGTAAGAGTTGATTCCTGCGGGTTGTCCTCTGACCTCCACACAGGCAGTGTGATGTGTGCACACATGCACACACACGAATGAATGGATGTGAATTTTTAATGGATATCTAGGCACAATCAGCACCTGGGAACAGTCTTAAATTGAGGTCCTCCCTGAAGCAGCGGGGTGGCATTGGTAGATCCAGGCATGGAGGGTGTTAACAGGACAGCAGTCCCCTCCCTCCACGTGTTCCCAGCTCCACCCTAGCTAGAGGGCTTGGGTGCAGTCAGGGGAGACCAATCCCACCACACCTCTCTGCTGTCCCCTCACCCCTGGCATGTCACTTTCTGCACCCAGCCCCGTGTGGAGGAGCAGTGCACAATGCCACCATCGGCAGAGTTCTCTCCCCCAGTTACCCGGGAAACGCCAATGGCAGCCAGCTCTGTGTGTGGACCATCGAGGCTCCAGAGGGTCAGAAGCTTCACCTGCATCTTGAAAGGCTACTGCTGCATGAGAAAGACAGGTGAGCTGCTCACACCGACTGCACCTCCCCAGCTTAGAGAGTGGAGCGTGTGGTCTGAGTGTGCAGCTTAGAGAGTGGAGCGTGTGGTCTGAGCGTGGCTGAACCCCAGGAAAAAAGCCCTGGGGAGGCTGAGGAAGAGCTTCCGTCCCCCTGCTTCCAACCAGCAGACTGAGGCACTCAGGGGAAAGGAGCCTTCCTGAGCCACCGAGGAAGTGAGGGAAGAAAGGGATAGGAAACACACACCAACACATTCATACATACCCACACACAGGCACACCTGCATTCGAACATTCATGTGTGCATGCACCCACACATCCACAAACCAAGGCATAAATGCATGTACACAGAGGCGCACACATTCATGCATGCATGCACACATGTGCACACACATTCTGCCTGCACACATTCATGTATGTGTGTACACACATTCACATACCCAGGGATGCACATATACACACACACACACCTGCATGCACATGCACATGCACACATATACACACACACACATACACACACACACACACACACCTGCATGCACACGCACATGCACACATACACACATACAGATACACACACACACACCTGCATGCACACGCACATGCACACATATACACATACAGGTACACACACACACACACACACACACACTGCCTGGGACTTCCTCTCCTCCATGAGTGGAATAAGAAGGTGCATCTACTGAGCACCCTCTGGTCAGGCTCCACGAAGAACAATTATGGTGCACACAGCACTGCTCCCGGGAAGACAGGAGACAGGGATGGAGAAACTCCTGCACAGTGGGACAACAGTGGGACACTACCTGCCTGCACACTGCTGTCCAAGCCCCACCTCTCGGCGCAGAGTAACCCCTGACACAATAACTCCCCCGGGCACCCCTCACTCGCCACAACCCGCCCCGCACCCAAGGGACTCAGGACAAGCAGGCGGTTTCCATTTCTGCAAGGGATGAGGAAGACTGAGGAGGCAGGATTTAGTTCAGCACCCCACAAACACCCTCTCCACCCTGGCCAGTGCCACTGACCCAGGAAGACATGTGAGCATCCCTCTGCCCTTCCTCTGCCCAGGATGGTTGTCTACAGTGGACGAACAAACACGTCGGCCCTGCTGTATGACTCACTCCGCACGGAGAGCGTGCCCTTCGAGGGCCTGCTGAGCGAGGGCAGCAGTATCCGCATCGAGTTCACGTCTGACCAGGGCCAGGCAGCCTCCGCATTTAACATCCGCTTTGAGGGTGAGAGGCCCCCTCCTTGTCACATCTGGGAGGTAGGGGGAGTGGGTGAGGGCTGAACCAGGGGCTCGGGATGGGGGATGTGCTAGAGCTAAGGGGGAGGGACCCATACTGACCCATGATTTCCAAGATGGCTTTCGGTTGTACTGTATTGATATCAACTTCCTTCTAAGCAACTCTGGTGCTGGTGCCTGGTCCCTCCCTCATTCATTCATTCATTCATTCATTCATTCATTCCTTTTGAGAGGCTGTCTTAAGTACAGATCTCTTATACCTCAGGCTGGCCTCAAGCTCAATAAGAAAACCAGGATGACCTTGAACTTCTGACCCCCCTGCTTTCCCCTTCCAAGTGCCAGAATTATGCATACGAACCACCTCACCTAGCTCCCGCAGCGCCTGGGGACCAAACCTGCGGTTTCCTGCATGCTAGGCAAAACTCCTGACAGTGGAGCCCCAATCCCATCCCCTTCTCCCTTCCCTTTTGGTCTTTTTGAGGCAGGGTCTCTGTAATACTCCAGGCTGGCCTTGAACTCACAACCTCCTGTCTGAGTCTAACTGGTGAAAGAATCACACCTGTGTGCCACTACGCCAGGCTTCGGTGCGTGCGCCCTGTGGGACTGCTGTTTCCTCTCACAGGAGAGAAGCCAGGAGTATCTGAAACCTCACTTACGATGTGGCTACAGTGGCTGCCAACCTGCCTTAGAGCCCTCCTCTGCTCCCCTTGAGCAATGCCTTTGGGGGTCTAGCCTCCTTCCAGGAGTAGGCTCTCTGACCCAGACAGACCATGGTATCCTGTGTATCCTGAGGACTGTAGCTCAGGCTTTCCTGGAAGTGGGTGGTCCCACTGAGGGATGACATTGTGTATTCAACGGCAGGATCCAAGTGCTGGTATAGAAAGAATGTGGGACCCAAGGCAGATGGTCTAACCTGCATCACACATAAGAAACACAGCTGGAGGGTCCAGGTGCCTGGCCCAGGTCAGAAGTATTCTGTTCTGGAGCAGGGTTTCTTTAGAAGCCCAGGATGTCCTGGAAAGTACTCTGTAGCCCAGGCTGACCTTGAACAGTGACCTGCCTGTCTTACAGTCTCTAGAGCTCAGATTACAGACATGAGTCTCCTTGCTCTGGGGTACTGTTACGTTATGTCTAAGCAGTAAGGGCTGTCTTTTACCTCATCTGTCCACTAACCCCCTCTGTGTTCCCAACCTCAGCCTTTGAGAGAGGTCACTGCTATGAACCCTACATCCAAAACGGGAATTTCACCACGTCGGACCCCACCTATAACATTGGTACCATTGTGGAGTTCACCTGCGACCCCGGCCACTCTCTAGAACAGGGCCCGGCTGTCATTGAGTGTGTGAATGTGCGTGACCCGTACTGGAACGACACAGAGCCTCTGTGCAGAGGTGAGCCACCACCTTCCCCAAGGCCAGAACACCCAGAGCCTCCACCCCAGCAAAGAGCAGGACCCCCCCCCCCGAGGGGTAGCCAGTCACATTGCACACTGGTTCCGGGACGAGACCCTTCCCGGACAGGTGAGCCAGTGCACAGCAGCTGTGACAGGTGAGCCAGTGCACAGCAGCTGTGACAGGTGAGCCAGTGCACAGCAGCTGTGACAGGTGAGCCAGTGCGCAGCAGCTGTGACAGGTGAGCCAGTGCGCAGCAGCTGTGACAGGTGAGCCAGTGCGCAGCAGCTGTGACAGGTGAACCCTGCAAGGGTGTCAGCTCTTTCACATTCCACTGCTGTGCGGCACCCATCCAGCAGCACGTGGCAACCCAGCACACAGGTGACATGGGTGACCATCAGTGTTGATCGTAACTGGGCGCGGGTGCTGCCAAGAGCTGAGTGCCCCCTGTGGCAATAATGCCCTTTCTGCAGCCACATACGGCAGACACCAGCCCCATCGTGATGAGAAATCAGACATGGACAGAGCACGCCCAAGAGCGCTCTACAGTCACTGGAAGAAACAGTCGGCTTAGCCTCCCTGTGCTCAGGGTCCGGACAACAACGGGCTGTGGCAACCTTCACCCACACTGGCTCCTTAGGGCTTGTATCCAAGGCCACTGTGGAGGAATGAAGGTTGCCCTCACTCCTGGCAACTGCCTGGCAGTTGGTGTGATGTCACTGCCTTGCCCTGGTGAGGGATTGGCCCCTGAACTAAATGTGCTCCATTGAGAGAGAAGGTGTTGAAGGCAAACGGTGGATGGAGAGACTAGCCCCTGCACCTCTGCTAAGGTCCAGGCTAAACCCCTCAGACACTGGAGCCCAGTCGCCACCTGAGCACTCACTGGGGCCAGGCAAGGTGCTGCAAGCTGGCACGGTGACCTCAGTCGTGAGTCATTTCCTGACCACTCGGAGTTGGGGGAGGGGGGAGCTGATGCTATCAGGCCAAATACATACCTTACCCAAAGCGGGCAGACCGGTGGGGGCTAGTGGGAACCGGGGGTTATCCTTGATGGGGAATACACTGCCAGTCTCTGCCTCTCATAACTGCAGAGACCAGTCATTGCTTTTCAACACACACACAGAGCCGTGTGTGTGCACACATACATGTACATGCGTGTAAATGCATGCACACACACATAGACACATGTGCTGCTCCCAACTCTACCCCGTGCTGCACAGGGACCCACAGATGCCAACCTCACTCCCCCAAACTCCACTGTGCTGTGTTGGCTTCCTCACAGGGGTATCCTCTTGTCTGTCTGTTCGCAGCCATGTGTGGTGGGGAACTCTCTGCTGTGGCTGGGGTAGTGCTGTCTCCAAACTGGCCGGAGCCCTATGCAGAGGGCGAAGACTGTGTGTGGAAAATCCACGTTGGGGAAGAGAAGCGGATCTTCCTGGACATCCAGTTGTGAGTGTCCGAGGCGCCTTTCACGCAGGCCCACTGCGGCAGGCAGATGGGAACTACTGACTTTGGCTTTATGGTTCCAGACAGGATTAAGTGAGCATCTAGTACATGCCAGGGAGCTGCAGAGCCCTGGGGTTGCTACAGCAACACAACCGGCAGCACACGAAGCGGGCATCCCTACTCTCATTAAGTCGTTCCGCTAATGAGACTGATGTCCAGGGAGGGCATACACAGATGGGCACCACAGGTGACTTCAGTTGGCATAAGGGAAGGTCACAGCCACTGGGGATTTGATGTTAAAGGAGGAGGGGAGGAAGGGCTTCCATTGCAAGGCTGGCGTACGGGTGTGCAAGGGTCCTTTTATTTGTACTGCTATGTACTTACATATTGTGAGTGGACGCTGGGGTGTGCTTGTCACAGCATGTGTGAGACAGTCAGGGACAGCATGTGGGAGTCAGTTCCCTCCCTCTACCCATGGGTCTCAGAAATCAAACTGGGTTGTCAGGTTTGGCATCGGGTACTTTCGTGCACGGAGCCATCTTGCCAGCCCCCATTTTTTGAAGGACCAAATAGTCAGTGTGGACAGGAGGGAAGGGCGCTGTGCCGTGAACCCCTGATATGCCGTAGCGTGTTTTTCCTTCTCTGCCTTCCCCGTCAGCCGGGGGTCTCCTTTTACCTTGCCTTCTGCAGGTTTAATACAGACCTAGGACCATGCTTGGTGACTGGGAAGTGTTTGGCAAATGGGGACAGCCGCTCTAGGCTGCTTCCCATGCCCCCTGGGCACAGCCACAGTGTGCTCATCCAGAATCCCTCCCCAGGAGGGAAACTGGGGACCCAGAGTGAAGGTTCTGGCTCTGAGCACTTGTATGTGGCACCATCACCCTGCTCCAAGGGCAGCGGAGGCTGCACGGTGAAGAAAGCTTCAGCCCCTGATGGCCTCTCAGCCACTCCTCCCTCTGCCCTGTACAATATGGAGACAGGACAGATGGTGGTGTCTGGAGGGGGAAAAAACAGTTTTTCTGGCAGACTCAAGTGGCTGGGAAGAGAACGGAAGCAGGAGCCCCAGGGCCTCTGGCTCGCGCAGCAGCAGACGGGTCCCACAGGCCTGGTAGCCATCTTTGTGGCACATATTCACCGTGAAGTGATGGTGTCCAGGGTGCAGTGTGACCAGGTCCATTCCCACCCTGCCTTGCCCCCAACTCTTTCAGTCCTCACAAACAAGTTCCCTTATCCTTAGAAAGAAAAAAAGAAGTAGATTTTTTTTTTTTTTTTTTTTTTTTTTTTGGATATGGGAAAGAATGTAGCATTTGTCTGAGTCCGACCATCTTGTTAAATATAACGGTCTCTAATCCCACCCATTTTCATGCAAATGGCACAATTTTATTTTTCTTTATGTCCGAATACAGCCTGCTGCTCGAACGAACGCATCTTCTCTTTTACCCACGTGTCTGTCCACAGATGTGTAAGCTGGCCACGTTCCTTGGCCGTCGTGACTGGCAGTAGTCCTATGTGTATGAGCTGCCTGTGAAAGGCCGCAGAAACTCCCCAGAGAACCGTTTCGGGGCCTACTTTCAGTTGTTGGAGGCCCCTGCATGCCAATTTCCAACATGGTGGCCTTATGCAACCCTGCCCCCACCCTCACCCTGCCTGCAATGACAAAGTGTTCTCCTCACCCCATCCCTGTTGGCCTGTGTTGTCATGTACGCTCTTGAAGACAGCCATACCGACTCCAGCGAAATGAACTTCTAATTTGCCTGTCCTTTGTGACTAAGGAGCTTGGGCATTTTCTAGTCTTCATGGGCCTGTGTTGGCTTTTAGGGACCTGTCTGTTAGCTCGTTTGCTCGTTGAGTTATAGGGTGATTGGAGACTGTTTATTTTTCATGCTTTCTACAGGCGGTAGCTATCAATCCTTTGACGCGGCGTTGGCAAAGATCAGTCACTTGACTGTCATTTCTTAGCCCTGTTGGTGGCTTCTCTTGCTTTCGAATTCCCTGCAGCCCCGTCTCTTGATTCTTGCTGCTGCTTTTCCCTGAGCTCCGAGACTCCCTCAGAAATCCCTGTGTGTCCCAGTGTCTTGGAGTGTTTCCTTAAATTTCCTCTAATGGTTGTAATTTCGGGCATTAGAGCGAACTATTTGATCCATGCTGAATGCGTTTCTTCAGAGAGTGGAACAGATCCATTTCTGTTACGTTACAAGTTTCCCTGGTACCATCTGTTGAAAATTCTGTCTTTTTTCTTTTTCTTTTTTTTTTTTTTCTTTTCTCCAGTGTCTGATTTGGGCACCTTGTCAAAAATCACATGGCTGTCACTGCGTGGATCCATTTCTGGGTCCTCTATTTCTTCCTCAGGTGTGCGTGCATTGAGACTGTTGGTGTGAAGCTGTTCCCAGAGGTTGTCCTTGGCCTTCCTGCTCCAAAAAGAGCCCCACAAATCTTGAACAGCTGACCCTCATTAGGCTGGGGACAGAATTTTACCTCCTTTTCTTCTCAGCAGTGAGACCCAGGCCTTCTCTCTGGCTGCATTCTCTTTAATTTTCGGTGGGGGTTGTGGGATATCAGTGTCTGTGGTTCCTGCGGGGCCTTGCACAGAGGCAACAGCACTAGGTGCAGCTAGGAATCCTGGGTAACTCGGGGAAGGCGGCATTTTCCAAGCAAGGATGAAGAAAAGAGAAACAAAGCAAATGAGGAAGGAGAGGTCAAGTGTTGCTGCTGCAAAGTCAACATCCACACAAGCTGGGAGTGAAGGAGGGGTGGTCCGATTCGGGAGACCTACCTCACCTAGAGCTGAGAGGAATCAGTCGTAGAAATGACCAGTCACAGAGGTCATCTCAAGGATCCTCTGAACTGAAGCTTCAGAGAGAAAACTTCATTCTAAAGCAGTATGGGGCTGAGAATATGGCTCAGTGAGGCTTGCATCACAAGCATGAGGACCTGAGTTCAAAGCTCCTGCACTCACGTAAATGCCAGATAGGTGTGGCAGCCCACCAGCCCACCTGTGACCCTAGTGCTAAGGACAGAGAGATGGGGCTCTCCAGGCAAGCTGGCTAGCCAGAGAAAGTAGGCTTCAGTACATAAGGTGGAGGAAGACACTTGACATCAATCTCTGTTTTCTACATGCACACACATACATGTGCATATGCATACCTGTACACACGTGAACATGCATGATACTCACGTGCACACAAGCTGTTGCCTGTTGCTCTTACGATGAGTCACAAACATACAGTTCTGCTTACACTGACATTGAGAACATTGACCCATGGAAGTTTACTGGGCAAACCCACCGAGCTGCCTCAGAGAAGGAGTGATTCCCAGTGACTCGTTTCTGAGGAGAGTCCCACCCAGCTTGAAGCTCCACCCAGTAAGCTTTTGAGGATACCACTATTTCTGCTTATCTTGACCTCTCTTTGCAAGCCTCCCAAATGTGCAGTTTTGCCCCCGCATCAAACCATCCGCATCCATGGGCACCTCACTTGGCTAAGGGTGGAGGGAGAATGGAATCTCTCTCATCCGCCCTGATGCACACCAAGTACTCAATTAACCTTCAGATTGGCACCAGACCGGCTTTATGTCCATCTCAAAGCCTGTGCATGTCAGAGAGGCTCGAACCATTAATTCGGAGTCCTTTCCCATAGCAGCAGTAAAGGACCAGTGGCCTCTCTCCTTGTTATGCAGGCAGAGGAACCGAATATTTCCCTCCTCAAAACATTTTGGGGCTGCTCTGTACAAATCTTTAAAGGGAGCTTAGGGGAGAAGGGATCTCCAGCCCCATGTGGCCAGACAGTGATGGCAGGCAGGGAGAGACACTAGTGGGACATCCCAGGGGCAGAGACCTGGGGCTTAGAGAAGCCTCAGCTGGCTGTGGTCAAGCCCCTGTGGGTTTCCAGTGTGCAAACCCTTCGTCTGGCTCTTTTCTCACACCTCATAATAGAGAACACTATGTTACCAGGAGGCTGGTGAGGCAGCTCAATAAGGAAAGTACTTGCTGCACAAGATCTGAGTTCAAGACTGAGGCTCCTACATAAAGCTAGATGAGGTAGTAAGCTTCTGTAAACCCACTGCAAGAAGGGAGGCAGAGGCAATGACCAAATAAATATCTGGACTGCGCTCACAGTCTTCTCGGCTCCCCCTCTGCAGCAAACTAGCCCCACTAGCCCTACTCCATTTCCTGTGCTCTCGGTGGTCATCCCATGGTACCGGCAAATCCAAAAATGCTGGGTCTCTGCTACCAATGAGCTAGGATTCACCAACAGACTCTTCACATAAAACATTCAGTGAAGTCTTGGCTTCCCTCTGAAACCTCACAAGCCAGGCGTTCTTCGCCTACACTGCCCTGAACTGTCTCATCTTCCAAGCTCCTGCAGAACAGCCCACTGAGCTCTCAACACTCAATGGCTTTTCTAGTTCAAGGTTCTAAAAGTCCTTCCTCAACTCTTCCCAAAACACATGGTCTTGTCTGTCACAGCAATACCCCCATTATCCTGGTGCCAGTTTCCGCCTTGGGGTTTCTATTGCTGGGACTTAACACCAGGACCAAAACAACTTGGGGAGGAAAGGGTTTATTTGGCTCACACTTCCACATCACTGTTCATCGCTGAAGGGAGTCAGGACAGGGACTCACACAGGGCAGGAACCTGGAGGCAGGAGCTGACGCAGAAGCCATGGAGGGTGCTGCTTACTGGCTTGCTTCCCCTGGCTTGGTCAGCCTGCTTTCTTATAGAACCCAGGGATGGCCCTGCCCACAATGGGATGGCTCCGCCCACAATCGACGGGGCCCCACAGTGAGAAAGGACCTAAGCTGAGCAGAATGATAGGAGGCCTGTAAGGTTTGGAACTGTTGAAAGGATCGGCATTTCAGAAACAACCGGCTCCATCCAAGATAACAGGACTGGCACTGGGAGGGAAGAGCCCACGTGAAGGCTCCCACCTGTAAGCATACGGGTGCTTTTTAAAAGCAGCCTGAACGAAGGATGGTCTGACAAGATTCTCTGTAGAGAAGGGGGACGCTGGAGGCTTGTGCCAGGATTCCTGAAGGCTGCTGAAGCCCGGCCACGCGAGGCGGGATCAGAGTCTCTGCAAAGAGGGCCCAAGAGGCCAGTGCATGCTATGAAGATGAAGAGGCTTAGCCATGAGGGAGGGCACAGGATACTGGAAGAACCAAGAACAAGGGGCATCTGCCAAGGAAAGGCACAGACGCAGAGAAGAGGCAGACCACGAGAGGATGTGGGCACTGCAGGCAGTGGAACTGGAGGAGAGGGGGCTACCCAAGCGTTTATTCCGTCGTGAGCCCCAGATAGACTGTGTCTCTTGAGGCAAAACCACACACCCTCACACCCATGCTCCCTTGAGTTGTTTCTTGTCAGAATGTGATCACAGCCAACCAACACATTGTGGAAGCCCAGACACAGATCTGGGACCTTATTTAACAAAACAGAACGTGGGGGCTGGAGAGATGTCTCAGTGGTTAGAGCTCTGACTGCTCTTCCAGAGGACCTGAGTTCAATTCTCAGCAACCGCATGGTGGCTCACAACCATCTGTAATGGGATCTGATGCCCTCTTCTGGTGTGTCTGAATATTTATATATAATGTTTATTTATATACAATAAAGAATATATCATAATATATATTATTGTATATCATATATTATTATATATAATATGATAATATATAATAATAAATAAATTTTTAGAAAAGACTTTATTTATTTTATTTACATGAGTGCCCTGTCACTATCTTCAGACACACCAGAAGAGAACATCAGATTTCTTTACAGATGGTTGTGAGCCACCATGTGGTTGCTGGGAATTGTACTCAGGACCTCTAGAAGAGCAGCCAGTGAGTGCTCTTAACCTCTGAGCCATCTCTCCAGCCCCATAAATAAATCTTTAAAAAACAAAACAGAAAGTGGCCAAGACCCAACTCTGGACCTCACTGGATCACAGACTAAGGAAGGACATGGGCTGTGTTTTATTATTTTTACAACCCAGTCCCATTGCCAGCTGATTTTCGAGTGCCCTAAAGATGCATGTAAATGGGCTTATCTCTCCACTGAAATTAGCCATTTGGTGGATGAATCACGTGTATACGTGTGTATATAATTCATATTTAGTAAGTGCATAGCTCCTGCATTCTTCCATGTGTTTGCCTAAATCCGCTCGCAAATGCCTCTTGAACAACCTTTCAGGGGCAGGACATCTACGTCAGGGTCCAGCACTTGTGTGGAAGGGACGAAGGATGACAGGGCCATTGACTCATCATTTCTTCCCCTGTACACTGAGTGAGGCAAACTCGAGCTGCATGGTTACAAACCTCATCTACTACCTCCTCCCCATACCCGGGCTCCAGACCAACACCTTCCACCCTGCCTTTCCTATCTTTCAGGGAGCTTCTATAATACTTCCAAAATGCAGCCCAGATGCCTCGTTTGCCAAAATAGAGGTTCCCAGACTATCAAGGTTCACAATGGCTTTGTTAGGAACTCCTAAGAGCAATCCATGAAGTAACGTTAATTGTCACCAAGGAATATAAAATATGTTGACTAAAATAATGCAGGGTGTGCCCGATTCCGATCAGTTTCCTGCACGACACCCCAAGGCAGCCCCTCCCAATGGCAGCTGTCTACCTTGCGTAAGTATCAAGATGTGGGTCCTGGATTCCTGTGCTCCCAAACGTTTCCAAGTAGCTAAGAGCTCCTCCCCCCAGGAGTCCCACTATGTTGAGTTTGTGGAGTTGCCACCTTCCCCTGCACACAGTAGGTGGTCAGTAATAATTATGAGAGAGTCAGACCTAGTCTCTTGAGCTCCAAGCACTGTAGGGATCAAGCATCTGTTGCTCCTGCAGGAGCTGAGTGAGACTCCAGCGAGCAAGTGGAGACTGGCCAGTTCTGCCTGACTTGGATTTCGTGGGCACGTCATAGCCGCAGGCTGGCTTCCTTCCTTCAGCCCTTAGCAATCTGCATGCAGTAGCCAAGCCTTCAAGGGTGCAAGTGGCTTTCATCCTAAGTCCCCCCCACCAAGGTTTATTTGTTCTACATAAAAAGAACTGTGTGCTTGGGTAACCATAAACAGACTTTTATTTTGAATGATGACAGGTAGGCTTTTGTTTTTCAATTACATTGTTTAAGAACAGAACATTTCACGTGTGAGTTAACTCAGTAAGCCAAAGGTACATTCAGCAATTCGTTTTTAGCACCGCTTTAAATGAATTTATGTTATTATAGCTAAGTAAAAGTTAAAATTCTACAATGTGAGGCTGAGGCTTTCTGCCTGGAGCAATGCCCAGGACTCAGAGAGCTGGCTGTGTTTTGTCACACTGGAGCACACGGCCCAAACATGGGGCCATACTCTACATCATGACCCACAGCTCTGTAAATAATCCAGCCTCAACCAGATACAAATGCAAAGAACCCAGTTCCCCAAATGCTACCCTGCACTTACCTAAGACACTGGTGCTCCTACTGTGAGACGGGCTGACTATGTGCCCATTACAGAATGAACCCTGTTGTCATGAAGGCCACACTAGAGCAGGAATTGAGCACTGAAGTCTCCATTACAACGGGGAACACGAAAGTTTTCTATTAGGATAGCCCTTCAGGCTGCTGTGTGAGAACCAAGCCTGGGAGACAGGCCAGCCCAGGACCCCTCTGCCCCTCTGAGAAGCTCAGCTCTCTGTCCCCTGGTGCTTCTGTCCTCTGCATTATCAGATAGCATCGTCATTCTTTGTGTGGTGGCCCCAGCGTCAGCTCCAGTCTACTTCCTGGGACGTGGCAGCCATCACTTAGGAGTGGCTTTCGGCCTGGCACTTAATAGACGGCCCAGTTCTGGGTGCTCCCGCTGCTGCTGGCGGTGCTCCCGCTGCTGCAGACGGTGCTCCCTCTGCTGCAGGCGCTTCCTCCCCCGGGCCAGAGCCTCCAGGTACCACTGCTGCTCCTTCCACTGCTGCTTCCTCCGTTCCAGCTTCTCCTTTTCGGCCTCCAGCTTGCAGAACTCCTGATCCAGCTTCCGGAGCTGTGTTCGCAGCTTCGTGTTCTGAGCATTGATATCTTGGCAGAAGTCCTTGTGAGCCTGTTTGGCCGCAGTGACCCAGGCCTTGGCTTTCCTCTTCAGCTCCCTGGTGACATCCTCTCCAGACTCCAGCAGGTTCAGATCCTCCACTTGCTTCTCCAAGGCGGCCCTTTCCCTCAGGAACTGAAAGTGTGCCTCTCGGTCCATCAAGGGAATGTCAGCTACTATGCTGACTTGCTCCAGCTCTAAGGCTTCTATCTCGCGGTCTTGGCTCTTCTTTATCTGTGCCATGGGCTCCAGGACCTTCAGATTCTTTTTCAAGCTGGCCTTGAACTTCTTGTTCTGTATCAGCTGTTTCTGGAGGTTTGCCGTGCGGGAGGTGAGGGTGGAGACCAGCTCCTGCCTCCTGTTCTTGATCTCCTGACTCTGCTGGATGTAGTCTTTCCACAGGGACTCATACTTCTCCTGGGTTTCCTGGTTTTTCCTCTCCAGGTACTGGAGGAAGGGCTTGTCTTCTGCTTCCTCGAGGGCTTTTTCATCCTGGAGCTCCCTAGTATCCCTCAGTAGCACTGCCCTACGGAACTTAGCAGCTTCTTTCTCGTGTTCCAGCTGATTCATGGCCATCAGAGTCCTCCTCCTCACTTTCCTCTCCAGCCGTGTCATTGACTCCGGTTTCAGATAGCTTTTGAGGATGGTCACGTGAGGAGCGTCTGAAAGGCCGTCGGGGAACTCGGGGGAATCCTGGATCTCACTACGGCTGCTCTCCTGATTTTTGAAGCTGATGCTAAGCCCCGAAGAGCAGGAGCTTATGTCCGTGGGCTTTCTGTCAAGGGAAGGGAACTGGATGTCCTCTCTCTGTTCCTCCTGTTCCTTGTAGACTAGCTCTGGCCATCTCACCCTGAAATCACACAAGGCCTTTTTTCTGGTCGGACGAGGCATGTATCTGGATGTCAGGAAAACAGTTTCTTCATGTTTAGCAGGGAGCTCAGAGAGTCCCGAAGTCTTGCCTCCTCTCTGGGGAAAGATGGTAACGCTCCGGCCCTCTGTGTCAAAACTTGGGACACTTTGGCCTTGGAGCTCCATAGCTCCTTCGCCTCCTGAGGGCAGGTGTTGCTCTTCACAGAGTCCACTACCGCGTGCTCAGCACCTTCTGCAAGCTGCAGTGGTCCCAGTTGGCCATTGTCCTGGTCCCTAAGTCACCACTTTTTCTACATTGTCCCAGCTCTAGCACAGCTGACTTGCCTTTGTCCAAGTCTTAGAACCAAATGGGTTCTCTGCACAATGATGGCTCAGAATGTGGAACGTTCTGGGAATCTAATCCTTTGACCTGCTAAGGCCCAGTAAGAGGATTTCAGGGAGCAAGGGATTCGCCTGCTAGAGGTCCAGTTAGTTGATAATGTTGTTCTTCATATGGAGTTGCCGTCCCCTTCAGCTCCTTCAGTCCTTCCCTTAGCTCTTCCATTGAGGTGCCAGTGGGTTTGTTGTGTACAACATTTATCTACTCTTTCTAGGACATCTATCATGAAGGTGTGTTGGATTTGGTCAAAGGACTTTTCTGAATCTATCATGGGCATTTGGGATTTAGCTCACTGGTATGATTTATTACATTTATTGATCTTTGTAGGTAGAGCCATCCCCACACCCAGGATTACACCAACTCAATCACAGTGGATGATCTTTCTCATATGAGCCTATATTTGGTTTGCAAGTATTTTCTTGAGAGTTTTAGCATCTATGTTTATCAGAAATATTGGCCTGTTTCCTCCCCCCAGTCTCTCTCTCTCTCTCTCTCTCTCTCTCTCTCTCTCTCTCTCTCTCTCTCTCTCTCTCTCTCTCTCTCTCTCACTGTACCATTTCCTCATTTTTGAATTAGAGGGACCCTAGCTCCATAAGAAGAATTCAAGGGCACTCCTTCAGTTTCTTCTCTTAAAAAAACAATAAGCATTGCTTACATACCTTTTTATCCGAGTCTGGACTTTCAGTTGGAGGTTTCTCCTTGCTGCTTCCGTCTCCTTTGTTATGGGTCTGTTGACCTCTTCTTGGCTTAACTTCGGTAGTACGGATGAACCTAGAAATTCATCCATCTTTCTAACTCAGTGTGTTTTCTAACTGTTGATGTGCTCCCTCGAGTATTTTGAATTGCTTTGGTGTCTGTTGCAGTCTTCACCTGCTTGCTTCAGGTTCCCCTCACGAGGGTCCTCTCCTCCTTTCGCTGACCCCTTTGTACTGTCTTCTTTCTTTCTGTTTTGTTGATTTGTGCTCTGCTTTTTATTACATAGTCCTGTCTCCTGGGTTTGGGTTTGGTTTGTTCCCATTTTTTTTTCAGAGTCTTGAGTTCTACCGTTAAATCATCTATTCATGCAATTTCTGTTTTTTTTTTTTTTAATGTAAGCATTTAGAGCTAAAAACTTCCCTCCTGAGATCATTTCAGTGAGTCCCATACAGTTCATTGTGATCTTCATTTTCGTTTAATTCTCAAATTTTTAAATTTCCTTTCTTGATTTCTTCTCCAGCCCATTAATCATCCAGTAATGCATTGTTTAATCTCTGTGCATTTTTGCAGTACTAGAGACTCATTTGTTGTTGGTTTTGAGCTTTACAGACAGCATCGTGTCCAGATAAGATATGTAGATTGTTGTGCTTTTCCTCAGTTTGTAAGGATTTGTTTTCTACCATGGAATGAGGTGTGTGTTAGAGAAGCTCCCATCGTTTGCTGAGCAGAACATGTGTTCTTAGGCGTTTCGGTGAAATACTCTGTAGATAACAGGTTCCTGTAATGCACGATGTCACTGCATGCTGACGTTTCTCTGTACACACACACACACACACACACACACACACACACACACAATTTGTTGTTGTTGTTGTGAGATAACCTGCCTATCAGAAAGAGCATTAATTACTGAGTTGGAGTTCATCTGTGTCTTTAAGTCCAATAGTACACTTTTATGAAATTAAATGTATATATGTTTAGGATTATACTATCTCTTTGGTTAATTCCATTAGTAAAATGAAATGAACTTCTTTACCATCTTCTTTACCAGTCCCATCTGCTTTGAGTAGGTTTGTTTTTTTTTTTTTTTCCACTCTTACATTTTTAAGTTCCTCCTTTTGAAAACAAGTTGGGTTTCTCATAGATAAGAAGATATATTTATTTCTTAATGCACTTGGCCAGCCTGTGTCTTTTGATTAAGGAGTTGAAGCCATTGTTGGTATTTAAAGATATTACTGAAATGTATATTAAGGCATATTGCAGGACTCAGTGCCAATGGAGCCAAAACATTATTGAGTGGAGAGAGAAAAATGGGCCTTTTGTCAACAGAGAACAGTTGAAGAAGGTAAAAGGGCTTAGTCCAAAATCCTTCCAGCAGTGTGCTGACTTTGTCAGCATCAACCAGGGTCACACCCGGGCATTCTGCAGTAATCAGAACACTGGGTCTTCAGGTCAGAGCCAGGAAGCTGCCAAGGTCACAAATGAGACGCTGGGCAAAAAAGAAGAACAAAGCCGATGTCATCCTCATCCCAAACCCACTGGACGAGACTTGCATCCATCCAGAATCCTATGACATAGCAGTCAGGTTTTTGTTGTTCATTGTGGGGACACTGTGTGAAGTTGGAAAGCTTGGAGTGCAACAGAAAATAAATGTGTTTCTTGGAAAAGAAGGCATCGAGAAAACTACTGACAGGTTACAGACGTCTGCACACACCCTGCATCATAGATGGTCCAAGCCAGCCCAAAACCTTCAACATCTGAACAGATTTTGATAAGCCTGACTTCAAGAGAAGCATAGTGTGTCTGGAAGATCTGCAGGTTGGGACAGTTCTTACAGGCAAAGTGGAGAATGCCACTCTGTTTGGGGTATTTGTAGATATAGGCGTGGGGAAGGTGGGGCTGATTCCTATCCGATTCATAACAGAAACAAAGCTATCCAAAACAAAGAAAAGGCGGAGCCTGGGCCTGGGCCCTGGAGAAAAAGTGAAAGTGAATGTCCTCAACGTTGACATTCCCGATCTAGGATTTCTCTCGACCTCCTCCGGGTGTCGTGAGTGTTCCCTCATTTCTACACCCAGAAATCGGGAGAGGGGCTCCTGGTACTATCCCGACTTCCCACAGAGGCACGTGGTGCCTTCAGCAGCCACTTTCGGTCTGTATAATTCCTCGTTGACCACACTCTACTGCAGGGGGTACATACCCCCCTGCTACCATCTGCTGCCTTAGACCTGGGTGGGTTGTCTTGCTTATTTGAAATGTGCGGTGTTGTTTAACACATTAAGACCAGCAGTCTTTAATCCTGCCATTTTATTAGCACCTTTACTTATAATTCATAATTTTGTAATCTTTATTTTCCCTTGGCAAACCAAGTAGAAATATACTAGTAAAAGATTATCATGTGTTTATGACCATCAACTGAATAATTTCATTGTGTTCTTCAGAATATATGTATGGACCTCTACAGTAAATGACTGACTGGTGAAAGAAAAGAAAGAAATGTATATGATTCTGGGTGCAGAGGCACCTTTAATCCTATTACTCTGGAGGCAGAGACAGAGCTTTGTGAGTTCAAGGCCAGCCAATAATGAGACCTTGGTTGTCTCAAAACATAACAAAATAAATAAAGTAGAAGAAAAAAGTAGATGAAAGAAAGGTATGTTTTGATGTGTTGATCCTGCCTCTGCTTGTGTGTGTAAGTGTGTGTGTGTGAGTGAGAGAGAGAGAGAGTGTGTGTGTGCATGTGTGTGTAAGTATATGTGAGTGTGTGAGAGTGTGTATATTGTGTGAGTATGTGTAAGTATGAGTGTGTATATGTGAGTTTGAGTGTATATGTGTAAGTGTGTGTGTAAGTGTGTGTGAGTATGTATGTAGGTGTGTGAATGTGTGTGAGTGCATGTGTGTATGTGTGTAAGTGTGTGTATGTGTGTGGGTGTGTGTGAATATGTGTGTATGAGTATTTATATATATGTGAGTGTCCTGCATGTGTGTGAATATGTGTATGAGTATTTGTATGTGTGTTAGTGCCCTGTGTGTGAGTGTGTGTATCTGTGTGTGAATTTATATGTGTAAATGTATGTGTGTGAATGTATATATATATGAGTGGGTATGTGTATGTAAGGGTGTATGTGTGTGTGTGTGTGTGTGAGTGTGTGTGTGTGAGTATCTGTGTGTGAATGTATGTGTGTGAGTATCTGTGTGTGTGAGTATCTGTATGTGTGGATGTATTGTGTGAATGTATATGTGTGAGTGTGTGTGAGTGTGGGTGTATCTGTGTGTGTGGATGTATTGTGTGAATGTATATGTGTAAGTGTGTAAATGTATGTATGTGCACTTAGTCCTACTTTGCATGTTAAAGACTATACTTTTATTCCCTCTCTATACTGTCTTGATTCTGCTTATTTCTCTGCTAGGTCCAATACCCCTCACTCTCCTCTGTAGAGCTGTGTTGGTGACGGGGGACTCTGTGAGCCTGTTCGTACCATTGAAAAGCTTTTCCTTTGCTTTGCTCCCTCAGCTTTGTCAAATGGCTTGTCTAGGCGTAGAAGCCTCGGTTGGCATCTGTGGTCTCTGAACTTGAAGCACCAGGCCACTCTCGGTTGGCATCTGTGGTCTCTGAACTTGAAGCACCAGGCCACTCTGGCTTTTAACGCTCCCACTGAGGAGCCGGTTGTTATTCTGCGTTTCCCTTTGTCTGTGACTTGTGGTTTCTCTCCTGCAGTTTCCAGTACCTTCTCTTTGCTGTGTGTTTTTAGGGCTGTGCTGTGAGAGTTTCTTCTCTGGTCCCATCTATATGATGTCCTGTGTGTTTCTTGTGTCTGATGGAAGAACCTTCTCCTAGTTTGAGAAAGTTTTCTTCTGTGATCCGATTAAAGCCGGATTCTTTGCCATTGCTCTGGGATTCTCCTTCCATAGCTGTAATTCCAAGATCGTATGCTTTCCTGGTGTCCCTGAATTTCCTTTGTATTTCTTTTGAGTGTTTTTGAACTTGTCAGTATTTTGTGGCCTGTCTGATATCTCCACTTTATCTCCCAGTCCAGTTATTCTTTCCACTGGCTTCCATCCCACTTAAAAAGCTCTCTACTGAGTCTAATGAGGTTACAGCTTTTTTCAAACACATCCTGACTTCAGCCTGAGCTCCCGTCAGTATTTTTCTCTCTTTATTCGAGTTTTAAATCCTAAATAGTCTCCACCATTCATCTGTTGTGCTTTCCCGGGGATCACGCTCATGGTTCATCTCTTTAAATTTTTGTTTTGTCCAAATCCTCTGCATTCTCTGAATTTTGTAGCAGTTCTTATAAATTCCATGTCCTGGAATCCATCTAGGGAACTGTCATTGGGGAACTTAGTCTACGGTGGGTTTGTGGGGGGAGGGGGAGTGCGACATACTGTCCTGCCGTTCATATTGTTTGGGTTCTGGGATAAGACCTGGACATACAGACACTCGTGGTTGGTTATGTCTGATTTTTAGACAGCTTCTATGGTGACAAGCTTGGCTTGGGGTTTGGTTGTGGGTTTTTGATTTTGGTTTTTGCTATCACTTGAGCTTGATGGATTTCAGTCAGTCAGACGTGAGGTACCAGTAAGAAACTCCTTTGGTTGCTCAGGGGCACTTTTGGTCTTACAGTTAAGAAGTGACCAAGGAAGCAATGGGACTAGTGGTGGAATCCTTTTAGGCATCGGTACCTGAATTCTGCCAGGGAATATAAGGATGGCACGGGCGGTTTCTGGGGCACACGCCAGGCTAAGCTGGCACATGAAACCAAAGTTAGGCTCAAGACTTGGGGATGGCGTGGACAGGCAAGGGAGCACGGATGCACATCTCATTTCAACCTGGGTTAGAGGCCGGGTGGAGTGTAAGCTTCCTAGGATCTTTGAGACTCACCAGACTCAACCAGTGACAGGAGGTGCGACCTGGGCTACGTTTGAAGCTGGGTGTGGTACGGGTGGACTAACATCAGTGGCGCACCAGACCGAACTGGAGCACAGGAAGTATGACCCTTGCTGGGTCTAGAGGTTGGATACGGTGCCAGGAAACTGGATGAGGAGCACTAGGGTCAGGTGGACTCATCGGGCTAGGCCGGTGTACAGGATGTGCTATCGGGCCGGAGCCTGTAGGTTGGTAAGGGCACAGGAGGGGCTCCTGAAGCTAGCCTGGTGCACAAGATATGAGATGGGCTAGGCCTGGTGATTTCGAAAGGTGCAGACGGGCTAGGGTCAGGCAGACTGAGCAGGCTGAGCTTAGACCGGCCCTGTGTCGTCAGTAACCATCCACCTCGGTCTGGTCTGTCGTCAGTGACCAGGTCTTGCCCTGCAGGTCTTTGCGTCACCCCTTAAGAGGTAGTGATAAGAGGCTGGAACACAGCTCCTGCAGACGTGCTCCCCTCACTGTTCCTCACATAAGGGAGGACTCTGATGATCCTGAGGAATAATGAACGGTCCACCTTTCTCCCGTGAACAGGCAGGCTGTGGGCAGCCAGGCATGGAGAACCACAGTAACCTCAGTCAGGTGACCTCATCACCTTTGCTCAGCACCTTCTGCGTCAAATAAGAAAGACGTGTGGTAGGTTTCCAGCCCGCAGCCCATGCCCGGCACTCCACTGCACCGTCAGTGCTGTTAATGGGATAGTGAAGCCAGCTCATTACTGTGCAGGACTCGCCTTCACAGACCCAGCTGGGGAGAGCCACGCTAAAGGTCTCTTCCAGAACCCATGCGTCTACAGACCTGCCTGTGGTGTTTATGGGAGGGAGCTGTGTGTCCTGGTTCCATTTGTTGTCTAGGCCTTTCCAGCCCTGCTTCCTGGCCTGCAGCCTGACACAGTGCTTGTCTGAAGGGATTCTGTGTCCCTCAAAAGGTGACATGGTGTTTATGCAGACAGACAGTGGTCTCCAGTGACCTCCTCCCTTCTCTCTGCCCATCAAGCCTGAACCTGAGCAACAGTGACATCCTGACTATCTATGATGGCGATGAGGTTGTGCCCCACGTCCTGGGCCAATACTTTGGCAACAGCAGCCCTCAGAAGTTGTATTCCTCCACACCAGACCTCACCATCCAGTTCCACTCGGATCCTGCCGGCCTCATCTTTGGCAAGGGCCAGGGATTTATTATGAACTATATAGGTAGGTATTCCAACCCATCAGTCCTGTTTGTGTAGGGTGGCTTCCCATGGATGTATCTGTGTGGATGCTGAAACTGTTAGTGGGCTGGCATAGTCATCATGTGTGGTTTTAGGAGGGCTGGCTCTCGAGTCATGAGGATTTATGTCCTAGCACCACTGTGGAAGGCTGTGTGTCCTTGTGAGAGTCAGTGAGCCACTCTGAACACTCTTCTCTTGTGTGTAAAGTGGAAATACTGAGTGTCTCAGTCAGGGTTTTACTGCTGTGAGCAGACACCATGACCAAAGCAACTCTTATGAGGATGACATTTGACTGGGGCTGGCTTACAGGTTCAGAGTTTCAGCCCATCATCATCCTGGTGGGAAGCAGGGCAGCATCCAAGCAGGCATGGTGCAGGAGGAGCGGAGAGTTCTACATCTTCATCCCCAGGATGCAGCAGGAGATTGTGAGCTACACTAGGTGGAGCTTGAGCATAGAGATCTCAAAGCCCGCCTTCTCGGTGACACACTTCCTCCAACAAGGCCACACCTCCTCCAAAAAGGCCGAAGTTTCTAAGAGCGCCACTCCCTATGGCCAAGCATTCAAACACACACGTCCATGGAGACCAAACCTATTCAAACCACCACCACAGTGCAACACATTCGATACTTCTGGGCATTTATTTTGCCCAGAGATTGGTCAGACCCTGGTGCTCTCTGGCTGTGAACCTGAAGTTATTAGTTCATATTCCTAGGGCCTGCCAAGGCCTCACAGACCCATAACCAAACACACGGAGACTCATACATCTCTTCAGAGCCATATCTGTGCTAATTAACCATCATGTGGCCGTTGAAGACAGTGAAGCCGAATGTGTGTCTCAAACACGACTGGAACTGTATCTCTTCTTTAAAAGAGAGGAAGGACCAGCTGGGCTCTGGCTTCCATGGATCCCATGAAGGCATACTTTTAATCCTAGCACTCAGGAGACAGATGTGTGTGGATCTCTGAGTTCAAGACCATTCTGGTCTAAATAGTAAGTTCCAGGTCAAACAAGGCTGCATGGTGAGATCCTAGCTTTAAAAGAAAGGAGGTGGGGGTGGGGGGGAGAGAGAAAAAGAGTGAGTGAGAGAGAGAGTGAGAGAGAGAGAGAGAGAGAGAGAGAGAGAGAGAGAGAGAGAGAGACTCATGAAGCCCTGGGTTCTGCCCCAGCACTTCATAAATGACCTTTGCTCTCAGGAAGATAAATATTAGAGATTTAAGGACACCTTCAGATGCACAGTGAATTCAGGCTGACAGAAGCTATGTAAGACTTCCTGAAAGTAGAAGAAAATGAAGAGGAGAGGGAGGAAGGAGGGAGAGAGGAGGGGAATGGAAGAGGAGGGGGAAGGGAGAGGAGGGGAGGGAAGGGGGAGGAGAGGGGAGGGGAGGAGGGGGAGGAGAGGGGGAAGTGGGGGGAGGGAAGGGGGAAGGGAGAAGAGGGGAATAGAAGAGGAGGGAGAGGAAGAGGAGGGGGAGGGGAGGAAGAGGAGGGGAGGGGAGAGGAGGGGAGGGGAGGGAAGGGGGAGGAGAGAGGGAGGGGAGAAACAGCTAGAGACAAGTCAGACACAGACAGAGTTGTCTATCAGAGCAGTCTCCTTGCCTGCAGCAGGGTTAACAAGAGCTTGTGGAGACAGACCATTTGGGTGTCTCCATGCCTCCTTGCTGGGGAAAACAGAATTTCCGTTTTTCTGGTAGCGGCCTCCAGAAACTGAATGTCAAGTGCAGGTGACTCAGCCATGGTCACCCAGGTAGAGAATGGTACCGACAAAGTAAACTCCGAATGTCACTCCTGCCGCAGAGGGGACAGAGTTCTGCACAGGGGTGTGGTAGAGCAGTGCCCACTGAGGGTCAGGCTGCCAGAACTTTCTGTGTGAAGCCATCTGGCCAGAGAAATCCCATGGTTTGACTGTCACCTTGATGACAGGATTTTGTGGCGGTAAAACTGTTGTCTTGCTGCGAATTAACCCTCCACGGTCTCAGGAGTCGGTCATAGGGCACATGACTCTGAGTGTGGAACTGCTCCCCCAAACCTAAGGAAGATGTCTTTATTTTAAAGAGGTGTCACGGAACGACTCCTGCTCAGACTTGCCTGAGATTCAGAATGGCTGGAAAACCACTTCCCACACTGAGCTGATCAGGGGAGCCCGGATCACTTATCAGTGCGACCCCGGCTACGACATCGTGGGGAGCGACACCCTCACCTGCCAGTGGGACCTCAGTTGGAGCAGCGACCCCCCGTTTTGTGAAAAGAGTAAGCCAGCTTTTTTCTCCTGAAGTCACCGGGTAGAAAGCCCCTCCTAAGGGCACATGGTATCAACTGCCTGTTTGAAGTAGGAGCTGGCTTCCTCTCATGAATAGATTTACTGGAACCCCAGGCTCTGGTGCCTCCAACCTAGTGGAAATAAATAAAGTGCATTGGGTGGAGGGTGATGGGGGCAGAGGGGACTGTGGCAAATGATAGAGTACCCCAGCCTGTGTGGAAGCCACGTTGACTCTTTAAGCCAAACCCATCCTGTTCCAGCTTTACCTCCCTCCATCTGCAACAGCCTCCTTCCTGCTGAGTCCAGGGTGCTACCCCAGGAGTACAGGGCCAGCCATGAGGAGTAGCCATGCCCCCTGTTCTGAAAGGGGGATAAGAAAGGAGGTGCTGCTGGCTTCTTCCGATGTCCTCCAAGGGAAGTTGCTGAGCTGAGCCTGCAAGAGGCCTCTTCTCCCATCATCAAAGTCCCAGCCCCAGCCCTGTTGTCAGGGTGATGGTTTGGTACTCCCGTTTCACAAGATCAGAACCAGAACAGCTCGATAATGGCTCCTGTTGGCTGAGGATGGGGGTGGGGGACGGACAGGGAAGGAACTGGGGCACATAAGGAAAAAGACAGCAACCAGGCACCACGGGGAACTCCACTGAAGAGCCACAGTCAGACACACGCATGTGCGGTGCCTGAAGCACCTGGCACACTCAGTCAGACACAGGCAGGCAGGTGATGAGTGGATGGATGGACAGATAGACAAGCAGACAGGTGGACAGATAGGCAGATGGGCCGATAGGTACAGATGGATCAGGTCTGTGAATCAGATGGTTACTGACATTTCCTATGTAGGGATTTCTCTGTGTCTCTCTATATATGGGTGTACACTTATATCTGTGTGTGTATCTGTGTATGTGTGCCCATGTGCATGTGTGGAATCCTAAACATTTATGCAGATATACAATGTGTATGATACACACACACACACAAAATAATGCATATCTATATGTGGCCTATAACCTGTCTGTCTATATCTACCTAAAACTATATCTAGATGGATGGGTGGACAGACGGACGGACTGATACACAGACAGATAGGGATGGGTGGCTAGACAGACTGACGGCTTCGGGTAGAAATAGCTGCGGGTAGATTCTGCACACAAGGGACTCGTGAAGGGATGTGCAAGCACCGGCCGTCGGTGGCGGCTGACTAGGACGGTGGGCGCTGTTCACATCAGTCAGGTGTCCGCTTCCTTCCTTTTTAATTAGTTTGCTGTTTCCCTTTTATCTGTATTGATTTTTTAATTAAACTGCGATTGATGCTTGTTTTCTAGTGTCAGGCATCACGCAGGGAACAGGGGCAGCTCTCGCTCGGTTCTTCCCACTCTGGACGTTGCTCAGGATTTCATGGAATGGAAGCTCAAACTGAGAGCTCCCCCTTCCATCGTGCTCCCCACACATGCTCCCCTCTTCCATGCCCCCACCATGCCCACCCTCTTCACCGTGCTCCCTGCACTCACCCGCCTTACCATGTTTCCCACCCATGCTCACCCTCTTCACAGAGCTCCCAGTGCTCACCCTCCTCACAGTGCTCCTCATGCTCACCCCCTTACCATGCTCCCCACCCATGCTCACCCTCCTCACAGTGCTCCCAGTACTCACCCTCCTCACTGTGCTTCCCGTGCTCACCCTCCTCACTGTGCTCCCCGTGCTCACCCTCCTCACAGTGCTCCCAGTGCTCACCCTCCTTACCGTGCTCCCCACCCATGCTCACCCTCCTCAGTGATGACATATACTTACCGTAGAAGTAGGCTCAAGACCTAGTGAAAAGTCTTGGGACACATTCAGGAATAGCATTCTGGTCTCTTCCCACCTGACCTGTTCACCAGTCACCTCTGTGTATCTGTGTGCCTTGTCCTCAAAGGGCCAGGGCTGACTTGGGAAGCTTTCTACAGGAGAAGCTCCTCATGTAAATCTTGGTGACCTGTGTGTCACCGTGTGTCCATGTCCTTTTCTCTCGGTAGTTATGTACTGTACCGACCCCGGGGAGGTGGAGCACTCCACCCGCCTCATCTCAGACCCTGTGCTGCTAGTGGGCACCACCATCCAGTACACCTGTAGCCCTGGGTTTGTGCTTGAAGGGAGCTCGCTTCTCACCTGCTACAGCCGCGAGACGGGAACTCCCATCTGGACATCTCGCCTGCCCCACTGTGTCTGTGAGTCTGTGTTCAATACGGGGTCATTGTTTCAGGCTTTCCTTCCTGCTACGGAGGAGAAAGGCCTGGGGTGGGGAGGCATCGCAGTATCAGCCTCTGGCCTGCACACACACACACACACACAGTCATGCGTGAATGCAGTCACACACATGTAGGCCCACAGGATGCCAGCTCGCTAATGCCTGCAGGACATGTAAAAAGAGAGGGAGGGAGAAAGAGAGAGAGAGAGAGAGAGAGAGAGAGAGAGAGAGAGAGAGAGAAAGAGAGCTCTCGCACACAAAGGAAAGATTCTAAAGTCAGGTATGGAGCATGTCTGTTTGGGGAAACTGAGGCAGAAAGCCCAAGAGTTCACAAGTTTATATTCAGGCTGAGCTTTACAGGGAGAGCTTATCTGAGATAGAGAGGAGGGCAGTGGCAAGATTCAGAAAGGCCTTAGCCACCAGCTAGTTAACACTAGTTAGCAGTGGGTTAACAGCCCCAGGAGTCCTACTCAGCAGTTGTGCCCACAACAACCACTGGCCAAGGCAGTGAGAGGAGAGAAGAGAGCATCACACACCACCGAGGTTTGTTTAAAACAGCTGTGATCCCAGTACCAAGTCTGGGTGTCTCACAACTGCCTAGAACTCCAGCCCCAAGGATCTGATTTGAGACACACGGACAAAACACACCTGAGCCTCAGGCGTCTGAGGGAGAACGGAGCCCTGGCAGCGGAAAGCTGGTGACCTTGGCTGCCCCTCCAGGGGGGAACACATTCTGTGACCGGTTACCCAGGCCTGGCCACTGACAATCCCAGCAGCAAGCAGCCCCACCCTCGCCTTGAGCCTCAACTCCTCTGCTCCGTAAGGAAAGCATCCGAGGTGTGTCATTTATGCCAGAGGAGAGAGAGCAGTCACGGTGAAGATGTCTTCTCTCCTTGGCTTGTGACCAAGCTCCTGCTTGTGTAGGACTTGTGCAAATTACAGAAAGCTGAGGTTCACAGGGAGTAGTAGCCTGTGTAACTATAACTAGACAGTTGAGGCAGACTAGTTTAGACAGAGAAAGAGTTCACAGAGCCCCACCGTCCCAGGTCTGTAGTCTTTAGTGCTGGGCAGTTGATGTGATGTCCATCTTGGTCAGAGTCTGTGGCAAAGCAGAGAGCTGGGACCAGGGTCTCTTTAAAGGAACCAGATGACTCCAGGGCCTCCACTAGGCCCCATCTCCCACAGTGTCACCCTTAGGAACAATCCTCAACACAGCCCTCTGAGGAAACTCAAAACCAGAGGTAGGGCAGCCTCCAGAACCCAAAGCATAAGCTCGGGGCTCTCCCAGACCAGAGACACCCGAGTTCTCAGAAGCCACACTCTTGCAGCCAATGCTGCAGAGACCCAGGTGGAGGATGGGCCAAGCCGACTGTCTCTGAAGACAACAGGCCATGAAAGCCCCAAGATCCTCAAACCTAGAGCTCCCTCCACTGGGTCCAAAGTTCCTGGAAATCTCAGTGTCGGCTGCAGGACTGAGTGGGGCCAGCTTCCCTGACACCCACACTAATGAACTCACAAGTCACAGCAGGTGTCAGGACACTAGAGGCTCAGGGTGAGCCTGAAGAAGCCGGGGGTGAAGGATAGAGCAGCCTCAGTGGAGGAGGGGAGAGCCAGAGTATCACCAGGCTGGGATTTAAGTTTGGCCATTTTTCCTTGTGCAACTCTGGCCAAATGAGTTGCCCGGGTCTCAGTTTACTCGTCTGTGAAATGGCAATACCGCAAGTTGTTGTCCGTGGACGCCAACTTCCCACAACGCCCGTCTCCACTGGCTGACAACCAAGCAACTGCGGCAGGTGACCGAGTGGTCCTTTGCCACGGATAAGAAGGGAGGAAGGCAGTTGGATCTGTCTCTCGGGGTCACTGAAAGACCCTATAAAGACACGATTTCTGAGCCAGCTATGGTGGTTTACACCTATAATCCCAACACTGCTGAAGCAGGAGGATCGCAAGTTCAAGGCCAGCCTGAGCTGCGTAGTTGCAAACCGACAAAACTGGCTGCAGCTGCTACTGGAGGAGATCCAGTCATGACTCCTGGGCCCTCGGAGGCTTAGGGTTGGTTGTCATCTATTGCGAATGAACATTTAAATATTTGAGCCGTGAACTAAGTGACATGTGAACCCATTACTCATACTGTGATGTCACCTCTTGGTGGCTGTGTTTGCAGCCACCTAGGGGACACGCCTCTGTACGTGTGCAGGGTTTCCAAAGAGAAGATGCTTCCACTGTGAACCCTGGATGTGGGTGGTATCCGGTGGGCAATGAACTGTGAGCCCGAATAGACCCTTCCCTTCCTGAACAGCTTGGGTGAAGGGTTGCATCACAGCAACCAAAGCGCAAGCAACGCGTCACAATGAACCGGACGTTTCAAAACAGCATCCTGCAGTCCCAACATGTGGGGTGGTGCGGCACCAGCGTTGTGGAATCGTTCGATAGATCTAGATCAGTCAAGTATATAGAATCAGAGGATTATAGAGACATCTTCTGGGTGACACTGCCATCTGCTGGTCACTTCTGGTACTACAGGGTACTGTAGGGATTGCAGGAGGCTTTGAAGGCACCCCCCTCTGTTCTAGGAAGAACACCTGTTCTAGAAGCACCACTGAACCCTGGGAGAACTGAACAGAAACCGGCTCACAGCCTGCACTCCACTGTCCTGGCACAGTTGGGTACAAGTCGGCTGTCTACCAGGCCAAGCAAAGAAACCAGGGAGCAAACGCAGCCCTGATTTTCAGAGCGGTGTGCACACCTGGTGGTGTCCACAGGCCTCAGGCAGGCAGAGCCTGAAGAACTATCTCCATTTCGATGGTAGTCACTTGCCTCGTCTGACTAAGCAATGCAGAAAGATGAAAACCACCATTTAAACTGGGTATCACAGCACACAGGTCTCCTCTCCTCCCTGGGGTGGGGCAGAAGCTCAAGGCTGCCTTGGGCTACAGAGTAAAGAACCTGTCTTTAAAAGCAAAGGCTGGGATGTAACCCACTGGTTTTCCACCCTGGGTCTCCCACAGTGTTTGCTAAGACTCAGAAAATAAACTAAAAGTTTAAAAGCGCTCCTTGTCGCAGGCCCGGGAACACTCTTCAGGGTTTCAAAACCTCTTGTCAGTGTCTTGAGTCCCAACCGTGGGTGTGTACTGCAAGATGTCCTGAAGATTTCCCAGGGCCGACTTAAGGGAGGCCTGGTGACATGATTGAGGACTTGGCTGTGTGCACAGACAATGGTAACCTTGAAGTCTATGGATGACTTCCGCTGCACCAGTCAGCAGCATCGGCTGAGCACGGACCTCCTGAGCCGCTGGGCTCCCCTGGGGAGCTGGTTGGAAGCAGAAGGAGGTTCTCCCTGCACCCCACCATTTGTATGAACCCCACACACACTTGTGTGTCTGTGGATTCATGAGAACACATAGTGTACAGGATCTCAAGGGCAGGACATTGAGTGACCACCCCAGTTTCTTCAAAGGTCCCACAGCGGGATGAGGCTCTAGGAAACAGGAAAGAAATCCTGCTGGAACTTGCCTATACTATCCTATCCTCTGAGAGAGGCTTCCAACTATATGGTGGCCAGGAAGGTACCTTTCTGCCAGCTGACCTCTGGGCAGGCTGCATATCAAGTATGGGGGAGAGGGGAGAAATGGGGGCTTTAACAACTTCTAAAGGCTTTTGTCTTGGTTTAAAGATAATCACTCCAATGTCAAGGGTGGGAGCCAGCATCCACCAACCGACCCGTTCCAGATGAAAGCCCCGGTTCTTCCCGGCACTGATGGCTGTTGCTGATATACCTTTGTCCATTCATTCATTTCCTCTCTGGGAAACTGAGACTCTGGACCACCTACAGGTCTGGGCAAGCATTGGCCATGAGACAATAGGGCTGACAGGGTCTGTTGGCTAAGCAGCATACCAGCTGCCCAGACCCCGCAGGCCACTGCCATCTGACCACCAGCCTAGCCAGTAGTAGTGCTGCCTCCAAAGAAGCAGAGATACAGCCTTGGCATGACGGGTCCTGACTCCTGACACCTCAGAGTCACTAGGGGCTCATCTACATTGTACAAAATAAGAGCCAACACCATTTGAGGCTCTGGCTGTAGGCCACGAGTCTGGGGTCCTTGCGGCAGGGCCTTGACGAGGAGGGCAGAGAGAGGGGGAGGGCCTTCAGTAAGTCTCAGGGGCCTGGCCATGCTTAGGGCGTGGTCCCAGAGCTTGCCTGAGACAAAAGGAGGATGTTAACCCAGAGGGGGGGAGGGAAGGAGGAGGAGAGAGAGAGGAGAGGGAGAGGAGGGGCGAGGGCAGGGAGGGAGGGGAGAGGGCAGACAGAGAGGGTCCCTTGCTTAGCAAGGCGCATGTGTTTGGTGGAAGCAGACATAGTCGCAGAGGAGAGAAGATGAAGTGGTCCTGGGGGACAGTTGGGAGCAGTTGTCAAACGCCTCCGGTTCCCGTGGGTCTAGGCCACTTCCTCTGAGTCCCCAGGGTTACACCAGAAAAACAGATGGAAGGCAGGGAAGCCTAGACCACAGGTTTTCCTCGGGTCCCTTCTTTCCTGCTCACCTGGGAGCACCTAAGAGCTGCTGCAGAAACTCTCATCTTTCTGAGTGGCCGGCAGCCGGCCCAGGAAGTGATGCTAAAAGCCAGGGCTCTTCTCAAACCAGCGTGAGGACCCCCAGGAGGGGCTCCGATAGAGAGATGCCGGGACCTGTGTGCATCGTTCGTAGGAATTATAGCATGAAGTGCCTGACCCTCAGAAATCAAAACTGGGGCTGCCCTGGGACCCAGTGCTTGTTTTTCTGAGTGTCTACCCCAAAGAACAAGAAGTAGGACTCAGCAGGATTTGCATCCGCACCCCAACAGTGTTTACATTAACCTAACAGTGGAGGTGAGCCACGTGTGAAATCAGGACACAGGAAATGGTCTGCTCATCCACAGAATACTATTCGGCCTTTCAAACAGAAGCCCTAGCCAGGCCTGGGGTGGCGCATGCCGTTAATCCCAGCCCTCAGGAAGTAGAGGCAGGAGGATGTCTGAGTCCAGCCTGGCCCACAGAGTGAGTTCCTGGACAGCCAGGGCTACACAGAGAAACGCCGTCTCAAACACACACACACACACGAAAAAGAAAAAACACGTGTTTATGATACAAGGCAGGAGCCTCGAGGATCTTGCGCTGGATGAAATGAGCTGCTCACCTAGAGAACCGTCACACCTGTTTGAGTTCGCCAAGACCAAGCTGGGGTACCAGAGATGGACCTTAACGCTAGTGGCCCCAGCAAGGGGCACCGGGTCCTAGTGGTCGACTGTTCACTGCTAAGTGGGTAAACCTTGCGAGGATTTTACCACAGTTTAAAATCTTGTAACTGTTTGAGGATTTGTGGCGCTTCGCGTGGAGCGGTGCTTCCTAGCAAATGGCTCACCCAGCGAGTTCCATCTTTAGGTCAACCTCTGCCCGGACTTGGCGTCTGCAGTACCCAAGAGCAGCCACCAGGGGGAGGCGTGAGCCTGTTGGTTGCAGCCACTTGGCTTCTGGCTCCGCAGGCAATTGACTCGGATTACGCGTTTTACTGAGCGGGCACTGCTGAACGGAGGGAGGAAACACTAGACAGTTTGTGGCAGGTGGCGTCGGGGAAGGATTCCTGGAGGAGGAATGGGTGGTGAGACTAGATCGGAATGCGCAGGACGGGCTCTGGAGGAGTGGACAGTTTTTTTAATCGACAGTCAATCGCCACCACCATCCCCATCCCTTACTGAGCGCCCTCCACAGGACGAGGACTCTTACACCCAGGCCCTTGTGGGGTCCTGCAGCCGATTTCCCATTTGCTAAAGGGAAAAACCAGGAGAGTAGAAAAGGTTGTAATGCTTTCTGGAGATCACACAGCTAGTAAAAATAGAAGGAGCTAGATTTTATTTTTATTTTTTTATCCAAGTTCCACAACCCTATTTGTTCTTTGATGCTCACGGGTCAGAGTGAGGATGCTGCCGGGTGGGCTATGTCACCCAGAGACTGGGACTGTCTCAGAGTCATGTCTGGCTTCATTTCAGCTGAGGAGTCCCTGGCATGTGACAACCCAGGGCTGCCTGAGAACGGGTACCAGATCCTGTATAAGCGGTTGTACCTGCCTGGAGAGTCCCTAACCTTCATGTGCTATGAGGGCTTTGAGCTCATGGGCGAAGTGACCATCCGATGCATTCTGGGACAGCCGTCCCATTGGAGTGGGCCCCTGCCTATCTGTAAAGGTAAAGAGACCCAAGGAGCCAGGGTGAGGGCTGGCTCCCGGGAAAGCTGAGCTTGTTTTAGGGGTGGGTTTCACAGAATCCAAATCCAGTGGGTGCCTGACCAGTCTGGTTTCTTTATTTTTTCATATGTGTTTCTTGAGACAGGGTCTCATGTAACCCACACTGGCCTTGATCCATCCTGTTTCTACCTCCCAAGTGCTGGGGTCCCAGGTGTGCACCACCAGCTAATTCTTGATTCCTATTTTTGTTACTGTAACGAAGGATGGATACTTTATGAAGAAGTCTGTTTGGTTCAGGGTTGTGGCATTTAAGGCAAGACACTGCACTTCTGGGTGATGTGTGACGCCTGCTAACACAGCAGGGCCATCCCACAGTGGGACAGAGAGGACATGCCAGCCAGCTCTTACAGAACCACTGAATCCCAGCTATGGCCCTTTGAAACAACATCAATCTATAAATCAGGACACTAATTCTCCAGCTAGCTTCTCAGCAGGGGGTGTCCCTGCTCTGTAGTGACTTCAATTAGTCTAAATCTAATCAGGAGTCCAGAGACCTGCAGAGTGTGCCCGCAGCGTGGCCGGCTGTGCCTTCGGTGTAGTCTCTCCCTTAAGCCTTCATTTCCACGATCTGTGTCCAGAAGGCCCTGATGGGGACAGCTCAGTGCTTGGCCAGCAGGGTGTCTTTGGCGATGGGGCATGGGTTATAATCCGTGGTACCTTGAGTTTCAGGGTTTTATAAGAAATACAAGTTTATGAAAATAATTTATATAGAATACTGATCCCAGTCAGTAAATATGGGAGGTATCTGTATCAGGGTCTTGAATTACACATCCTTAGAAACAATGTAAAAAAGGACCCCATGAAAATATTATATAGTTAGAGGCGGTGCCCTACCCCCACGTGAACGGCAGTGAACGTTCAAGGTCAGCACGAGAGGCTGTCTCAAAAAAGCAAAGCAAAACCTTAAGAGCTGTGAGAGGCTAAAGTTACAGGTTAGAATCCCGAGTTCCCAGCTTAGAAGCAGGGTGACCTCCGAGACCTCTCTGCACTTCTCTGAACCCATTTGCTCTCCTGTAAAACCATGACAATGAACCGTCACGTGCAGGAGATTGGCAAGGGTGGGCAGGGATGCACGGGCTCTTGGCGCGATACAGAACGCGTGGCAAATGCCATCACCGTCCATGACACTTCGGCTGCTCGCCATCTCGTTCCTCTCCATGTCTTGGGAGGTACCAATGAGGAGCTGTTTATGGGCACCACGCTGACACCGCACCCCCGGGGCCCAACAACCTCTGCTTGTGCAAACGGTGAATTCCCTCGGCATTGACCCTGCTTCCTGCTTCTGTTGCAGTTAACCAAGACAGTTTCGAACACGCGTTGGAAGGTGAGTCTTACTCTATCTTGTAAGTTCTAATATATCAGGCAGCTGTGCCGATAGCTTTTCCCAGGGCCTCCTGATGCCACTACGAGGGCTGGAGAAAGGGAAAGACCGTTAAGAGGGCCCACTGCTCTGCAGAGGACCAAAGTTTTGTCCCCTGTGCCCATGTTAGGCAGCTCACAACCACCTGTGGCTCCAGCTCCAGGGACCCAACGCCCTCTTCTGGCTTCTGTGGGCAGCCGCACACATCACACTCAGAGGAGGGGGGAGAGGGAGAGGGGGGGAGGGAGAGAGAGGAGAAGGAGGAAGAAGAAGCAATACTAAAAGCAAGGATAAATGATAAATAAAAGCAGATATAAACAACAAAGAAAATAATAAAACTTAATTTATGTCCCTAAGTGGAACCTAAAGAGATTTGACAGTGACCCTGAAGCCAGCGGAGCCTAAGAGGCCCCACCATGCCGAGCATCTTCCAATGCACTGGTGCTGCCTCACATCCTGGGCAGAGCATCCTCATGGCTGCAGAGGGAAAGGCTGCTAAGAGCCTCCCTCCCTCTGGCTCCACTCCCCGGCACAGTCACATCTCCTCGGGGTGTGGCTTGTTCTTGTGGACAGGTTACAACCGATAGCCAGGGTTCTCTCATATTTGAGATTCCTTCCTTCAGTTCTTGTCTTAGCCATGACAAGCTGGTGAAGGCAGCTTAGGGGAGGAAGGGTGGATGTGGCTCACAGGCCCAGGGTACAACCTGTCATGGAGGGGAAGCAATGGCAACAGGACCCCGAGGCAGCTGCTCACACCACAGCCACAGTCAGGAAGCAGAGATGGACGCCGGTGCTCAGCTGTCTCCTTTGTATCTGGTCAGGGACCCCAGCCTGTGGTATGGAGCTGCCCGTATCTAGGGTGGGTCTCCCTCCCACATGGACCTTTCCAGATATCTCGTAAACACACCCAGAGTTGTGTCTCCTAGGGGATTCCGGAACCAGTCGGGATGACAGTGTAGAGGAACAGTCGCACACAGGAAATGGCCTGCCTTCTGCACCACGTCTAGTCAGCCCAGTGCAGGACGGTGGCCTGTTCATCTCCTCTAGGAGAAGCCGGAACCAGTCCGATGGCTGTCCCGTTGTCTCTAACACCGTTAATGTAGTTCTGACAACGTACAGCACATACCTGTGAAGTACGGGTCCTCGGCTGATGTCCCCCTGGCAGGTGCATGTTAGTCAGGGGACAAAGATAAGTCTCGGAGGGTAGTAGGTCAGCCATTCATCTTAGGAAGCAGCCTGCCCCCACGTCCGTCCCTGTGCCGGGAGTCCCCCGGCTGCCTTTTGCCATGCAGGGCCCTGTGCTCGGGGGAGGGGGGCCGTATAAACAAAGCCAGGGTACCGGGTGTGTGCGTTCATTGTGGGGGTGGAGGTGATTATTTTCACCCATGTAGGAAGTGGCTAATGGGTTAGAGGTGGAGGGGTCGCTGAGCTTTGTGAGACTTGGCCACAGAGGGGCTCAAGTTTCCAGAACCGATGTGGGAGAGGAAGACCCACCCTCAAACTGTGCTGGAAAATTGCTGCTAGGTCCCAAAATATCTGCCATGATCTCTGCAGTTGCCACATGCGTTGGGGGGAGGGGGCAGCAGGAAGCTGGGCAGTTGTCTACACTGCCCCAAGCCACCCCTGGGTGCATCTCACAGGCAAGCTCTAGAAGGGATCCCCAGTGTGGTGCAGCTGCTCACAGAAGTCTCCAGAGAACACGGCAAGATTGTTCTAGAACTTTGTCCAAGCCACCCCCCTGAATTGAGTTTTAACCAGATTTCTGCTTTCCAATGGGCTTAGAATGAACAGGGTTCAAACTGGTTCTCAGCCACCCTTTGGTCCCCACAGGTGACTCTGAGCTCCTTAGTAAGGGCCAGCGACCCAGCCTCTGCTCTCTGTCCCTCCCGGGCCCTCCAGTGTCTAAGGCTGTGGGATGTCAGCTAGGGAGGGGCGCTCACTGAGAACCAGATTCCTCGTGGGTGTGGGGCTCGTGGGAAACAAAGAAGCTCAGTGGCTTGTGTGCTCAGTAGCAGAAGCGGCAGCAGAGTCATCACTGGAAGGCGGGAACATGGCGCTGGCCATCTTCATTCCGGTCCTTCTCATCTCCTTGCTCCTGGGAGGAGCCTACATCTACGTCACGAGGTAGGCGGGGCCTCAGCATCTCCACCTGCCGCCCGCTCGGATGCTGTAGCCTGTGTGATGTGAGAGCATCTTGGTACCTCCAGGTTCCCCTGTGGCCTCCCCGGGGGCAGTCATCCCTCTGTTCACTTAGAAAATGCAAGTGATGTCCCAGGGCTTGACCCCGGGTACTGAAGGTCGCAGCAGTTGTCCTCGAAGGACAAAAAGCCATGTCTAGAACGGTCACAGACACATTTACCGCACGGTTTCAGAGCCACTGCCATGTGCCCGCAGCCTCTGGGCTCTGGGAACATCATAGTGAGAAAAACAGACCCGGGAGGGGGTAGCCGATCTCCAGAGCACAGGAGGAAAGCAAGTACTGAGAGTCGATAAACAGAAGCCTCGAGTAGAGGTTATATGCTCTGGTGGCGTGGGTGAGAGAGACCACGCTGAGTATCGCTTTTGGGCGGGCTTCAAACTTGTAGTGAGTGACTTGGGAGGCTGGCGGGCGGAGAAAGGACTGTGAGCATGTGAGTTGCCCTCGTAGACCTCACCCCTGCCTTCCACAGCGCAGTGTGTGTTGGGGCGCCATCCAGGGAGATGGGTTAGAAAGACTCATAAAGCACTTCACAACTCAAAGCAAGAGAGAGGTGGCGAGGCTGGCTTGCTGCAGCCCTATGGGGTCGAGAGCGGAGAGCACTTGCCCTCAACGGGACCCCGCCCACTCAGGACTGTGTTCAGGCACCGTTCCCCTGGGCAGCAGGGCAGGGGTGCAGCTTCAGCTCTGTTGTCTGTCCCGAAGGTGCCGACAGTACTCCAGCCTCCGCCTGCCCCTCATGTACTCCCACCCCTACAGCCAGATCACCGTGGAAACTGAGTTCGACAACCCCATCTACGAGACTGGGGTAAGTTGTCCTGCTGCTCTTCTGGGGGGCCTCCCCTGGCCCCACAGCGTGGCCGGCCGTGCTGGGAGAAGCCAGCTCTGCTTGTCCGTGATTAGAACCCAGCTTGGAGCATCCCGGTACAGCTGTCCTGTCTAGCCGAGCTCCACTCCTTAAAAGCAGCAGCGTGGATCTTTCCGTGCCCTGCGGTCAGGCTCCCGGGGACATCAGGAGATGGCACAGACGCTACAGCCGTGCCTCGCTTACAGACAAACACGTGATCTGGGAGAGCGTGTGCTCTTGACCGCCCCGTCAGAAAAACCTCACAAACCTCTTCCATGCACATGAGTGGCCAGTCACTCTTTGGCGCCTCTGGGTGCATCAGGAGTTAAGCTGGAGGTGAAGGGTGGGTTGCTGGCCTCAGGTGATAGTGAGTCTGCTCCTTCTGCGGCTAGGATGAGCAGTTGGAATGCAGAGAACGTGTTCAGGCAGCAACAGCAGGAGCTCCCTGTCGTCCTCTTCCACCTTTGCACATCTGTCTGGCATTGGGCTTATGCCCGGCAGGTGTCATAGCCTGGCTATAGACTTCAGAATGCTACAGAGGGTGGCTATGTCCTTACTAGGCAGTGGGGCCCCTCCAGCTCTCTCAGAAGCTTCCAGCATCGCCAGGAACTGCAGTTGGTTGTAAAGCTGCTACAGGTATAGTCTCATTCCAGTGACCAGAAAAGCCTGGCAGAGCACACAGACATCCTCAGTGGTGTGGGATTTACCACGCGATGGGCCCTCAGACTCTGCTCGTGACTCAAGAGAACATGGAGGTCCAGCAAGATAAAAGCAGCTCAGACCGGACTACACAGGCTTGACTTAACATCCTGAGCCCTCCTTCCTCCCTGAACCTCGCTAAGATCTGTCCATAGTTATGATCAGTTATCACCTGAAGGACCACAAAAAGCTAGCAGGTTCTGTGGCTGCATGGTGGGGACGTTGGGAGGAGTTACTAAAACTAAGATGTAGATAAGGTTGCACGTTAGAGGATGTCAGGCAGAGGGGGCTTGTGAAAGGGTCTGAGGTGAAAATGGGGAGTGGGGCCTCCACACTGATCTGCCACCATCTCCTGCTTTGACCTCCCGTGTGGACCTCCTGATATATGAACACTGCTTCGGGGCTCACAAGGCACAGCCAAGGGTTTACCAAGGCTTGGCCAGGGAAGGATTCACACCACTCTTGCTCACCGCACCATTGTGGTTTCTTGGACACGGAGACTTGTGGGTAGTAGGAAAAAGAGGCAGTTTACCAACAGAAGTGAATGAACTTGAACGTAGGCCAGAGTTGGGTTGGCCAGGGGCCTGTGACCTCTGATGGGACCCTCGGGAGTTGTAGAAGTTACAAGTTGAATCTAAAGAAGAGAGTGGAGTTTCAGTCACCTAAGCTTGGCTTTTTCCACATCTTGATGCTTCTGGAAGTTCCTTCCCCATTCTCCTACCTACCCAGGCCTGACCTTTCTGCCCATGGTACTTCCCATCCGTCAAAAAGTGTTGCTATGACCGTGGCTGTGTTAGCCTCAGGGGGAGTGACTATAGCACTTGCAAGGTGAAGCCTGTGACTTCATTGGCTCCTACCCCTCATCCCTGGTTCCAGCTCAGAGAGCAGTGAAGAAGGGGACCAGGCACAGTGACATGGTCCTTATTCTCTTCTCAGATCAGAGGTGAAGGTCCAGCTGGTAGCCACGGAATTCAAAGGAAGGATTCGTATTGGCTGGGGAGGTTCCTGTCACCTAAGAATCAGAGCATATCCTGAGGCAATGGGAAATGCTAGTAGCATCTGAGGGTTGGGGTTCCCAGAGGACCAGCTATGTTAGCTCTACTCCCCACCACCCCCGTCTTTTCAATCCCTATGGTCACAGTGTTGGCAGGAGATCAGACCCCAGAAGATGACATAGCACATCCACACACCTGTAATAGAATCACCCCAGGCCCCAAGCCAGGGACATGGGGAAGCCTTGGGACGTCACTGTACCACTCAGGGCTTAACCCATCTGTGTCACTCTGTCTGGCAGGAAACGAGAGAGTACGAAGTTTCCATCTAACAAGAGCTTCCCTGGAAAGGGGGACTTCAGAGACAGACATACAGACATGAACTGTCAGGACCTCCTGGGACATTCATCAGAGACCCTGTGACATTGGGTTGCAGCCCTGCTGGCCGCCATCTTTCAGCTACACTGTTTCTTTGCTGTACTTAATTCTATTTAAAATTGAAGGCATTGACACCGGGTGAGTTTGCTACATTGTGGCTGCAGCCAAGGGCACGTGACAGCCTCCATTCCTAAGGCGAGCAGCAGGTCAAGTTGGATCAGCAGTGCCAGGTTTGGGCTGCAGTGTCCCGCATGGCAACACATCACAGTGTACTCGGTACAAATGAAAGCCCTGGGGTTGTCGGAGTGCGTCTTGCCTGGGGTTGCCTTGGAGTGGAATTTAACCTAAGTACTTAAGCCCATATTTTCCCTCCAAAACAATTTCTGTGTCCTCTTTTCCAATTTAAAATTCCTCTAAAAGGTCTTAGCCCATCTTCTCCTTCCCATGGCCTTCCGAAGGCAGCAAAGATTTTCCCAGAATTTCCTGGGCCCAAGAAATACCCATAAGATGAGCAGGCAGACTCTTTCCTAAAAGGTGATTATCCCAAAGCACTGTCAGGGATGCCTGGGGAAGGGGACTTCAAAGAAGGATGGATACCAGATGAGTTCTGGACCCCACCACAGCTGATGTGGTCATCCTGAGACTGGGGTCATAAATCCACGGGCAGGTTAGTCTACTGAGTGACCAGGTCTGCATGGGAGGGAGAGAGATACCCTGACCTGAAAGCCAGGGGTTCGCTCTGATTCTCACCTGGGCTCCTAGACCATCTTGGCCTTTGGCATGGCCATGAGAGACATCCAGATCTTGTTCTCACAAAGTCCTTAGAAGGGGGGTGCTGAGAAAGGGAGAGGTCCCTCTCTGGCCTCTCAGGCTCTGAGGAGCAGAGCTATCAGGTAGTGTTAGTACATAAGCAGATTCCCCGTGGACAGCATAGGATGGAAACCACAGGATAACAAGACACAAGGTCCAGCCTGAACGTCAGTCAAAATGTCTCCCAACAGCAGACCCTCCCAGCCTTCATTAGAGGTTGTGGTTCTCCAAAAGACTATTTTCTAAGTACAGACATAAAGAACGGTGTCAGGGTTAGATGACAGCGGGCATAGGTAAATAATCACTTGAGGACCATGGCATGACCAGGGGATGCTCAGCAGCCAGGCACGTGGGGCCCTCCCTGTGTTCTCCTGTGCTGTCTGTCGTGCTAGATGCCTGGGTTTCAAAGAAGAGAAGGCTCTTTCTGGCCGCAGGGTTGTAGAGAGAGCGCATCTCCTCAGCCCTCATCCTAGCAAGGATGGACTCATCTTCCTCCAGGAAGGCCCCCTGCATGCATTTGACTGACCACTGTGGCCGGGGGCTTCTCATGGGGTTTCTAGTCACTCATCTCATCCACCCACAGAGGAACCAGAGGAGAGACCGTACAGGCTCCAGGGAGCAGGGGCCCCTTGAGAAAAGACCTACTATGAGTAATGTGGCCTTTCTCCCAGGGGTGGAACCTGTTCGTGGTTCTTCCAACCCCAGGCCTGGGTCACCTGCGCATTCTGTCTGTGCCGTTTGATTTTAGTCCACCGTGTGCCCCTGCGGAGACTAAGCACTTGCCTTCTATAAAGGCTGACTGTGTGTCACCCTTCTAACCCTGCTCCCTAAAGCTGACCAGGCCAGGCCCAGGTCATCTCTTGACCATTGGGAAGGGGGTAAAAAGGTTATTTTTTTTTTACAGGAGACCAATGTCTCAGTTCTGACTTAGTGGTGTAGTCAGTGTGACCATGTTTTAAAATGTTGTTCTAGCCTAGAGGTGGATCATTTGAGCCCATTATGAACAGTGACTGAAAGAACATGCTGGTGTCTGGTTTTTGTTTTTGTGTTTTTTTTTTATTTTTTGTTTTAAATACCTGACTGTGTATTGATAACGTGTAAAGGTTTGGTTTAAAAAAAAAAAAAAAAATGATGTTGCCAGTGCCGAATTACCAGATGCCAGTTCCAAGGCATTTCATGACAGTCCATCCTTGTCTGTTTTTTACAAGATGGAGATTTGAACCCACCGGGATTAAATTATTTTTAGAACGGGATACACTCGTGAGCCCTCCCACAAGCAGCTCCCTGCTCTGACGCCAGTGGGGACACGTGTTTCGGAACGTGCGCATCCTTCACACTGATTGGCTCAGGCAGCTCTGTCAATGCGCACGGCTCCTCCCCCTCCTGCTCAGAGCTCATCTTCCCCCTTAGCTTGCCTTTTGCTAAACTCATTTTCTTGCCAGCATAAGCATTCTGACCTCTGCCTGGGGGCCATCTTCCCAAGCGATCACACCCAGAGCCTTTGAAGACAGCTCTTTGGAGAACTCACAAACCTCAGGGGACAACTCTGGAAATCCACACACAGCCCTGGAGAAGAAGAAAGGTTAGAGCCTGAATGGCACCATGAGGGCTCCAGAAACCAATGGGTAGCTTCAGGAACCGTAGGCAAAACGACCTCTTCTTTTGGTGGTGACCTTCCTGTGTCTTTGATGAGGCCCGGTGAGGTGGTACTCCAGTCCTGGTCTCGAGCGGAACTCGGCACCCACAGAGACAGGCGTCTTCTCGGATGCTGGTTCTTTCATGTATCATCAAACAGAATTTAAAAAGGCAAACTTTCTAAGCTAGAAAAATTAAATGAAATCATTTTCCACTTTGTATATATTGCTGCTAATAAAACAGTTGTAAAAGAACGCTGGGTGTGGGTTTTCTTCGGAAGCTCCCTGGTGACACCAAGGGCTATGTTTCCGGTTTCTGGGGCCTGCTTCCGGTTTCTGGGGATCTGAATAAGGTAGCAAGTGCTGATACTTCAGATGGAGATGCGAGACCTCTCTGCAGTGGCCCTGGGCACCTTTAGAACAAGACCTGTATGGGGAACTACTACCAAAGGAGGGAGCAAAGTTCAGTGGGTAGAGCCACCAGTCCTGATGACCTGAGTCTGGTCGGGAAATCCACAAGGTAGGAGAAAGTTGGCTCTAGCTATCCTCTGATCTTCTGGTTCATGGTGTGTGCCCTACACATAAACAAGCAAACAAAGAAAGTAAATATAACCTTAAGGCTTTAAAAAAAATTAACAGACCAAAAAAAAAAAAAAATTGAAAGCAGTCCATAGACTTTTTCCTTCTGGTAATAATGTATTTGAGTTCTACATAATTTTCAATTGTGTTGTTCAAAAGAAGATGCCAGATCATTTCTAAGGAAAGAAGAGAAAGGGGAAGAGGAAGGAGAAAGAGGAGGAAAGAGGGAAGAAGAACCAGGAATGGACATGCTCCTGTAATCAGGAAACAGAGGCAGGACTAATTCAAGTCTGTCCTAGGCTACATAGAAATACTATGTCTCCAAAAAAAAAAAAAAAGTTTTCAATTCATATACCTTAACCTAATAGACTTTCTCAGCAAACATGAATAGAGAAATGTATTTGCTGGCACATCAGCAATTTATGTGTCCTTGTTTGTTTCTTTGGTGAGACAGGATCTCCCTATGCACCATAGTGAGCCTGCTCCCAGCCTGAGGTTTCTGCTCCATTTCATTCGCAACAATACTGTTACATTTTCCCAGTGTTCCTCACACTGGGCTTGCCTCCCCAACACCTGCGGGTAGGCAGTCTCTGGAGTTAGCTTGGGTGGGTGGGGTGGACAACAGTCTGGAGAGTACCGGATCTCCTGATCCAGTCCCAACCCTCTTCCTCCCTACCTTAAGCCCAGTCAGATGCCTTGGAGGGCAGCAGTCTCCACATGGAAGCAATATCGGGATGGCAGAAATAAGAGCATAGGGGGCAGGAGAGGAAGCCTGGGTCTCAGAGGAGCCGGTGTTCCTCCTCAAAAACAGCAAAAGAGGCAATGGCACAGCGTGAGCCAGTCATCCACCATGAAGGAGCTGGTGAGCATGCATATTCTAGCTAGAGGGCTACCGTAGGGGAACCTGAGCATGGGAGTATAGAAATGCCATCTCCAACATTCTACCTGTCTTTCAGGTTTTTTCCTCTAGAAACTCATCCGAAGTGACTCTCTCACATTTCTCCGGTACACATGTTCATTTATGTTTCTGTGTGCACATGTGCACATAGAGGCCAGAGATCCCTTAGTTAGGGTTTTACTGCTGTGAAAAGACACCATGACCGAGACAACTCTTTTATGTAAAACATTTAATTGGGGCTGGCTTACAGTTTCAGAAGTTCAGTCCATTGTCATCGTGGTGGGAAGCATGGCAGTATGCAGGCAGGAGGAGCCTAACCAAGAGATCTACTTCTTGATCTGAAGGTAGCTAGGAGGAAGCTGATTCCACACTGGGCGGAGCCTGAGCATAGGAGACCTCAAAGTCCACCCCTACAGTGACACACTTCCTCCAACAAGGCCACACCCACTCCAACTGGGCCACACCCACTTTAAGGCTACACCTACTCCAACAAGTTCACACCCACTCTAACAAGGTCACACCTCCAAAGAGCGTCACTCCCTGTGAGCCATGTCCAAACCCATTCACACCACCACAGAAGGTAACACAAATATCTTCAGAGCACCATTCACTCTTTTGAGACAGGGTCTGGAGCTCACCAAGCCTCAGGGACCTCCTCCCCCCCGTTTCTGCCTCAAAGTGCTAAAGATCTTTTGAGTAGCCCAGATGAGTGTAAAACTCACAGCAATCCTCCTGCCTCAGCATCCTAAGCGCTGGAGTGACAGGTGAGTCTCCACACATGGCTTAAACTACTACTGTGGCACCCCTGCAGAGAGATCTTTTAGCCTGGGAAGAGGGAGACATTTTGCTCCAAAGCCAGAAGCTCCAGCGTGAAGGACAACCTAGGTAGCCTCATCATCGAAACCTTCAAGCCAGGAGTCAAAGACCTTCCCTATACATGCAAATGCAAGCAGCCATGTCAGCAAATATTTTACGGCTTGTCAAGAGCTGGCATGCATGTCAGGCCAAGCCATGGGTGTGCCTTAACAATAGCAGCCTGTGCTACCAACTGCAGGCTCTGGTCAACTGAGGCCAGAAGAGCTTCGGTGTGCAGAGGACTGCAGGCAAGCTAAGGAGAGGATCTCCCAGCAGGGAGCGGCATGGTCAGGCTAAAGCTGAGCCCAGGCTCATCGCCCTGCTGCTCTGGCAGGTACCCAAGGGTTGTAGTTGATGGAACACGTGATTGCTGAGGCCAGCCTGGGCTATGTGTGACCCAGAAGAGAGGAGAATCCCTGAATGTGGGAGGTGAAAACAAGAGGGTGTCTGTCACAGGGTGGAGGCGGTTGGGCTCAAGAGGGAGACCCTGTCAGAGCGAGCAAGAGAGAGGGGGGAGGGAGGGAGAGAGAGCGAGAGCGGGAAAGAGAGAGCAAGAGAGGCAGAGCACTAGGGAGCAAGAGCGAGAGTGAGAAAGAGCGTGAGAGCAAGAGCGAGCAAGCGGAGGGGGGAGAGAAACTATGAGCATGTGAGAATTTGAGGACAAAGCACGGCAGGGCTAGCAGCCAGTTAGGGTGGTCACGTGGCTGCTACAAGTAGGCGGGGCTACAGGTGGGGGGCAGGCTCTGGGGAAGTGGGTGGGGTGGATTGAGAGGAAGAGAGAGGATGGTGGCTGGTACATCTCACGTTCTGGCCCCTGGAACATTCTCGCCACTCACAAAAGCCATCGTGCCAAGGCAGGTCCGTGGTCACTCACAAGGCTGCGTGTGGATCTGTGCCCACACTTCCTGTCACCACAGATCGTCAGTGAGATGTGGGCTGGTTGTGCTCAGTTAATGACCGCGGAGCAGAATGACTTGTGACTGTGAAGCGCTGAGCGCATGGAGCCCAGGCAGGCCAGTGCCAGGCTCCTCAGGAGAGCCCTGTGGCCAGAGTGTCAGTCTCCAACATGCCTCTGCCCCTTGGCAATGGTATCTGTGGTAACTTGACCCAGCAGCCCGGCAGCCTGTACTGACCAGGTCTAGACAGAGACACGAGGTGTCACAACGGGACCTGTGGGCAGAGACGTGGGGTGTGAACGCAGTGTGGTCTCCCAGTCATTCAAGTGTGTGTGTGTGCCCTGTCCAACCCTCAGGAGGTCAGATTCTTGGTCCTGTACCTGCTGGCTGAGCTCCTACTCAACTGTATCAGAGGTAGGGGGACCCCACAGGGCTTCATGTAAGCTCCAGCCTGGGACACTGGTTAGGGGGCTCTGTGATGGAGCCAGTAGAGGGACGCTGCATGGCACCCTAAAAAGCACCCACCTCTACTTCTCTGAGGTCAAGTCTCCTCTGAGGAAGGAAGGTGATGGATGGGCAAGGAGTCTGCAGTCTGCAAGGACCAAAGGCCTGAGGCCAGCCTTGTGATGTGCCAGACAATGCCAGCAGGGCCTGGATCCCAGAAAGGGCTCTTCCAGTGGACTCTCCACTTTCACTGCAAGGCGTCCTCATCCCCCCACCTTCACTATGCTCCACACTTAAAACAGGTCACATGTGACAACACCTAGAATTAACTAAATCAAAGCACCTGGGCACAGCTGGGAGGGCACACCTGGGAGGGCACATCTGGAAGGGCACACCTGGGAGGGCACATCTGGAAGGGCACACCTGGGAGGGTACACCTGGGAGGGCACACCTGGGAGGGCACACCTGGGAGGGCACACCTGGGAGGGCACACCTAGGAGGGGTTTCCTTGATTGGATCACCCTAAATGTAGATCATCTAAGGAAGAGCCACCCTTAATCTGGTTGCAGTGTACATCAAAGGACAAAGAGTGGAGCTTCTGCCAGTTGCCTACTTGCCTCACTCACCCTGCTGCAGACCCACTTCTTCAGGGTCCCAACACATACTAAGGACCAGCCAAGACATCCAGCTTGATGAACTATCGGATTCGTGGATGGTCCATTGGTAAACAGCCGTTGTTGGACTAGCTGGGCCACAGCCTGTAAACCACCTCTAATAACCAACCCTCACCCCACCGACCTGTGCGTGTTCACAAGTGTGTGAGTGTGTGTGTTTGTGTCCATGTATGTGCCTGTATGTATGTCTGTGCATAAGTGTGTGTGAATATGTGCAAGTGTTTGTTTAAGCATGTGTGAGTGTGTATGCTCATGTGTGTACATGGGTGCATGGGTGTGCATGGGTGCATGTGTGTGTGTGTGCATATGCATGTGTGTGCACATGTGTGTGAGAGAGAGGGAGAGAGAATGTGGGTACCACGTGTGTATTCTATCAGTTCTCTTCCTCTAGAAACCCTGACTTGTGCATCATTCATCTCTACACTTTCCCTGCGGGGAGCTGGCTGTTCTCTGTGGATAATCACTTCTGATGAAATGGGCTCTCTCCAGTGAGGCAGAATTCTGTCTGGAGAAATGCAGGCTGCCTTTCACTCTTGGCAGAGAGAGACAAACCAAGGTCATTGCTCTCTCCCTTGCTCATGAAGCATGCCCAAGTTATAGATTGATATATATACATATATATGTGTGTGTGTATGTATATATGTGTGTGTATGTATATAGGTATGTGTATGCATATATAAGTGTGTGCAGATATGTGTATATGTGTGTATGTATATATGCATATATGTGTGTGTTTGTGTGTATATTTGTATATGTATATGTGTGTATATGTATGTGTGTACATGTCTATATATGTGTGTATATATGTGTATATGTGTGTCTGTGTGTAAATGTATATATGTATGAGTGTGTGTGCATATGTACATATGGAGAGAGATAGACCAAGACAGAGAGAGATAAAGATATAGCCATAGACACAGATACAGGTAATAGATAAAGATGTTTAAGACGTTTAACGTCTAGACCTATCTTAATAAGCAGGGGGTGGGGTGTGAGTGGGAACCAAAGAACGAGGCTCATCACAGGGAAACTCCTTTCGAATCCTGTTGGCTTCTGCCTGTGCCACACGTTTTCTAAGGCTTCTTCCAGGCTCCACGCTTCCTGAACTTCGGCAACTCTCAGACCCAGGGCTCTGGCCCTCTCACCAACCTTGTCTGCACTGCCAAAGCAAAACAGCCAAAAAGACAAGATACACAGTGGTTTTCATAGATAATCAAAAAAGCATGTAAATCAAAAGGCACAAGTGCCTTTAACTCTGCAGTGCTCTGAAGTCTCTGTTCAGATTTCAGAGATACCCGGTCGAGGTTCTGGGGTGTCTGGCCATGGTTGTGGGATGCCTGGCCAGGCTTTGGGAGTACGTGATCATGACTCTGAGGCGTGTGGCCATCTTTCTGAGGTGCTTGACAACGGGTCTGAAGTCCCTGGACACTGTGTAGTCAGAGATGTGTATCATGACTCAGTCTGAGCCAATGGGGGAAAGTGGAATTTGAATCATAATAATACCGAAAACAATGTTATTGTTGGAAATTAAAAACCCTGTGAGACCACCTGCCTTAGCTCACCATCATGACTGTCACCACGAAACCTATAATGAATGTCACAGAGGATGCCGAGAGAAAAAAAAAAAAAAAAAAAAAAAAAACCCCGTTCACTCTTGGTGGAAGTGTGAACTAAAAAGGCATTGTGAAGTTCAGTTCAGGGGTTAATCAAAAAAATTTAAAAGTAGAATTTTGATATGATCCAGCTACCAGTCCTGGGTGTATACCGAGAGAACACCATGCCCTCACAGAGCTCTTTGCCTGCCATAATCATTGTCACTCTATTCACTAGAACAAAGAAGAATCAGCCAAGTTGTCACCAAGTGGGTGGATAATGAAAATTTGATGTATATGCAAAGACTGGAATAGTATCCAGCTCTTTAAAAAAATGAAATCCCAAAATCTGCAGAGAAATGGTTTGGCTTAGAATGATTTTTGTTTTTAAACTAAGTGAGGTCACATAATTGCAGAAAGAAACAAACCATGAGGAATCTAGACAAGAATATGTTTGTATGCAAACGAATGCACACATAGGTACAACACACCACGCAGACAAGAGAACAAGACAGGCTGAACACACCGGGTAGCAGTGGTGGCCACACCTGTGATCCCAGCACTTGGGAAGCGGAGGTAGGTGGAACTCGGAGTGTCAGGCCACAATCACAGCCGAGTGAGTTCCAGGACAGCCAGGGCTACAGAGAAAACTGTCTTAAAACCCCATCCCCACACCACCACCAAAAAAATGAAAGGCTGAATACTGGGGTGGGGGAGGGGGAACAGGCTGAATCCAGGCAATGGACAAGAGCATCAAAGGGGATGCAGAGATAAACTGCTTTTCTAGTTCTGAACGCGCTGTGGGTGTTTCGTTTCTGGTGGTGGTTCTTTCTCCGTTTGTTCTGCATTCTTGTTGTTCTATAGTGAGAACATAAAATCCCAAGTGACCACCCCAAGTGACAAATGGACATTTGTTTGGTGCACATGAACACCTCTTAAGAAGATAAAGCCTATTGTCTTGGTTGGGGTTTTACTGCTGTGAACAGACACCATGAACAAGGCAACTCTCATAAGGACATTTAACTGGGGTTGGCTTACAGGTTCAGAGGTTCAGTCCATTATCATCAAGGCTGGAGCATGGCAGCATCCAGGCAGACATGGTGCAAGAGGAGCTGAGAGTTCTACATCTTCATCTGAAGGCTGCTAGCAGAATATTGGCTTCCAGACAGCTAGGATGAGGATCTTAAAGCCCACATCAACATGACACACTCACTCCAACAGGGCCACACCTTCTAATTGTGCCACTTCCTGAGGCCAAGCATCTACAAACCACACTGCCTGGCTTTTTGTTGGCCCACATTCCTCCAGACTCCTTGTTTTGACTTTGCTCACTCATTTGTTTCCCCAGACTTAGCTCCACTGTCACCCTAGTGATCTTCTCTCTCTCTCTCTCTCTTTCTCTCTCTCTCTCTCTCTCTCTCTCTCTCTCACACACACACACACACACACATACACACACACACACACACACACACACACACACACTCCTTTGGCCATAGGTGACTGTGAGGCCTTCCAGCCTGCATTCCCCAACTCATCCAGCAGACCAGGGCAGCTGGAACGTCCTGGACACTGTATTTCAATAGCAACTCACCACTTGAAGCTTATATGTTAGAGTTTGAATTGCTGTCCCTGCACCCCGTGTCAGTGTTCAGGTGCCGGACCACAGTCCCACTGCGGTGGAGCCTTCTTTAGTCTACCCTTGAACAGGCTGACTGCCTGAGGCTAGCCCAGAGTTGGAGGGTGAGTTCACGAGCAGAGGGTTTAGCTAGAAGCTACTGCAGGAAGAAAAGAGGATCGACCCAGGATAGAGGTCTCAGTCCTAGGAAAAGACAAAACAATGTGAGAAATGTTCATATGGTGAACATACAGAGACCTCAGAGTGAACGTACAGTGAACACTGACTGAACATAAAGCAACATATAGTGAACACAGTGGTTGGCAGAAGCCGTGGCTTGAACTCATGCTGAAGTCACCTGGTCCTGTCTTTAGGCTCCGAGTGATACAAGAAATCTGACTAAGCATTCAGTGGGCGGTCTCAGGTGATTATAATGGGGCAATGTCATGAGGGTGAGCCTGTATGGTTTCTGGTGGCTTTAGAGGAAGAAAAAAAGAGACCAGACTCACACAAATCTGCTGTCCCTAGCCACATGATATTTTGTGTCATCTTGGGATGGAACCATCATGAAGGCCATAAGCAGGTTGGGCCCTCAGACTCTGCTCTTCCAGGACTATGTCCCAAATTAAAACAGAATACTTAAAATGATCTCACTCCGTAGCCCAGGCTGGAACTTGTTCTGTAACCCAGGCTGGCCTCAAGATTATAGCAATCTTCCTGCCTCACCATCCCAATTCTGTGCTCGATACCCAGCCCTTATAAAGTAGCATGCCATGAGCCTGTTGTCATGGCAATAGATGGAGACAGGGGATGAAGGGCTGAAGAAGGGACAGAGATAATCCCAGTTTTTTCTCTTGGGCAGCTAGAGGGAAGAATGGGATGACATGCATTTGAAACACAGAAGTAACGGGTCATTGCGTGTGCACGTATGAGCATGTAGAGGCCAGAAAGCAACATTGGTCTTTCCTCAGATGCCATCCACAGGTTTCTTGAAACAGTGTCTCTTAATGGCTGACTAGCCTCAAGCCTCAGCCACCCTCCTAGCTTTCACACCAATGCTAAGATTCTAATTGCATGCTACCAAGCCTGCCTTTATACATGGGTGCTGGTGATTGAAGGCTGGTTCTCATGCATCTGAGGGACCCCAAGGGTTTTTACAGCCCCACACCCTCCTTCCCTCTTCCCCCTCCACCTGGGGATAAGACTAAGACAAGTTCCATTCTCCACCCCCAGGAACACTCTTGAGTAAAGAAATTCTCAGAAAGTAATGACCGGCCTTCTGGAAAGCCCTAGATAGAGTTCAAATGTGTGTCATGTTACTAACTAATAGATTCAAAGGTCAATATGCTTAGCCAATAAGTTTAAACTGCAACCTTGCAGATGTAACCTGTACCCCTAAAAAGTATAAAAACTGCTTGTCATAGCCATTCGGGGCCCCCTCTAGTCACTAGTCACAAGGGGTTGATTGGGGGTGGACCCCAACGAGCCAGAAAATAAACCTCTTGTGTTTGCACTGACCCCCGATCTCTCACCTCATTCAAGGGAGTCTCCAAGTAGTTAAGGCTCGATTCGAGTCTCGAGATCCATGAACAGCATCTGTGACCTAGAAAAGCAACCAGCCATTCTTGGACTTCATGAAAAGAAAAAGAAAAGATGGAAAAATTCACTTTGTCTAACTACTTTGTTCAGAGTCAGGGTCTCAAGTAGTCTGAGCTAACCCTGTGTTCCTCTGCCCTGCAAGCACGTTGTCACAGCCTGTGTAGCCATGGGTAGCTTTGGTCTATAGCTTTGCTCTAAATACTTTTTTTAAAGACAAGTCTTCTTTTGTTGTCTTCTAAAATCCCTTCTTGGACTGTGCCAACCCGGCAGCTGTTTCTACAAGCCCTTGTGTTTCGCTCTGCATTCCTGTCTCAGATAGCGGATTTTGAGAACAGAAATATAATCACCCCTGTGAGGACAGCTCTATCTCAGCCCTGGAGAGGGGGGAGTTCAGCAGCAGAGGACTCTGTGTTGGCACGGTGCCTGTGGGCACACTGTGACCTATACTGATTTGTCAGAACACGAGTATTATAAACAGTAGATGGAACCCAAACTCCAGAAGCCTGAGCATCCCAGATACACCTCTGCATCTCCTGGGATCTAGAAAGTGTACTGGGGGCATCAGACAGGATGCTGGGCTCTGCAAATCCTCTCCAAGTCTTTTCTGAGGGCTTCCCACCTCCCCCATGCCCAGTGCAAACCTGAGCTAACGGTTACTTTTTTTTTTTTTTCAAATGTGTGCTGCAGGGGTAGTTTGGGGCATCTTGATTTGCAATTCCCAGCAGCTCTTCCAGTCAGAGTGCCTTTTGGTTTCCATGGAAACCAACCGTGTTTTGAAGAGGCGGTGGCAGGTTCGGTGCATAGGAATTGCCACCTGGGAATGCTTGTCAGTCAGTTGGTTAAAGTGGACTGTGAGAGAACTGTGCTTTGGGGTTTCCTCTGAACCTGTCAGGTTGACCTTCTAGAGGAAGAAAAGTGGAGCGAGATGAGCCCCACCCCCACTCCAGCCTTCGGGGCCTGGGCCATCGTCATTAAGTCACTGTTACAAATGGAAGCCACCAGTAGAGCAGGTGTGGTGACTGACACCTGTGTTATTCCTCTGATGGTGGGGCGGCAACTTGTCACCCCAGCTCGGAAGATTTGATTCTGGTGGGACATGGCAGCCCAAGGTATTGGTTCTCAGCAAATTTCATGCAGGACTCTAGGAGTTTGTGGGCTTTGCATATTTACCTGTGTGTGGGAGGACAATGCTTGTCTTTTTCTCAGCTCTGGAATTCAGCTGGAGCTTCCTGGTCAGTCATGTGATCTCCCTATAAAAGTCCAAGTATGTGGGGACCGTTACTGGATATCAGCTGCAGCCCCACAGGCTGATCTCTGTCTCTATCTAATTCCCAGAGGCCATTGGGAAGATCACACCATGGCATTTCTCCCTCAGAGCACCTCCTACCTCACCCCCACCAAGATGTCTTCTCTTCCTTTTTCCTTAATAATTCTGCATTTGCTCTTCTTGCCCTGAGTCTTCTTGGGTGTGAGACAATGCCAGGCTGTCACCGGCTTAAGGTGTCTCTGGGGACTGTTGACCACCCCAAGTTAAACCCACTGAGAGCTAAGACTCCATCGCCCCCAAAGAACCCACATCAGCTGCAGTGCCCCCTGCCTCTCTCTGGTGTTTTCTTGAGCAAAAGGCATGGTGGGGGAAGGGCATCAAAGGGCATGAGGCTGTGCTTCCCAGGTGTGGTGTGAAAAGATTTCTGATCACTTCCTGCCTCCTGGACTGGACATGCATAGGCAACTCATTGCAGTCAGCACACAACTCTTTTTCATACTTACTACATTAGTTCAGGTTGGCCCAGACGTGCAATCCCTCAGCTTCCCAGATGCTGGTAGTTGCAGGCCAGTACCATCCAACCTGGCCAGAATGTGACATTTAGAACATCTATCTATTTCACATATAGTAAAACATAGGAAAACCACTTGAACTCACATACAGGACTGTGCTTGGATGCAGAATGGATGGCAATTTTATTTTTCTTTGTGATTAAATAAAACCTTTGTTGTGGCAAAAGCACAGCATGGGTGTGGTGGTTCCTGTAATCTTAGCCCAGGGAGTGGCATTATTAAGAGGTGTGGTCCTGCTAAAGTGGGTGTGGCCTTGTTAGAGTGGGTATGGTCTTGTTGGAGGAGGTATGGCCTTGTTGAAGTAGTTGTGGCCTTGTTGGAGGAGGTGTGTCACTGTGGGTGGGGCTTCAATACTCTAGTAGCTGCATGGAAGCCAGTATTCTGCTAGCAGCCTTCAGAGGAAGATGTAGAACTCTCAGCTCCTCCTGCCTCTTGCCTGCCTGGATGCTGCCATGTTCCAGCCTTAAAGATAATGGACTGGACCCCTGAACCTATAAGCCAGCCCCAGTTAAATGTTGTCTTTCTAAGAGTTGTCTTGGTCACGGTGTCTGTTCACAGCAGTAAAACCCTAACACTGTGGTAGCACCCATATTTAATTCCAGCACTCGTGAGGCAAAGGCAGGTGGTTCTCTGAGTTTAGGGCTAGCCTGGACTACAGAGTGAGTTCCAGGACATCCAGGGCTACACAGAGAAACCTCATCTAAAAAAAAAAAAAAAGAATAAGATAAAATAAAAGGAAAGACAGATGCGTGTTTGGGGTCTGGACACGAGCAGAAGTATTGAAAAGAATTGTCTGCTGCAACATGCTTGTACAAACACACACACATCGGCACCATCACCATCAACGGCCCTGTTGCCGTGACAACTCCAATCATCTACCACATTCTACTCTCTTCCCTGTCCCAGCCCTGCAAGACGGAGCTCTGGGCGGGCTTGGGTACCAGCTTCACTTTCTCACCAATGCTCCGTTATCAGAGATGGGCCTGGAGCCTAAAAGCCCCTCTGCAAGTCTGGAGCATTAGGGCCATCTGTCCTGTCAGCATGCGTTTTAACGTCAGCAGAGGCAAGCGTGAGTCTCTCCCTGTCACTCTTCCCGCTGAGCCCACCCCTCCGTGCCCATGGAAACATTGACTGTGGGCACATGCTTCCTGAGGCCAGCTAAACAAGCGCCTGTAGTGACAGCTGATGTTCGCTGGGGAGAAGGAGATTCTGAAGAGCCGGTTACGAAATAATAGGAAAATTCCTCCTTCCTACACTGAGTCGTTTGGGAAGTGGAGGATGGGAGTGTTTCTGACCAGCCACGGTCAGGACTGCCCTGCAAGTGTGTCCCCATTCCAAACACTTGCTTAGGGCTTAGCTGTGGCTGGTAATCGGTCACTGAGTTAAATGCTAATAGCACACGAAGCTGGCTCAGATGAGCAGATTCACACATCGACACATTAGCTAATAAACACAGGAGCGCTAAAGATGGCAACGTATTAGCATATGGGCAAGCTGGGCATTTTGGCATGATCTGGGAGACCTGGGCATCGTGAGGAGGGACAGCCACGGTGCAGGTAACTCTTCTGTTGATAGTTTATCCTGGGCAGCTTCGAAAAGGCTCCTCAGGTGACTGTTTTGACCTCAGTGCCTGGATGACTCCGAGAGATTCAGAGGTTAGCTAGAAGAAGTCCACACCACAGGGAGGCGCTGGAAAACCACTAGTTATGTGTGATAATCCAGGTAGTTTTCAGTGTGACCGCTCAAGATCTGGGCACTGGCCATGTGACCCACCGCTTAGCCACCCCAGTCCTGCCCTGGAGGTTCTGGGTCCACCAGTGCTGGCTGGTTTTGCTGAACTTGACACAAGCTAGAGTTGTCCGGCATGAACTTCAGTTGAGGAAGGGTCTCCAGCAGACTGACCCATGGGCAAGTTTGTGGGAAGTTTCTTGATTACTAGCCCAGCCCACTGTGAGTGAGCCAGCCCTGGGTGTTTAAGAAAGCAGGCTGAGAAAGCCAGAAAGCACTATGTCTCCATGGTCTCTGCTTCCAGATTCCTGCTGGGATTCCTTTGTTTGAGACAGGATCTCACCACATAGCCCTGGCTGACCTCTCTGTGTAGACCAGGCAGGCCACCATCCTGATTTGGGATGTAGAAGCCAAATTAACCCTTCCCTCTCCAAGCTGCTTTTGATCGAGCGTTTCCTCTCAGCGACAGAATGGAACTAGATCGCAGGCTTTGAGGAAGTCTGCGGATGAGCAGTGTGGGGAGCCCAGGCAAGCTGGGCTTTTGTGCCTGGATGCCAAGTGTCCCTTCAAAGGCTCATGTGCTTGGCCTCAGTGGGCGGGTCCCATCACTGAGATGTGATTGGATCCTGAGGGTTCCATCTTCCTCCTCCGTGCTGAGCTGGTAATCTGATAACATTGTTGGAAGTGATGGAATTCAGTAACGTGAGACTGAGGATGTGTCCTTGAAGGGTAAATCTGCCTCAGACATCACTGTCATGGCCACACGGGGCACAGCAGGAATCCAGAGCATCATGGAACAGTAGTATTTTTGCAAGGTTGAGAAGGTCCCCTCTAATGAATGCCACTGAGGAGGGGCCCAACGACCCTGAGTCCTCTGAGGCCACCGGTCATTTGTCCCCCAGCATTCTGGATTCACTCACACACTGGAACTGACAAGGTCCTCCTGCCAGCCGCTGGCTCCCATACTCCTTGCCCAACCCCACTTGGGGTTCTTGCTTTGCATTCTCGGGGGTTCTGAATATTTCCATGGTTTCTCACAGTCCCGTCCTAGTTCTATGAGTCCCTTCTATGAGCCCCACTTCATAATTACTCCCTTCCCTTTTTATTCCATTACTGTACACAGACCAACATGTCACTCAATGTGCAGTTGGGGGGGGTGTATGCATGCGGACATATGTGTGTGGTATGTATGATGTGTGTATGCATATATGTGTGCCTGTATATGCTGTGTATGTATATGTGGTGTGTGTATACATGTGTGATGTATGGATGTGTGTGTGTGATATATGTGCACATGTGCATGTGTGTGGTATGTGCAATGTGTATGCATGTGCTGTGTGTATATGTGTAGTATGTGTATATTGTGTGTATGTGCAGTATATGTATATATAGTATGTGTATGTTATGCTGAGTGTGTGTGTATGTGATGTGTATGTGCATGTATGTGGTATGTGTGATGTGTATATGCATGTGTGTGAATGTACATGTGTGTGATGTCTGTGTGTGGCTGTGTACTGTGTGTGCATGTATGTGTGCTAAGTGTGTATATGGTGTGTGTGTGTGAGAGTGTGTGTGTGTGTGTGTGTGTGTGTGTGTGCTGTATAGGCCAGATATCTTCCTCAGTCATTTATCCACTGTTTTTTACACCTTGTGTTATGTTGTTTTTCATATAGTATACATTGTATTGCTCTTATTTATTATTCTTGTTATTATTATTATTGAATGAGTGCATTAGCCTTAGGGTCTTTGTGTGTGAGTGTGAATATACCACATGCATATAGATGTCAGAGAACTGCTCTCAAGAACCTGTTCTCTCCTTCCACCGTGAGATCTGGGATTGAACTTATTCATCAGGCCTGTGCAGCAATCCTCTGTCTCCAGTGAGCCATCTTGCCAGCCCCTCCTTTTCTGGCACAAGGTCCAGAGCTCGGTATTCAGCTAGACTGGCTGGCTGATGAGGAATGTGGCATCTCTACAATGCCTGGCACAAAGGCTGGCCAGGGCTTGGTGATGGCTACACCCAGAGAGATAAGGGCAGACTGAGAGGTCTGTGGGCAATAGTGAAGTTCTTCCTGTCTGCACAGACTGGCGCTTAATCAAGACCCTGATTGGGGGAAAACGGCTTCAGGGACATGCTAATTGGAGAGCACCCCATGGACAAACCGAATGCTTGTCCATCCTCAGCCAGAATATCTGTTAGAGGTCTGCCTAGGTCGTCCAATTTAAACAGGGCAATGTTCCTAGGTAGTAATGGGCCCATTGCTACAGATGGGCAACACTGAGGACCACTGAGCCATGTCTAAGGCCACCTAGGCAGTGATGAGTAGAGATGGGATTCCTTCACACTCAAGTCAAACAGCACAGCTCATAGTGACAGGAAACATGGTCCCTTCACCCACTCCTCACTCAGTGGACAAAAATCTGGACTCCACAGCCTTTCAAATTCATCAGTTAGTCTATAACAGTCACATCATGACCTGACCACCCCGACTCCGGCACCAAATCACTGAGGTAGAACCTGGCAGAGATGAGGGAAAGTACAGACCGGGAGGCTATACAAAAAGACAGGAGAGATGTCCCTAAGGCATCCATCCATCCATCCATCCATCCATCCATCCATCCATCCATCCATCCATCCATCTATCCATCCATCCATCCATCCATCCATCCATCCATCCATCCATCCATCCATCTATCCACCCATCCATCTGCTCCAGACCTCTACAAACTGCAGTGGGTGGAAAAGCCAAATCAGTTGATGAGAATTGCACATACAGAAAGTACTTACTTTATTTGTTTGTTTATATGCATTTATTTCCAGGGTCTCAGCTGAGAACATCTACATAGGTGAGTCCTTGGTCACTTCTCCAGGAATGTGGCTGCTGATTGGGGTACCTGCTATCTCTCTCCTTGGACTTGTTTCCTTCTCCCTGGCTCCCAGGAAATCCTGCCTACCTGCAGTGTGCCACGCCAGCTGTTCAGGCGAGGTGTCTGTGACGCCCAGGCTTCTCCCTCAGGGTAACACACAACCTCTTGCTGAAAGCCTGGCCTTATACTTCAGAAACCTTGGTCTGGATGTGCACTGGGTGAGCCATACCCCAGGCAACCTCTCAGAGGAGCCTCAGACTCCAGTAACAGTGGATCGGGGACACGTCTCCAGGGACTGTCATCCAATGGAAGATGCCGCATGCTCCATCCAGGCTGTGCTGAGTCAGCACCTGGAAAACTTTCAGTTGAAGTGGTGCTGAAATCTACCCTTGCTCTGGGCCTCGGGTTTCCTGAAACCCGGACATCTTGCTGGCCGGAAGTTAAAGGGGTTGGGCAATAGTTGAGTAAGACACACACAAGACAGCAAAGTCGGCCTCTGGTGCTCCAAGCGGGGATCCCACATTCTCCATGTGTCCCAGATGATGAGGTGGTAACTTCCTCTTGCTTCTCAAAGGAGGATTCTTGGCCCTCTTCACTGTCCTGATGTCCCCGCAGGTTCACTGTGAGGACACACAGGTGGGCGTTCTCCTCTTCCGAATCTAAGTGGAAACACCAGAAGGATGCCACCCCTGGGCAGTTTCATCTAAGAGACTGAGCAAGCCTACAAACTTCGCTCCTCCGCTCCTGCCTGGAGTCCCTGCTCTGACTTCCCCTGAGGATGAACCGACCTGTGTAAACTGAAGTACAACCTTTCCTCTCCAAGTTGCTTCTGTTGGTGGTGTATATCACAGAAAGAGAAACCAAACTAGGATACATTGTAAATATTTATGTCTACAACTGTGACCTGGGCTATGCCTAACCTGGATAAGAGAAGGGCGTCTGTGCAGAGAGCAGCTTAAGATGCTGAGACCTGTGCCTGGTCAAAACACCAAGAATATGAGACTCAGTGCTAAGTGGGACGTCACATCTACATCAACCCTACAGCCACCATGAGAGATACAGACAGACACATGCACAGAGATATAGACACACACACATGCACACAGACACACACACAGGCTTGACACATAGACACACACATAAACAGAGATACAGACACATACACACAGGCACACACACACACACTCTTTTTCTCTCTAACTTGTTTTGCCATATGGCTTAGGAGGTTTCAAACCCAAGGGCCTATGGGACACAGATGGTGACACACTACTCACCAGCCTACCAACTTGGTCTGGCGTTTGTTTCTCTACTTCCGATGGAGATGAGGAATCGGGAACAGCTCTTCCGTCCCAGCACTCACAAACATGAGCAATGTAAAGACCGCGGCAGCTTCAGCCATCACCAGGGTCATGGCTTTATAGACATGTCAGCCAATATGCGCTCCCATAAACATGTCTCGCCCACAGTGGCAGAACACCGTCCCTTTTCAACAGAGCCTGAAAAGTGTTCTTAAGAGACTTTAAAAATGTTTAGCATTGTTGCGGGTGTGACACGTTGTGGGTAGGGGTCACAGGACAACTTTTTGGGATCAGTTCTCTCCTTCACCATGTGGGTTCAGGATATGGGACTCTCCAGATGTGTGCAACAAGCCCCTTTTCCTGCTGAGCCAGTTTGCCTGCCCTGGTTTGGTTTTGGGGTTTGTTTGTTTGTTTTTGAGTTGTTTGGTTTTGCTTTTTGTTTTTCTAGACAGGGTTTCTCTGTGTAGCCCTGGCTATCCTGGAACTTGCTTTGTAAACCAGGCTAGCCTTGAACTCACAGAGATTTGCCTGCCTCTGCCTCCCTAATGCTGCAGTTAAAGGTGTGAACCACCATGTTCTTGTTCCTTGCTCTTCTTTGACTGTGGATGTGACCTGAGTATCTGCTTCACAATCCTGTCATCTCTACCCCTCCCTGACGGACTGCACCTTGGATACGTGAACCGAAACAAACCCTTCCTCCGGGGAGCTACTACTGTTATCTATTTGATCTCAGGACAGAAGAGGAGCTAAGACAAGAGGTGTCTTTTTAAATGCTGATTTCTTTGAACATTTCTGGAGACTACATTACAGGCTCCCTGGTGCTGAGTTCCGTGGTGCTGGCCCACATTCCATTGATGTGTCTGGTGTGTTTAGTGAGTAGTGGAACCCCAGGGTCCACCCCAGGGGAGCTTTTCAGAAGTTTAGAAGTAGAATCCTCTTCTGCTGTGTATAAGAAGGTGGGCTTAGGATGGGATAGCATCTGTGTCCTTTGGGAAGCCTGTGTGTACCTGTTTGATGCTCACCTCCAATCTCAGCCCTGAGGCTGCCTGGGTAGATTTCTGTAAGCCCAAAGTCATCTTGATCTATGCAGCAAGCTCCAAGCCAGCCAAGACTACACAGAGAGACCCTGTCTCAAAGAAAAAACAAAGAATAAATAAAAAGATCAGATTCTTCTATTACTTCTTGTTAATTTCTCTGGAGCTAAATGCTAATCAGTCCATTGTCCAAACCCAATAGCAACAATATCACTTCAGCTGGGTGTGCAAACAGAAACTGTATTCGGTCCCAGTCTGCTCCCATAAGAGGTTCTCATGGGGACAAAGTGTGTCATCGAGACAAGAGCGAATCCTATGTCAGGTTTGGCTCCAGGCTGATTTTCTCGATTGTTTTGGGCTCAGACCCCTCTTTGCTTTCCCACGTAGGAGACATTAGGAGGGTGGGCTTTTATCCTTTGTGCCTAACCTGCCAGTCAGTTTGATGTTGTTATAACAAAATGCCCAAAATTGAATGCTGTATAAAGAAGAAAGGATGTGTGTCTCTGATTTGGAAGCTGAGAGTCCATGATTGGGCAGCCCTTTGTGTCTGGCTTCTGACAGATCCTGGATTGCATCAAAGCGGGAGGTACGACATCACAGAGCAACGTAGGAAGCCAGAAAGACTGAGGGGCCAGGCGTGTTCTCTTTATAACATTCACTCTCACAGGAACTAACCTGGTCCCCTAAAGACCTACATTAACCCCCTTTGAGGCCAGCAACCAATCACAGAGACCTGTAGATCAGCAAAACCTCCACCCCCTTTTAACACCATCACCTCAAAAACCAATGTCAGCACACACCGCTTGCCCAAAGACGATCCAAGGCACCTTAAGGACAGAGAGGGACCAGATCCCACTGGGTAGTTAGTTTTGTTATCAATTCGGAAGAATTCAGACATGGTACATGGCACATCAGAAAAAGTGTGGTGGCAAACAGCTCAGGTGCCAGGGGTATGTGACTGGGGCTCCTCACCTCCTTATAACTCAGGGAAGTAGAAAACAGCAGACCAGGGGAGGGTCTGCACTGCAAACCTCAAGGCTGACTCCAGCTAGGACATCCTCCTAAAGATTTCACAACCTTCCAAGCAGCTCCATCAGCTGGGAACCAAGTCTGGGCTTTCCATATTCAGACAGTAACACAGTGACCCAGTAAGAGTAATGAGGAAGAGAGGCGGGCTGACCCAGTGACGGGCAGTGGCCCAAACAAACAGGCTCTGCGGAGAGACTCTGGGTAATTCAGTCACTCCGGCATCTGGAAGCAGGTCCTGGCCGCCGCGTGTCTGGCCCCACAATTTATGCCATAGGCAGGAAGTTTAAATGCTAAGTGGATATCAGCAGCACTTTATTGGATTAGTGTGGGGTGATTTTGACCGTTCTTGGAACGTGTTCACTTTGGAACGCCTGCTTGTGGCTCTGTTTTTTGGACGGAATGCTCTGGGCGTCCATGCCAACCAGATGAACCCTACCATCCAGTGGGAGACCCATTTGGAGAACTGCAAACTCATCTCCTAGAATGCTGGGCTCTGACTGCTTTTGCAGGTTCCCATTCATCTGGGGCCCTGGAGGGGAGCAGTCTCTCACCTCCTGTGTTAGTTACTTCTCCCATTCTTGTGACCAAATATCTAGCCCAGAGACTAAAATCTGCCATGGTGCCCAGAGCTAGTTCTTCCATATCTGAAAACACTCTCACTGACTTGCCTAGGTCTGTCTCCCAGAAGACTCCGGGTCCTGTCAAGTGGATGGTAACATTAACCATCACACACAGACACACACATGTGCACACACACACACACATGTGCACAAAAACATACAATGGTAAATTTAAAAAAAAAAAAGACAGAAAGCAGCCCCTCAGAGGAAGTCTGCAGAGCACCCTCTCCAAAGTTAGTACCAGTGACCCCAAGTTAACTCACACTGAAATGACCACTCTGTGCTTCAGACCACTCAAGTTACCTTAGAAAAACAACCCAAACTTTCTTCTTCTTGTTTTTTCAGACCAATCTTTCCTCATGGCTGCCACCACGTTGATCGGTTCCTCCCAATGTGTGTGTCCACCCTCTCCTTGATGAACTGAGTGCCCTCTTGTCCTTGGACACTTTGAGCAACTCCTTGGCACACTGCTCACTCCCAAATCATGTCTTTTACAAACTTGGTGTGCTTGGTGATGCGCCCGAGACGCGCTGACATTCCTCAGCCCTCTGTGGCCCTCTGGAGGCCCTCGGCCATGGCTGCTGCTCTCTGTTGGTCAGGGACAGGAAGAACCAACCCAAACCTTCAATCACTCACGCTCTCTCTCCCTAGTTGGGTTAACCCCTCATCACCTGTGATATTTCAACCATTCAGAGAGACAAATCAAAGGAGCCATGTAATGGCTGGACTTCACCAGATCTTCGTATTTTGCTTCATAGATTCGGTATTTTTAAAAACTTTTTAAAGTTGTAGTTATTTATGTGTACGAATGTTTACCTGCATGTATGTAAGTGCATCACATGAATACTTGGTACCTGTGGAGGTCAAAAGAGGGCGTCAGATCCCCTGGAACCGAAGTTACAAATGAACTGCCATGTGTGTGTAGGGAATTAAACCCAGGTCCTCTGGAAGAACAGCCAGTACTTTTAACCACTGAGCCATTTCTTCTGCCTTGGCTTTGATAATTTTTAAGACTGTATTGTGAGTGCGCGCGTGTGTGTGTGTGTGTGTATGTATGTGTGCAGGTACATGTGTGTACATGTGTATGCATGTGTGCAGGTACATGTGTGTACATGTGTATGCATGTGTGTATATGTATGTGTATGCGCACATCTGTGTGTATGTGTGTGCTCATGTGTATATTGTGTGAATACATGTGCATGCACAATTATAAAAGACAGAGGAATGCCTCTGCCTCTGAAGCTGGAGTTAGGTCGATGGCCAGGGAGCCCCAGTGATACTCTTGTCTCTGGCCCTGGAACGCTGAGTCCGCAGGTTCACACACAGACATGCCTAGGCTCCCATGTGAGTTCTGGGGATCTGAACTCACATCATGCTTGCACAACAGGCACACTTAATGGGTGAGCTGTCTCCTCAGCTTGCACCCCAGATGTGTGCTACCTCTGCTTCTCCTATTGCTTGTCAGTAACTGACAATCTGAATTTGTACTGATTGGTCTCACACAGTATTTTCTTATTAACAGTACTATATATTTTATTCTTTACACTGCTGTGCACACCAGTACAAGATGTATATGAGTTAGAGGCTGACCTTAAACCCGTACAGTCCTCCTTCCTCAGCCTCCTGCAACCACAGACATGACACTTTGAAGATGTTTCTAGGCTGATGCATTTTGTCTCTGGCTTTTGCTGCTGTTTTTCCTCTTCGAGAATTTGTTTTTCCTCGCCTTGAAAGCTCACTGCATTGATTTTTTTTTTTCTACATAAAAAAGTGCAAGGAAAGTTCTTGACCATATGCCCTACTCTAAAAATGTATCCAGAGTCAAGGGTGCTAAACTTTCCTAACTTCCAACCACTGTCAGAAAAGTATGCTTTGCTGGGACCTGGGTGTCTCTCTTCACACACACATGAACACTCATGCACACACACATGCCCACAGGCATATGCCACGCGCACACTCACACACACACACACACACACACAGAGTCATTTTCTTTCACTCCTACTTGGTTCTGAGTTCTTAGGTGTTGAATTTTGTTAAAATTGCTTATGATCACAGGGTAGATTTTAAACCATCAGTAGGACCGGTGAGATGGCTCGATTCGTAAGAGCTTGTGCCACCACGCCTGACAGCCTGACAGCCTGTGTAGCCTGCACTACAGAGACAAGCTCTATCTGAAAGCAAGTTAGACATGGTGGAAAATGCAGACGCTCCCTCTGCCCTCCATTCCAAGACCTTCACACACATGTACACACACACACACATACCACATATGTGCACACACACACACACATAATACACACATACACGTGCGCATGCTCACAAGTACAAACACACACACTGCATTTGCAGAACAAGGAGTTGGGTGGCCCACAAGCTCTTACGGTGGTGTAATGATGGGCTGTGCAGTCTGCAGTGGGCTGCAATGGCCGCCCTCAACAGGACAGGAGGGAGGAAAGTACCATGGCAGCTGAGCTGAAGGCCGGCAATTTAGACGCACTGAGTCCTAGTCTCTGCCCTTCCAATGGCACAGTGGAAACATGTCCTCGGCTCCTACCTCATATGCAGAGTTCCCTTTGCAAGTCCCGAACACCCTTTTCTGGCAAAACTTACCTACTAAGGCCATGGGAGCTTGACAGAGACTGGAGTGATTTTCATCTTCTGAGACTCTCGGCAATTAAAAAGAAAGAAAGAAAGAAAGAAAGAAAGAAAGAAAGAAAGAAAGAAAGAAAGAGAAAGAAAGAAAGAAATAGCCAGAGAGGTTATCAGAGCAGTGTCTGTAATCTGGCCTCTGAACAAATAAACACGCTTAACAAACGCAGAGCCCCGTAATCACAGTGGTCACAGATAATTACAAGGTTCATCGACGGTATTAATTCCTAATGCACTGCAGATGGCGTGGTCCGGGAATGGAACGCATAATGGACGGCCGTGTGAAAAACAGTGTTCTTTATGCATAAGTGCCTTGGAAGAGGCTAAATTTGGGCAACTTTCTAAATGTGAAGCAGGACACAAGCCCCGTTTTTTCTCTAGTCACTCTGCGCAGATACTCAGAAGGGGCAGGGGTGCCTTCAGCGCTCAGTCCTCCGCAGCCCGCGTTCAGCACCCACCCTTACCCACACCCACCCGTGGTGCATTTTGCGGAGGCCCTGGAGCTTACAGCGGGTGGATCTGGTTGCAGGAAGTAGGCAGTAGAGTGGGCTTTGACTGATCCTGGATTTTGCCCCGAGTTTTTGAGTTTAGATCACACGCTTACATGTGTACCACCCCTCCATGCGTCTTCTGCCATAACGCACTGAAAACCCGTGAGCCCAGATGAACTTGTCCACCTCAAGCCGTTTCTGTCGGGTGTCTTGGTGGCATCCCGGTAATGGAACCTAACGAACCAATGAACGTGTTGTGAGCCACTGTATTAAAATAAAAAGTGATAGGGGGAAATGCTACTCCATTTCTGGAGTTGTAAGAAGAGCTTAAGTGACTGAGGTGGGAGTCCTGGGCACGGAGCAGGTTCTGGGCCAGGAAAGAGAGGTCCTGGGTGAGGGGGCTGGGTTCTCGATCACTAACTGTAGAAGTGCGAGCTTGGGTGAAGGGCAGGGGGTTGTGGGATCGGACAAAGGTGGATCCTGGACAAAAATGAGGATTCTAGGCCAGGACTGAGTTGCATGCTGGGATTGGAAGCAGTAGGTTCGAGGACAGACACAGATGGGCTGTGGGTTGGCGTCCCACCCCACGCTCCCAGAACGCCCATACGCTGTTCCTCGGAGCCCACGCTTCCCTGGGCGCTCGCAGCGCGGTGTCCCCAGGCCAGGCTGAGCACCCACTTTCCCTCCTGTGAGCTGTGCAGAACTGGCTGTGGCTAGCTAGACTGGGCCTCCCTGTGGGCAGGCGCCAGGTCTGCAACAGCTCCAGTCGGCAGCGCCCAGGCGGGGCCCCGGAGCCGCGGATCTTCCAGGCTGTTCCATTTGCAATTTCATCCCACGTGTCCGCGGGGCCTCAGAAGTGTGTGTGGGATCCGTCACAGGCAAGAGGGGCGAGGGGAAGGACACCGTGGGGAGGAGGTGCGGGAGGAAGGACCGAGCAGAGGGGATGCGGGAGGCAGGGAGGACCCGGCGAGAGCCAGGGCGACGGAAACGCGAAGCCCCCGGACCTGATGCGCGTAACCGGCGCGCGGCGGGGCGGGACGCGCGGAGCCCCCCGCGGGCACGCGCGGCAGGTGCACGCGCCGGGGGTCCCGCCCCGCCCCGCCGCCCCCTCCCCGCCGCCAGGCGCGCGCGGCATTGTGGGAGTTGTGGTCCTCGGGGCCGCGGAGCGCAGCGCGGGCGGCACCGGCTCGGCGGGGCTCGCGGCTCCGGCCGGGCGGCGGCTGCGGGCGCGGCAGGGGGCGGCCGCGTCCCTGGGGCAGTGGCCTCGCCCGGGTCCCCGCAGCCGCCCGCGCAGGTAAGCGGAGTCTCCGGGGCTGTGGGGCTGCGGAGGAAGATGCTCGGGGCTCCCGCGCCTGCATCCCGGGCCGGCCCAGGGCCCGCGGTCGCCTAGCACCGGCTGCGTGCTGAGTGCCGCTCAGGCTGGACCGCGCAGCGCAGCATCACCCCCACTTTCTCTCCTCCCCCTCCTCCTCTCTTTCCAGCTTCCTTCTTCGCCTTTTTCTAACCCTGGTCCCCCATCCTCCTCAGCATCACCCACTTTGACCCATCACCCTGTCCCGTGAATTGTCACGCGCCCTAAACCTCCTTCCCACTTTTCCAGGTAGCCCTCACCTCACCATCTCCTCCCCTGACTACCTGCGTTAACGCATCTGACCTCTCAGGGGCCCATGGCAGTGGCGGGAGACCGTGAGGAGGGAAGGTCCCTACAGGGGAGGGCTTGTCTCAGGACAGCTCTCTGCCCCCTTGGTAGAGAGGATAGCAAGCACGCAGCTACCCCAATCCTCTCCTGTGGTGTGCTGTACCTTGTGGGGCTTTCGGGGGCGCCTGACTTCACCTCAGGGTGACCTGGGCTATTTAGCATCAGAAAGCCTCCAGAGCTGGTCATCTGATCCGGGTTAACTGGGTCAAGTGGAGACTGTCTCCCCAGACATTCCTCTCATCAGAAGTTATCTTTGACTGGACTTGAATTTGCCCTTTATTCCCCATAGCCCGCGGATCTTTGAGATCTGAGGCGCGGGGCTGCATGATGCCGGTCCCTGATGGGAACCGATCTGTGAAGAGAGCCAGAAGTGTGAGTCTACCCATCGTCTGCCACACACTCTTCTAAAACCAGAGTTTATGTGTCCCTCCCTGGGCTGGGGCTCTCTGAGCAAGTGGCAGGTCCCAGCTCCCTCTGGGATTCTGGATTGGTCTTGTAGAGAGGTTGGAGTCTCTCTTTGCTGAATGTTTACTGTTCTGCTCCTGTCTACTTTGTCCCGAGCAGGGCTGTTCTGAGGAGGGGAAGGGCTGACGGTAGAGAGCTCTTATAGCTGGCAGGGCAGACTGTGTTTTTGTATCTGCTTTTGACATTAGCAGGTGGGTGGGAACTCAGTATCTCCAGGCAGGTATTACCCACCACCAACTCAGTCTCCGGGCATCTGAGGAAACCTGGCTGTTGAAGGTGGTTTTAGAGTTTCCTCAGAGTCTATGAACACCAGGTGAGAGTCTCACACAGAATCTTGGGAACCCTGGGCCTTCTTGAAGATTAAGTGCAAGAAAAGATACCTTTCTGGGGCCTTTCCCCTTTTCCTAAAGAGGAAAGAGCCGGGCCGACGGTATCACCCTTGGAGGAGGGTGTTAAGCTTGACACTGCTCTGCATCTTAAGAGGAAGCTGACTTCTCTCCCTCTTCCTGTACTTTTCCTAGAAGCATCAGAGTCCCCATGAATATTCAGTGTGTGTGTGTGTGTTTGACTTCCTAAACATTATAGTCAAGTGATTCTTTATTCACCCGACACCCCAATGGTGCCAGTAGGTGACAAATGAGCACCAAAGGTTTTCCTTGACTCCAGTAGTGGACATCACCCCGAGTCAGGTTGCTTCGGCCTTTGGCTTCTGCTTGGGGCGAGGGCCTTGGTGCACTCTCCACTTGACCGCACGCTGAGGCTTTATCCTGACATTATCCGCGGCCAGCCGATGGGTGGAAGCGCCTTGCAGAGGCAGGTGTGCACACCTGGTCCAGGCCCATGTCTAGTTGGGTATGTAACTTCTCTGCTATGCCGTAGACATCCGAGACCTAGCTGGGCGGGGAGGCAGGGACAGGTCTTGCTATTATCTCCTTCCTCCCTGAGGAATAGGGGAGCACTAAAGTCCTCCCAGCTGTGCTCCTCCAGTGATGGAGCAGTTTCACGAGAGCACAGACCTGACAGTTCGCACCACCTTGAAGAATGAAGCGTTGCAGGGAAACTGGGGGACGTTCTGGGTTCTAGAGCCTTGGGGGGACACAGTCGGGCTTGCATCCTGTTTTACAGTGATTTAGCCTCCACGTCCCCCAAACAGGAAGGGTGGCAAAGCTGTGCCAACTGCTCTCGGAGGTGGGAAACTGTGGGCCAGGCCACTTGGTCACCTCCCAGCTGAGCAGGAGGAAGAGCCACGCCCCTGCCACAGAGGTCACTCCAGGGCACCTGCTCGCTTTTCCTTCTGATGTGATATTAGCCTGACTTACAGCGTGCTCAGGAAGAGGAGGGGGAATGTGATAGCCCTCTGCTGTTTGAGGCTGGATCTCCACCTTCCTGAAACCTTTAGGTTTTTACTAGTCAATAACATTCATGGTGCCGCTCTCTGGTTTCTGTCCCAGGTTTGGATGTAATGAAAACCCTCTCACTGTGATGGTGACTGACTGCATTTGCTAATGGGACATAAAGCAGCGCCCTCCACTCCACTGCGGTGACTCTTCCTAGTGGGCCCTGTTGGCCTCACTTTTCATCAATGGAGCCCTTGGCAGGAACCGAGGGACAGTGGCAGCCATGCCTCCCCCTGCCGCCATGCCTTCTGTCTCCTGCTAACCTGCATGCTGTGGGTGCCCTGGAGACCCCCAGAGGACTGACCATCTGAGCCAGCTTCCCTCGAGCACTGAGTCCCCCAAGATGTGGCTGGAGTGGCTGGTGGCCTGGAGCTGGTCTCTGGACGGCCTGAGGGACTGCATCGCCACTGGTATCCAGTCCGTGCGGGACTGTGACGGCACAGCCGTTGTCACCGTGGCCTGCCTGCTCGTCCTGTTTGTGTGGTACTGTTACCACGTGGGCCGAGAGCAGCCCCGACCTCACGTATCGGTCAACTCCCTCCTGCAGGGTGTGGATGCCAACGGGCTGCAGAATGGATCCATGTACTGCCAGTCACCTGAGTGTGTGCGCTGCACGCACCACGACGGCCTCAACCAGAAGCTCTACCACAACCTGCAGGAATACGCCAAGCGGTACTCATGGTCTGGCATGGGCCGCATCCACAAGGGCATCCGGGAGCAGGGCCGCTACCTCAGTAGCCAGCCCTCCATCCAGAAGCCCGAGGTCTTCTTCCTGCCTGACCTCCCCACCACGCCCTACTTCTCCAGGGACGCCCAGAAACACGATGTGGAACTGCTGGAGCGGAACTTCCAGGCTATCCTCTGCGAGTTCGAGACTCTCTACAAAGCCTTCTCTAACTGCAGCCTCCCTCAGGGGTGGAAAGTGAACAGTACCCCCAGCGGGGAGTGGTTCACCTTTGACTTTGTCAGCCAGGGCGTTTGTGTCCCCAGGAACTGCAGGAAGTGCCCACGGACTTACCGTCTGCTCGGCAGCCTCCGTACCTGTATTGGGAACAATGTTTTCGGGAACGCCTGCATCTCAGTGCTGAGTCCCGGGACTGTGATCACGGAGCATTATGGACCCACAAACATCCGCATCCGGTGCCACCTAGGTACGTGCCACACGGTGCCTTTGCCTCTTGGGTACTTTGATCAGATACCAGAGGCTGGAGGAGGGGCTACCCTGCACCATTTGTATGCATTGGTGTGCATGGGTGTGACAGGGCCAGAGTGAGTACCGTTTCTCGTTTCTCGGGAGCTGCCTACTGTGTTTCACAGGATCTCTATGGGACCTGGTGCTCACTGGTTAGGTTAAACTGACAGGTCTCAAGCCCAAGGGGGGGCTCTGTCTCCCTGTCATCGACTCCCCAGCCCTGTGACTACAGTGTGTGCCATGTGGCTAGCCAGTTCACATGTCAAAGCCCCAACCCATGGTTCTACCAAGAGCACTTTACAAAACTGAGCCATATACCCAGGGAGGGGGGGTTTCTTGGTGGTGGTCTGTAAACAACTTTTAGAGCAGAATGTGACACCTGTTTTTTTGTTGTTGTTGATGGTGGTGGTGGTTTTTATCCTCTCAAACTTTGGTTCACTCTCTTGTGGTGCTGGAGATGGATCCCGGGCGCCCACGCATGCTCTCTGCCCCGGGGCCTCACACCAACCTAACCCTAGTGTCTGGACAGGAAAAGTTCGGTCTGAAAAAAAAAGTGTGGAAGAGAAGGTGGTAACCGTGTTCTCGGTCTTTCCTGTCTGTTACGTGAGGTGCCGGCCAGGTCGGTGCTGACCTGAAGTTCTCGCTTGACTTAAGTTTGTGTGTCCAGGTACATCTGGTGTCTGCCGTGCCGTGATGGCTGACATAGAACCCACCAGGGTTCTGATGATGACAGAGGTCCCCTGATGGTGCCTCGGAGGCTGTGAGATGTTTAAACTTTCTGAGTCATATGGGTAAATGGTACCCATTATTCTGGTCACTCTCCTCAAATCTCAGGAGTGCTGCGCACTGTGTGAGTGGTATGCGAATTGAGTCTCAAGCTAAGCTGCCTCTGTCTCTAGCCCAGCCATGACCAAGCTGTGCGACGTTGAGCAGGCTGCCCCACGGCCCTCCTCGCCCTCCTCCGAGCTTCCGTTTCCTCCGTAGAAAAGTGAGGCCAGACACCCAGTGGCAGGTGTGCCTCAGAGTGCTCACCAGAGCTGTAAGCATAGAAGCAGACTTCACAAGTATATGGCACCTCCTTCCCGGTCACAACTCACTAAGTGGCCATTTGGCATAGAAGAAAGCTAGTGACGGAGGCCATGGCTTCGCTGGAGAACACGCCAGAGCAGAGCGTGCTGAGCTAGGCAGCAGCTGTAAGAGGCAGTGCTGGCTGGCTTCAGAGGGTGGGGGAAGCGGGGGATGAGTGTCCTGTGCAGGCTCTGGTGGGGTTCCCTAGCGTGCTTTGCAGGGAGCCTGTGCCAGTTGCTAAGTCCCCCACCTCCTCCCCCCACCCCAGCAGCTCTGTTCCCTCCGCTCTCAGGGTGAGGATTCTGGGTAAGGTAAGGTTTGGACTGAAGATGTGGGTGCTGAGAAGCAACCCTGTCAGAGGGTGGCTGCGGAGGGGATTTGACAGGCAGGCAGGACAGGGTGGAAGCTCTAAGCTGGAGTCTAGATCCATGAGCAGCTGGGGGGCTGGGCAGGGTCTGAGTCTCCAACTGCCTCTCTGCAAAATGGACTCTCAGCACCCGTGCTGTGGAGAAGTCCGGGTCACAACTCACTAAGTGGCCATTTGGCATAGTGCCTGGAAGTCTCCTGAGTGTGGTAGTGAGTCTCAGGACTACCCAGTGCACGGCCTCTGCCCCAGGAAACAGTGGACCACAAAGCTCTGGAGGCCTGCAGGTCCGGACTCAGTCCCTCACCCATCCTCAGGGGTCAGGCCCTGGAAGCCCTCAGGGCTGTTTGGGGGCACAAGTAAGTTCGCGTGTGGAGTTCTTGGCAGGCATAGGACATCGCAACTACCAGATAGGCTCTGATCCACAAGATGGCTTTGGTTAATAAAACTCTGGTTGTAAACAGAGCTGGAGGGCTCAGGTTGGACAGACCGGGCGGGAGCAAATGGCAGACTCGAGCCAGGCTGCAGCTCGGGGCTGTTGGCAGCGGGAGTAAGGATTTTCTTTTGAAAGGTGTTGCTTTGTGGGAGCTTTTGATTTACACGGCACTGGGATGGACCCGAGTCTCCTGCACGCTGGGCAGGCTCCGGAGCATTGAACTCAGCTGTCGTGCTGTTCAAAGGCTTTGCAATGTGGGGGAGGAGGAAGGCCATGGAATTGATGTAGTAGGGAACCCAGGCTGGGGGCAGGATGTGCGGGCTTGGACTCCAGTGTTGACATCTGATGTGCACGTGCCATACGTGACGTGTGTGTGTGTGTGTGTGTGTGTGTGTGTGGTGTGTACACACGTGTGTGGAATGTACACACTTTGTAGTCTTGATCATTCCCTCAGGCCAGCTAGCAACTTGCAGGATCTTTGATGCCCCTTGGGTGCAGAAATTGTCATTTGAAAATGTCCTGCTGTAGGGACCTGTGCATGGATGAAACCGGTTTGAACCCCTGGATTCCAGGACGAGGCATCAGGAATTCCCGAGGTCGTGAGAACCTCAAGCTCTTAATGGAAGCAAAAGAGTCTAGGACCTAGACCAGACGGAACCAGCAAAGGAAGGATTTTGCTGAGGACCTTGGTGGCAGCCAGCCCAGCCTCACCAGTCCCCTGTCCCTAGAAAGACTGACCTATCTGTTGGGCTGTGAGGAGAGTCCCACATGCTGATGGCTTTCACTGGACTGAAAGGGGCTGGGGAGATGGCTCAGTGGGCGAGGTACTTGCCCTACAAGCCGATGTGCTGAGTTAGATCTCCCACAGAGAAAGGACAGACCCACCTCATGTAAGTAGTCCTTGAATGAATGTTCACTCAGGTGTGGTGTCTATACATCACACAACGCAGACACAAAGTTTCAAATTAAAAATGAACAGGAGCAGCTGGGTGCTGGTACCTGTACTCAGGATGCTCAGGTCGGAGAATTGAGAGGTCAAGGCTAGCCTGGGCAGCACAGTGACACCCCGCAGGATAAACAAAGCAATGGCCCAGAGATGTACTTCTCATGGCCCCGAGGCTGGAAGTCCAAGATGGAGCCCTGGGAGACTGAGGCTATGCCAATTGCTCGGTGGGTGTCTTAGTCACGGTCACTATTCTTGGGATAAAACACCATGACCAAGTTGGGGGCAAAGGGTTTATTCGGCTCGCACTTCCACATTGCTGTTCATCAGGAAGTCAGGACAGGAACTCACACAGGGCAGGAACCTGGAGGCAGGAGCTGATGCAGAGGCCATGGAGGGATGCTGCTTACTGGCTTGCTCCCCATGGCTTGCTCAGCCTGCTTTCTTATAGAACCCAGGTCTACCAGCCCAGGGATGGCTCCACCCACAGTGGGCCCCACCACATCAATCACTAATAAAGAAAAGGTTTTACAGCTGGGTCTTATGGTGGGATTTTCTCAAATGAAGTTCACTCCCTTCAGATGACTCTAGCTGTGTGTCCGGTTGACAGAAGACTAGCCAGCACAGTGGGCAGGGCACCCTCTTCCAGGTATGACCCACTCCACAAGAATCCCCAACACTGTCACCTCAGGGTAATCTTAGTCTCAGGGTGGTCACAGATGGTGCACAGTGTGGACTCCAGGGAAGTGTGTGGAAGACGGAAGCTTGTGTGTGCTCCCCAGAACAGCCCAGCTCCATCTCCTAGCAACCTTGAAACCTGGCTACCTTCACTGTCAATCCTGTGTTTTCCCCCAAGGTCTGAAGACTCCCAATGGCTGTGAGCTGGTGGTGGGGGGCGAGCCCCAGTGCTGGGCAGAAGGCCGGTGCCTACTCTTTGACGACTCCTTCCTGCATACTGCATTCCATGAAGGTAGGTGTTGCCGCTCTCAGAGCTTGCTTTGTAGTTACTAGACTTTTCAAAGAGACGTTGTAAGTGTACCTGACAGAACTTACCAGGAAGTCCCAAGCCTCTCATGTCGGCTTCCCGTGTAGTGTCTGCACATGGGTATTAGAGGTCACAGGTCAACCTCAGCTGTTATCACAATTAGTCTCACTCTCAGGTGTTCTGTGCGTTGGGAGAACAGCATCTAGACTGTGTCTATTCTTGACGGTCTCACTACCCTGCATCCAGGCAGGCACAGTGCAGGAGGAGCTGAGAGTTCTACATCTTCATCTGAAGGAAGCTAGAAGACTGAATTCCAGGCAGCTAGGAAGAGGGTCTTAAAGTCCACACACACAGTGACACACCTCCTCCAACAGGGCCACACCTCCTCCAACAGGGCCACACCCCCTCCAACAGGGCCACACCTCCTCCCACAGGGCCACACCTCCTCCAACAGGGCCAAACCTCCTCCAATAGGGCCACACCCACTCCAACAGGGCCACACCTCCTCCAACAGGGCCACACCTACTTCAACAGGGCCACACCTCCTCCAACAGGGCCACACCTCCTCCAACAGGGCCACACCTACTTCAACAGGGCCACACCTCCTCCAACAGGGCCACACCTACTTCAACAGAGCCACACCTCCTCTAGCAGAGCCACACCTCCTCCAGCAGGGCCACACCTCCTCCAGTAAGGTCATACTTACTCCAACTGTGCCACACCCACTCCAATAGGGCCCCATCACCAAATGGTGCCACTCCCTGGCCAACCAATTCAAACCACCACAGTTTCCATTACCCACGTTGCTCTAAGGCACAGGAGGCCTCTTGAACATCCACCATCCAGGAAGGGGAGGTCTTCCCATGCCTGCTGGCTCTACAGTTCAGGTCACATTGTGCCAGTGTTAACTGACCCCCTTACTCTCTTCCTCCCCAGGTTCCGCTGAGGATGGCCCACGGGTGGTCTTCATGGTGGACCTCTGGCACCCCAACGTGGCAGCTGCCGAACGCCAGGCCCTGGATTTCATCTTTGCTCCGGGACGATGAGAACGCTGCCTGGGCTGGAGCCAAGCTGAGTGGATGGGTGGACTGTGGAATTACCCGCCCTGACTGTGCCCTGATCCACGATGGGGGCACGATGGCTTCCCGCCACTGTGGGGCATCTTTCCTTTGGTTACTGGGAACTTCCTAGGTTTCTTTCCCCCTCCGGCTATTTGCTGGGACTTCTGGCCTACTAGTGTGTCCCTTTGGCTGTGACCAGAGGCTCCGTGCCTCTCCTGTCTGTGTCACCTTGCTACCTGGTGTCCTCTCCGTGTTCTGGAATAGAGTAACCAAATGGCTCTTTGTCTGTATGTAATCATCTTAAACTTCCGTAGCTGTCTCAAGAGAGAACAAAAACAGTCCAGAAGCCATTGAACCAGATGGCTTGGTCTCCGATGCTGCAGTACCAAGGACCCTTCACCGTCCCAGAGCAAGAGACGGCCTGCAGCCTACACACCTGGCTGGCCTCATTATGGGATCACATGACACCATTGGGGTGGTGCGTAAGTCAGGGCCTAGGGAATCCATCATTGTTGCTGACAGACCCAAAGTCTATGAGAGCCCTGGCGGTGGTGACCGAGGGGCCTTTCCTTTAGCCACAGCTTCCTACGGAGCTGAGACCTGTGAGGGCTCTTGGGTCAGCCACAGAACAGGAGTCCACTTAGCTCACTGCCTACAGAAGCCCTACTGCTGACACATGCTGCTGTTGTGGTTTCCAGTCCACATGATTGGCAGGAACCTCTGCCATCAACCACGTGACCAGAGTGTCTGCCTGTCATGCTCAAGAGGTCTGTTGCCTAAGCGTTGACATTTACTATATCTCTCACACGCTGGACTCAGAGACTCAGAGCAAAGCGTTATCGCTGTGTTTGTCAACACAGTGACTAGAGCCCGGGGGTGTGATGACACCAGAGACAGCTCCAGACCCCCGGGTCCACAGACGTGGTGCGGATTCTTCGGTCTCCAGAGGAGACACAGTTCTGTTTCCAAACTGAAGGCCAGCCAGAGTTCCTGAGTCCAGCTGGTGGGGGGACGTGGTCAGCCAGACACTCAGGACACACTTGGAGTGCTGGCCTGAAGGGGTGGTTCGGAGCCAGACAGAATGGACAGGCTGCCTTACGTACAGGTCCAATATTAGGCCCAAATGCAAAGCCACCTCTGGAAGGTTATTTGATGGTGTCAGTCCACAGCGGAGGGGAAAGCACCCAGAACATTTCTCTGCTCACCAAGGACATGGGTAGGGAACAGGAAGTAAATAAAGAGCTTTGCTGACAAGTGATGTGGTCAAATAGCTTGTGAGAGAGGCAGGGCCGGGGCACTGAGAATTTTGGGACTGTGGCTTTTGGTTCCCAGGTGGCATCCCGGAGATGGCTTAGGTCATGGTCAACAGTGGGTGTGGACAAATGTCTGTCCTAACAGAGAGAATCAGGATGTAGCTCAGGGTGGAGCACTGGCCTCGCAGGCTGGAGGCCCTGGGTTCCATCCGTACCAGGTACAGCATGTAAGTGTAGGTAGGAACAGGCGCCATGTCTCTGGAATGTCAAGTCAGCTCGAATAGTAAAATATTTTTTGTCTTAGTTAGGGTTTTACGCTGAGAACAGACACTATGACCAAGGCAAGTCTTATAAATAAGATTTAATTAGGGCTGGCTTACAGGGTCAGAGGTTCAGTCCATTATCATCAAGGTGGGATCATGGCAGCATCCAGGCAGGCTCCAACACCCCTCCCCCAGCAGTGACACACTAGAGGTCACTCCCTGCCACTTCTGGAAAGCCATGCCTCCTCCCTTGGTCTCAGGTCCCTGCAGATGTGACCTGTCACAGAACCAACAGGTACTGGGCAGGTGTGGGATCCCTCTGCACAGCAAAGCCACAGACTATCAAGAAGGGACGGAAGAAGGACAGACTCCCGGGCACTGGGCTGCTTGTGTTTGTTTTCAGTGCTGGGAATGGAACTTAGGGTCTTGCACCCTCCCACTGAGCCCCCCACAAAACTCAGTCCACACTCTCAGCCTGTGTGTCTCAGGCCTGGAAAATTTTGACTTGACCCCTGACCCGGCCCTGACCAACCAGTCTCCTGAATTCCCATCCTGTTAAGTCAAGGTTGGGTGCAGCAGCACCTAAGTTCTTATGCTAAGACCATTGAGCAAGAGACAGCGAAGAAGCCCTTGTGGAACCACGAAACACTAGTCTTGTCTTTGGCGTGGGTCTCCTGCTTGCTTCTTAAGCTTAGCCTGACTTTCCCACCAGACAGCGTGATGTCAGCATTCCGAGGACGAGAGGGCCCGTGCGGAGACACACATGCAAGCTAATGCGTGTAGGCTAGGGGCCGAGGCTTTGCTAAGGATCCCCGTTCCGCTGCAGGCACCCCTGCCAGCAGGCTTTCCCGACATTTCCTCCTCAGCTGACTGCTGCTCACCAGATGTAAACATGTGGGGGACGGGGACAGAAAGGCCACGCAGAGCTACTGACAGATGGTGGTGGACACCCTCAAGCTGACTGCGGTGCTAGGCGGCAGGAGGTGTGCATATAGGACTGGTCACTTCCCACCACCTTCCCTGGTGGCTTCGGGTCACCTGCCTTCTACCTCTTGCCCTAACCCCACTTCCCACATGGGAGCTTAGGGGTTTCCGTTTGGTTTGCTGCACGTCTGGGGAGGAAATCCAGAGCTGCACGCATGCTGGGCAAACATCACTGTTGACTCACACCAACTGTGGGATTCTAGGCAGTCCACCACTCAGCTACCTCCTAGTCCTTACCAGGACATCCTAGGCAGGTGCTTTGCCACTGAGCTATGCCCCCAGCCCCTTGCTGGAGAATTCTAGGGAGGGGGCTCTCCCGCTGAGCCACACCATCAGAGTGAAAATACATTTTAATAAAGATAGGAGATGGAGCTCGGTAGAACGTAGCGCCTGTGAGGCCCGAGCTTCCACCCTGCAGCTGTGCTGGTGATGCCTGCTCTTTGTGTTTCTCCTCAGCAAAGACTCACATAGCTTCCTGTGGTGGGATTTACACGGTAGTCATCCGGAGGCAGCTTAAGGCGGAGAGCTACACCACCCCTGTGGAATCTCCAGTTCAGATTTGGGTGTCCTGCTCCTAAGGTGTGGACATGTACCCAGACCCCACCTTGGTACTGAGGCTCCAAACAGCCGATGTCCTAGACGCTCCCAGAATGCCTTTTCCTGGGGTGCCGAGCATCTTCTAGGCTTTAGCAAGAGGACAAAGACACCGAGCAATCTGATCGGGAGTGGTGATGGGGGTGGCAGTGCGGGGGATGGAGACATGGGACACGATAATAGCTTCTCACTGTCCTTGGTAATAAGTGCTGTAACAGGAGCCCAGGCTGATGCTGGCACTGGCTTGGCAGCTGGGGAGCAGGAGCCAGAACCCGGAGCCATTACCTCGGCATGCTGGGCCTGGCTGTGGGAAGGTGGGACAGAGGGAGACTGTCATGGCGGGTGTCACTCTCCCCTCAGGAGCCAGCAGCTGAGGACCAGGAACACCCCAGTGCATGGCTCCCATGAACTGCATCACCATGTGGTTGCTGGGACTTGAACTCAGGACCTTTAGAAGAGCAGTCAGTGCTCTAACCACTGAGCCATCTCTCCAGCCACATGAACTGCATCTCAAGATGGTGGGTACCCGCCGTCCATCAGGTAGACTGGCTCCTTTGTCTACTGCCCGGTCCATCCACTTACTGTACACCCTGTCTGGGCTGTGGGCCTCGAGGTTTCCCCAGAGCCTGCCACAGCCTTCGAGAAGTCCCGCCACCACTGCTCTCCCTGCTTCCCACCCACTTGGGAGTGGTAACCTTCCAGCCAAGGACAGGCAGAGCTTGTCATGTTGAGGCTCCTTTGATAGGCTGGCACCCCAGTGTCCTCACCGGGCCTGCCCTTCCCATGAGCTGCCTAGCCCCTCTTCACACGGTCTGCAGAGCCCTGTGGCACCGGTGACCAATGACTCTCCATTGGCTTCAATTTCCCTTCACAGCTCTGGAGGGCAGGAGTCTGTCCAGGCCCTTTCACCCAAGCAGCTCCATTTGTCACTTCCTGGAACCCAGTGACCAATGGCTTCCCCGTCAGCCTCCCTGTTCACTCGGCCCCTTGTCTCAGATGCACCAAGGACAGCACTTAAGGTCTGCCTGGACACCACGGGCACCACAGGACTGTTTCCACATGTCACTTGGAAGCGTGACTGGGTTGTTTCCTGGGGGGCCCGGGTAATCTCCCCAGTGGAAATTCAGGCCGGATGAATCTCTCCTGGAAACATGGGCCCCACAGTCCAGAGCAGGACAAGGAATGGCTCCAGCAAGGCGTGGTGCCCTCTGTCCTCCTGTGGTTTCTGCTGTGGATGGTGTGTGGAATGTCCTATTCAGGCACGCAGTGACATTCTGCATGTTGACAATGAAGCTGAGGATAGAGCGCTCCTGCAGACACTGGCCCTCCCTGCCACAGAGGGCCTGGTGCACTCAGTAATGAGAGGCTGCCAGACCTGGCCGAGTCTCTGCTGTAGGAGCATCCGAAACTTTTAGAGGGTAATTTAGAAGGTGTGGGCTTGGGGTTATACACAAACTGTCCCGTAAGGCCAGGCGCCTAGGACGCAGGAGCAGGAAGCTGGGGGTTCTTTCCTGGGCTCCTCCAGGGCAGTCACTGCTTGTAGAGACTGCAGGAGCAGTGTCAGGTATCCCCCATGGCGCCTGCCTACAGAGAACGCCTGCCTCCGTTCAGGACCTGAATTCCTGTGTCAGCCCTGCGGTAAGATGCCACAGGCTCTACAGACCTGGGGGGAGTAACTGCCAAGGTTCTTTTTGGTGTAAGTGGCACACAGCTTGCATATAAAAAAACCCACAAAATCATCATCGTCATCATCGTCATCCCCACAAAACTGTCAAAAATGAGCAGCTCCCTGCTTCAGGCAACAGAGGCCCGCCCGGCTGTGATCAGGAATGGGGAGGGAGGGGTTTTTACATAATGTCCCCCACTGCCCATCCACACCCTAGAGGGGAAATCGTAGGACCAGAAAATTCTTTCACCCTGAGATCCCGACCTCACTGAATACAAAGAACAGACAGAGCCCGGCCTCTCAAGAGGCTGCACAAGCGGGGACCACTGAGGCGGGGCAGGAGGCAGCTGGACCTCCGGGGCACTGTGAGAGATGGGGCTTGTAGTGTGGTTCTGGGAAGAACCCTTGAGTTCACCTTCACCGGCAGCTGCTGGCAGAGCCGCCTGGAGTCTGACAGGGTCTGGAAGACCCACTCCCAAGGTTCACAGGCTGCTGGCTGAGGCTACAGTTCCTCAGGGGGCCTTACCATTGGGCTGTATGTCCTCAAGATGTGTGGCCCACTCTCCCCAAATAACAGGCCAAGAGCTGTGTGTTACTGGTAGTTGAGGCCAGAGCCTGACCTCTGGGCTAAACCCTCAGTCCTTTCTTATTCTGAGGTATGGCTGGCTGGCAGGGAGCTCACACAGTGGGGCAGGCAGCCCTGAACATGCATCTGCCTGCCTCGCCTCAGAGCTGCATATATACAGGTGTGCTTACCCAGAAGGCTAGGCGGATAAGAGCAAGCACACAGAGCAAGCTCGAGGACCCACGTTCAGATCCCAGCACCCACGTAAAGAGCTCACCAACCCACACGTGCACATGCCTGTGACCCTAGCGGCACTGAGCAGCAGGCTGGCGAGACTGTGTCTCAGAGGAGGAAGGTGGGGAATGACAGAACATGTCCTTCTCTGTCCTCCACACAGGCACGCGCGCACACACACACACACTCCACTCACCACTGGAATTGCCCATGCTGGAGAGGGACCGTGTTCCTGACTTATAGAAAAGCTCCCGGGATATTTTAGAGGAGCCTACACTCAGGGTTTCTCACCCAGTGGTGCTCAGGCCACGCCTCATCTCCTTACAACTGGATTTAGAATAAGCTAATGGGAGACTCAGCTGCCCACAGCATTGGTTCTTAGAAGCAGCTGTTTTGAGTGGAAGGCACTGCTGGGTTCAAAGTGGCCCTGCCAAGGCGGACGGAGGTGGTTATGGCCTGCTCTGTGCCACACAAGGGCACAGGGAGGCCGGTGACATTCCTTGAAATAGCTTTCTGGAAGGATCCTCAAACACAGGTAGTTAGTGGTACCATGAACAAGACAACTCTGTGCCTGTGCACTCCTGGACCCCACGTTCCAACACCCCACAGGCTGTCTGCTCAGAACGGTAGCATCGGACTCAGCGCCAGTTAGCAGAGGGAGAGTGCGGTGCAGAGCACACCCAGTCAGAACGAGCTATAAATGCATCATGGGGTCTTTCCAGAAGCACTGGTCAGGGCGGAGGTCAGCACACCAGTGCTGGACCCTCCTGGCAGGAAGATCAACCTCTGGCCAGCCAGTAGCTGGAGGGGCCTCAGGGAGGGGAAGCGGGAGGCAACTGGAAGTCACAAACTTGGGTCTCTGCAGACAGCCACACTGGTGTGTGCAGTTCATGGGAGAAACATACAGCCATCCCTCCACATCCATGGGTTCTGTACCCATAAGGCCAAGAGATACGGGAAAAGAATTCCCACCTTGTCACCATTCAGTCTCAACAACACAGTGCACACCCCCCCCCCCTGCACAGCAGGCCTGGGGCTGCTGCTGCCCATCCCCCAAGGGAGGTCAGCCTACAGGTCTGTGTGCACGGGTTCTGTGCAGAGGCTCTGTGCTCTCAGAGACTTTAGCATTCTGTATGGAGCGGGGGCAATGGGAGAGACTGCACAGGCTCCGTGTCAAGTGCTTCACTGGGTTACAGAAATAAATGCTAGCCAATTACTCAGAACTCAGTTTGGTCATTTTATTTTTGAGCCTTTGGGAATCTGCTTCATAAACCTGAACTCGGCACCATAAGGCTGCAAAGCACCATGGATACCTCACGTAAACTGTCAGCTGAGACGTCTGCAGCTGCATTCCTGAGCATGCAGCCTGCTCCGCACTGTATTCAAGTCACTGACACATGACAGAACCCGTGTTCACTCCGTTTCATGCGGCTGCCACTGAGGAGCAAGGTCCTGCTCATCCATTAGCAGTGGGGACACGGCCTGAGACATGGTGGCAGGCTGTGCCCAGGTCACAGCAGGTTTACCCCGTGCTTCAGCAGCTTCTGCTTGGCTTTGCCCGAGAGGCTGAAGGCACAATCCTGAGGGTTCGGGAAACCAGAGCTGCGGGCAGGGGGTGCCAGCTGCTGGAAGTAGGTCTCCTGGGCAGGGTTGCTGCAGGCATACACAGCTGTGGAGGCATTCCTATTGGGGAGGAAACAGGACAACAGCTCAGGGGTGGCTGTGGGCCCTGGCTGGCCACCCCAACACCCCTAATGCCTGCGGCGGCTCAGCCTATTGCTTTGACCTTCAGGCCTGAGTGACAACTGTCCTGTCTTTTCAGCTCTGGGTCTGGAGACCCAGTTACTGAACAAATGAACCCCAGGGACTGCTGTCAACGCAACAGCTGCAGCAGAGCCAGAGCCCTGCTCCTGCCCTTCACTCCTCACAGCAGGAGGGACTGTCCCACCAACCAGCCAAGGAGCCTGGGACATGTCAGAAGGCAAGAAACCTGGGCTCACAGGCTGACAGAGATGGAGTGCTGCACAGAGGAAGACCTGTGACGGGGATTCCAGAAGGTAGGTGTCAGGTAACCAAGGAAACCCCAGCTGCATCTTGGTAGTGGAGCTCCTGACAGCTTGCTGCTCATCTGCAGTGTTCAGAAACCACACTGCTCAGACACTGGGACAGAGGGCACTCGCTGTCCCACACCACACATGCACACTACCTAAGGGTCAGCGTCCCTCCCACAAGTACCATCTGCACTGCAGATGTGATCACCCCACACCCCTGTGCTCTTTCCCTAAAACCTGCAAATAAATACCCTAAAGGGGAAATTTGGGGAAAAAGGGGGTCACCTCATCCCATGAGTATGCCGCCAATCTCATAAAGCTCATAAAACATCCACAAAATGGGGCCAGAGGGATGCTTGGCAGCCTGAGCTCCACCCCTGAGACCTTCATGAGAGATGTAGGGCCCGACTCCTGCCTGCTGTCCTCTGACCTTCATACTGTGGTGCACATGCGAACATATGCACACACATCACAGAGAGACACGTGTGTGCACATCACACACACATAAAGCCCCACAATCAGCACCCACTATGATGCTCCCCACTTTCAGGAGAGCCCATCCCAACTTCTCTGCTTTGTAAAGTCAGCTTCATCTTTAAACTGTCACAACTGAATCCTTGCCTTGCAGGCACAGGAAGCAAGGGGAGATCCTCACCTGTTAACACCCACCTGTGCCCTCGGGCCTCTACACTCTTCCTGCCTCAAGCCCACCTAGACTCAGTTTCCCCAATTCTATCTGATGGTGGGGTCAGGGCTGCTAAGGCTCTGTCGGATGAGGATGGGGAGCTCCAGGCCTTGGGCACCTGCAGGACCTGCTGGCATAGGGGATTTTAGCCCCCGTGAGACATGTGGAAGGTTCCTCTCGAAGCTCAAAGAGAGTGGGGCCTGGTGGGAAACCCCCCCAGCCACACCTGTGCGGCAATGCCAGCCCTCCTGCTGGCAAGCAGGGAGACTCCGGTTTTATCAGAGCCCATAGGAGTCTATGTGCCAAGGAGCTGTGTCTCCATCACTGTGGTAAGAAGTCACCCAGCATATACATGCCCTGGGCTCTACCTCACACTGAGCCCTCTTGGCTCTAAAAAGGTGACACACAGAAGCCATGAGTAGCTGGTGGGGCAGATGTCAACACACGGTTGCTGCCGCCTCCCACCCCACAGCCACACACCCAGCACACCAGATCCCAGACCAGTGGCCGCAGATGCAAGTCACCCTCAGTCTGCCAGCTCGAGAGGACGGGCTGTGTTGTCAGCAGCAGATGACACAGGGCAGACAGCTGGCATCAGTGTGGCAGGCCCTGTGCTCCCACTGAGTTCAGACCCACCACCACCCAACTACCGGGACCTGTGGGGAAAGAGTGCACCACAGAGCCATGGAGGCCTGGGGTCAGACCCTGGCCTTCTGATCCATGAGACACATTTCTCACTCTGAAAGAAGAGAAGAGTCCTTTGGTGGCCAGTTCAGAGAGCCACAGGATTCTCCCTCCAGCCATCTAAGGTACCTGCCTTTCCACTGGCTTCCGAGAGCACAGAGAAGACACAGCTTGTCTAAACGTCCAGTCTCAGACACAGTCCACAGACGGTGCCAGGCACCCGGAGGTTAGAAGCATGACAACAGGGAAGGAAATGGAACCCGTGTCGTCTGAGTCAGCCACAGATAATGGAAATGGGGACAGCACTGCCCAGAATGGCGCCAGGGCTCTGGGGTGACAGGCAGTGGAGAAGTGTCTGATTCTGACGTTCCTGCACAGTGAGGTTTGAAACTAGAGCCCTGTCGTGTCTGGCCCACCCTCAGGAACGGTGCGGCCCTGTGTTCTGTGACGCAAGACTGCCACTGTCTGGCCCAGGCACACATGGAAGGACAGCCTCCAAAGGGACCAACCACATTCACCACCAGGTCTAGGAAGTACCCCAGTGAGTGGAACCACGGCTGTGAGAAGCAGGAGGGCTAGAGGCTCACCTGATGGTCATCTCGTACAGCATAGGCAGCCGGGCAAAGTCAGAGTGCATGAGGTTGACAGCCAGAAGAAACCGGCGGTCCTGGGGAGCAGCCACTAGGGGCAGGTTGGCTTCAGGAGGAGACAGAGGTGGTGAATGGCAGCCCTGCCTGACTCCTTGTGCCCAGTCCTAAGTGGGGGTCCCAAGTCCAGATGCCCGCCCTACCGCTGCCTCTGGGAGAAAGTGCTGCCAGCCCCACTGCAGGCCACACGAGCTCCTCACTGGGGCCCACTGAGGGGGTCGCACTGGGAAACAGCAACAAGAAAGGAGCAAAGGAGTGTCTGTCAGTCTGTCGGTGAGCCCTAGGGCCACTGCATAGCAGAGGCCAGAGGGCTGTTCTGCAGTACTGCCATACCTGGGGCTGGGTTCTCCCTCCACCCACATGGAGCTGGGTGTCTGTACCTGTCCTTTACCTGAGAGCACACTCTGGATGCGGTCATAGTGCAGGAAGTTGTATGTGCTGCCTGTGGGGCTAGCCTCGTCTCTGGGCAGTGTCTCCTTCAGGTGGACTTCTAGCCCATTCAGCGATGCCAGGCTGCTGTGGTACTGCAGAGGGAGTGTGCGTGGGTCACAGGCTGGTAACTCAGGTGAGAGGTGAGCACCCTGACAATGCCCCAATGGCCGCAGACCTGGAGCAAGTGGCCAGGCAGCGTCTCCTACAGTATCTAAAGTTACAGTCATCTGCTGCTCTTGTCTGAGGCAGGGCTTCCCTATACGGTGCCGACCAGCTTGGAGCTCACCGTGCAGTTCAGGCTGGTCTAACCTGTGGAAAGCCTGCTGCCTGCATGGATTATAGGTGTGTCCCCTCCACCTCCAACCCCTTCTCTTCATGTGTCACGTGTGACATGCAGCTCAGATGAAGGCTGTCCTCCAACTCTGAGACTGTCTGTCTTAACAATAATGGTGGCCTGATGTTCCAGTGTTTCCAACACCAGCAGGGCTTGAGTGAAGTTCACTGAGTTGATCTCTCCCATGATCATGTGCAGCTCCTAGGAGGGTAGGGAAGACACTGGGACACCCAGGGGAGCTCATCCCACAGCCATACCCCACCTTCTGGACCTCAGGGAGAGAAAACTGAACCTGAGAGTAAGCCAACTGTGTCCTGTTCTCTAACGGACCACAGAGGCGTCTCACCGATGACTAGGTACTGCACTAGGAACCTGTGTGAGCAGCTTAGCAACTGTCACAGCATTTACTGTGACATGTGACTAGTCTATGGGGTGGTCACTGAAGGTCACACCACTCACACACTGCCTGGGTTTGAACTATACAAGGCTGCAGAGCTTGCAAAACTGAGAATGTCTGTCTTCTGAGTCCCTGAATAAAGAGCCTGCTGACTGGATATGCACCTCAGAATGGCCTGAGGAGATGGAGGCCTCTGACTTCAGCCCACACTGCGTATGAGGGCGGTGGTGGGTGCTGTGGGCTGGAGCAGTGTGCGTGTAGCCCACATGGTGGAGATAGAACTCGTTTCCTCCGAGTATCTCACCAAGCCCCACCCTGACCTCAAGGAGGCATTGCTTCTAACCCAACCCTGATGCCCCTGGGTGGCCTAATGCAGCAGAAATCCACAGGCTCCCTGCAGCTGAAGGCCTGTGTGCCTGTCATGTATGCAGAGCTGAAAGCCAGGCCCAGAGACACTGAGCCCCGGAGGGCTCCTCCTGCACCTGCCCTTGACAGCAGAGCTCCCAGTTCTCTTCCCAATCACCCCCTGGGCTGCCTCCTATGGACCCTGAGAGACCCACGGGGACCCAGCCTCTTCAAAGGGCAGTGGGACCACCCTGCAGGCTGTCTGCAGAGAAGGCAGATGAAGGACTTTCTATTTAACACAGGGACGATAACAAAGGCTCTCCTGTAGAGCTGACTGGGGCCTGTCGTTCAAATCCATTCTCTCAGATCAGCTCACTGCTCAGCTCTTAGCTCCCTCTCCCAGAAAGTCCTGCTAACACTTGTCTTCCATGCCCTGCATCCCATTTCCTGGGCCTAACCAGCAATAAGCCTCCTGCACAGGCAAGCTGGCGGCTGTGGTCAGAAACATGTGGCTGGCCTTGACAGATGCCTCCCACAGAGGAGGCTGCAGAGGGCTGGGCATGCTCCTCTCCCCTCTTCACCTTTGCACAAGGACAGATTAGCCTGGGGACAGAGATGAGGGCTGGGTGGTGACAGACAGCGGGAACTCTGGACCTGCCTCTTGCATGAGGTCTCCACCTCACAGGCTGTCTTCCTCCCAGGACAGGGGGTGGAGGGCTTGCCTTCCAGGTCACATCAAACACATGTAACTATGCAGACCACCCCTCCCTAAGGCAGCCCGGGCTGGGTCTCTTCAGAGGGGACAGAGGCAAGGAAAGGGGCATTCTGTCTGCTTTGCTGCAGCCAAACACCAGGCCTTCAAAGCAACACTCCTGAAGTCCAGTACGGTGAGATCTGAGGGAAAGGCAAGGCCCAGGGCTGCCCTGTGTGAAGCAGCAGCTAGGACCCTCTGCTACGCTAACAGAGCCACACGAAAAGAGGACACGCAGAGAAAGCCTCCGTTTTGGGCTGCGGACAGGGTCTGTGGAACAGAAGATGCAGGGCCGCCTGTCCTGCCTCCAAGGTGACTGGCTCCTTAGTGAAGGGCCACAGGGCCTGCATGCCAATGAGACTGCCTCAGAATAATGTGGGCTTAAGGAGAAAAACAAGTCGAGCCCAGAACATCATTTGCCCTGCAGCAACTGTTCTTCCTGCCAGCCAGTGAGGCTGTTACCATGGCAACTCTATTGCCAGCTTGGGCCAGACCCTAGAGCTCAGTTCACTGCTTCAGGAAGACGGCTATTCAAAGAGTGTCCTGTAGTGACATTTTTGAAAATTCTAGAAGTTTGGTTAAAACACACATACACACACACACACACACACACACACACAGAGAGAGAGAGAGAGAGAGAAATATTTTAAGAATGTGCCCAGGTGGGGATGTGGGGCTGCTTCGAACGGTCCACAGCAGCTGACCATGACTTGCCTCATGCTCTAGCAGAAGCATGGTTTTGTCAGCTGCAGATATTGTCTGCAAATGTGTGACTTTGGGAATTCTGGGACTTTTCGGAGATAAATGTGAAGGCCCCGAGAGGCGGGGTGGGTGGCTGCTGGTCATTTAGGGAGATGGGCTGTGGTTTGCTAGTAGCTATGGTCAAAGAAGAAACTGAAGGAAAATAGTTAGATTCAGGAATACTCTCTCTCTCTCTCTCTCTCTCTCTCTCTCTCTTTCTCTGTCTCTCTCTCCCCCCCCCCCTCTCTCTCTCTCCCTCTCCCTCCCTCTCCCTCTCATCTATCCTCTCCACTCTCTCCTTTCTCCTATCCAGTGTGAGGAGGTTAAACCAGGGGTGGGGGATAGAGGGTGGGAAAAAGAACCCACAAAGTAGCAAAGACCAGTTACAGAGCCCTCCACAGCCAGTCTGGATTTCAAATGTACTCTGGGAAGGAGCACCAAGTCAGCACGTGAGGCCGGGCTGAGGAAGTTCAGAGTTCCTGGACCCCCCAACCCCTGACAGGCTGCTTCAGAAGACAGAGCCTGTGCTGCCTCAGCCAGGAGCAGGGCAGCTTGGCCTTGCCCGTGCGGCCTCGATACCTCAGATGGGAAGCTGAGTGCTGCAGGTCACCCACACCCAGGCTGTGCCTCAGCAGACTGCAGGAAAGGAAAAGCCCAGCGCCCGTCTGCCTCTGCTACAATGTAGTCATGCATGTGTGCCACAGCGATGCCACACATGTGTGCTAGTGTTATACATGTGTGCTACAGCGATGTCAGACATGTGTGCTACAGTACAATGTTATCATGCATGTGTACTACAGCGATGTCACACGTGTGCTAGTGTTGTCACACAGGTGTGCTAGTGTTGTCACACATGTGTGGTTTACAGGCCCTACAACACGGTAAGTGAGGTTACAGAGGACCCAAGGGACACTCACCACCTCCTCCATGGCTTCAGTATCACTGAGAAGAGTCTCTTCGGCCAGCAGCGACAACACCAGACCATTCACACTGTGAGTGTAGAGGTTCATGGGCACGAGCCCAGCATGGGGCCCAGCTGGGGATGGCTTGAAGTCAATTCTGTCTGCAGAGGGGGTGGGACCCTGAGAGCCAGCTGAGCAGGAGCCATGTGACAGGCCTGAGTGACTCTCCTGGGCTCCATTCCCATATGTCTCCACACTGGGCTCTAAACCCACAGGATGTTGGGGAAGAAGTACCACAGGCCTGCTGCTGGGGAGAGGGTCTGTGCCAGGAACTTGGGTTTGGCCATTGGTGAGGTGAAGGTCTGCAGGCCGTTCCAGTCTTTCACTCTCAGGTAGCCTCTCAAGAGGGGAAGGGTCCAGGCAGCTGCAAATGGCTGTGTCTTCAGGCAGTGTGGGGGCATCATGGCTGGTGTGGACAGCCTCCACATCACCCAGGGCAGGTGCAGGTGGGAAGGCTTCCTGAGCCTCAGAAATGTGCATTTCAGACAAGTTCAGTTCTTCTTTGGGGAGACACAGCTCCTGAAGCCTGCTGCTGAGGTCAGAGCCCCGGCCACAGGCAGTGGTGCACAGTCCTGTGGTCCCAGCATGCCCCTGTTCATGCCTAGGCAAGTGTTCACCTGCCCTGCTGCCGTTCGGCCATGCTCCATCATGCCGTGTGGGCTCCAAGATGGTGGCTGATGTCCAGGCATCTTCGGCCCTGGTAGGGGTGCTTTGACCCCAGGGAGGGCACTGAAATGAACTTTTCTGGAGTCTGGCAAACAGAAGAGATGTCACATCAGCAGAATGTGAGACAAAGGTCTCCATGGGGACCCCAAGGCTCTGATCCTCTGAAAGGCGCAGGCATTGATGGAAAGTATGTCTGTGCCCAGAGAGCTCAGGGTGCCATGGCGGTGAAACAAGGAGAGAGAAGAGAGGCAAGGGCTGGTCACAGTGAGGCCAGGATCACCGACCAGAGTGGTCAAGGCCACACAGTAAGTCACCCACAGCTCAAGGGTCCCAAGAGTGGCTCCACACTGGGTCTCACACTAAGCTTGCTGCATGCCCTGATGCCAGGACACGCTGATGAACGCCCCGACAAGACAGGGGAGGAGACAGGGAGGAGGCAGGGAGGAGACAGGGAGGACCGCACACCGAGACACTCCTGGGAACATCAAACCTACCGAGCTTCATGCTCTACTGGGAACTCACGGAGGCTGGCAACTTCCTCCTCACTCAGAAAGACAGGGGTGACCTGCACGTTAGGGGGCAGTGCTGCTCCTGCAAAGAAGGGTATCCGTGGGGATGAGGCTGGACCTCAGAGCTGCAGTGCAGATGCAGCCCAGTGGGGAAAAGGGAGGAAGGAGACACCAGACATCACAGAAAAGGTTTCCCGCTTGCTAAGGACATGGCCAAATGGGGCTGTAGAAAAGGCCAGAGCCCCTTGGGGACACCACTTCATCCTGAGGAAACAGTGGGCACCAGGTTCCTTCCTCTCTCTCCATCACTACATGCTGGACACGGACTAAGCAATGTCACAGGATGGAGTCATGGGGGGTATGCCCAAAACCATGCCCTTAAAACTCAGGGTGCCACAGGCTACTGTCCTTACAGCTGTCTTAGACCCTGCTGTCTGATGTAGAGGAAACCCACCCAGGAGCTGGTGGAGTTCTCTCTGGCTCACCCAGCATGAACGCAGCACACCAGCGTCCATCACAGCACGCACCTGTTTCCTGTGGGGCAGCTCCTGCTCCAGGCAGCCTCTGAAACAAGCACAGCACAGGCTGGCACCAGACGCCACGCTCTCTTGACAACCATCAAGAATTCACGGCACCATCTGCTCACAGGACTCAGCCAAGCCCAGGGAGCTGTGATGACCCTGGCCCAAGAGCCCAGCAGATGGAGCAGGCCACTCGCTCCTGAGAGGCAGGAGGAGGCGAGAGCTGGGCCACTCAGGCTGCAGCTCAGAACTAACGAGTGTCTCCCACTCGAGTCCACCTTTGGGAACCCAGGCTAGAGCACAGCCTAGTGTCCCAGCTCCACTCCTCAGCAATTATGTAACCGCTCACTCTAAAGGCCACGGTCCAATAACACCGGGGAACTTCCTCTTGAAGTAAATGCCTTTGCTCCTTGGAGGCATTAGTAAGGCCCAGTCCTTCCATTTAAAACAGCACAGGCAATTGCACTCATGGTAAAATCTCTGAGGAAGTCTGCGGCAGCTCATGCAAACCGACTGACCCACAGCCACCGACTAGAAACCAGTAGTTCTCCTGTACAGATGAGAGTTTCCAGTCCAGGGGCCATGAGCCCCGTCCCAACCACAGATTGCGCTGTTGCACTGGGCAGCATCAGCAGCCAGAGCCTGTAGCAGCATCGGCAGTCACGTCCCACGTACTGTCCCTCCGCGTGGATTCCCAAAGCAGAGTCACGGGAGAGAGACAACTGCCGACCTCGAAGGTGGCTGGTCAGACCCCACCCACAGGAAGTCCCCCCTCCGAGGCTCTACACGGCAGGCAGCTCACTCTCCTGGTGGGGAGAGGTTAGTGAAGTGTTTGAAACTCACACACAAGCCAAGCCTGTGGCTCAGCCTGGGATCCTAGCATTGGAAAGATGAAGCAGAGGGATCAGAGATTCAACCCTCTATGTAGACCAGGCTACCCAGTGGGACCCCTAGCTCCAAAATTCAAACAAACAAAATAATTAAGATAGAGGGAGGGAGGGAGGGAAAGAGAGGCAGGCAGGCAAGATGGCAGCTGTGGTGAAAACTGGCGCCTATGCTGTTGTGGCCTGAGTATTTCTTCTCTTCCCAAGACAGGGTCTCTGTGTAGCTCTAGCTGTCCTGGGACTGGCTTTGTAGACCAGGCTGGCCTCAAACTCATAAAGATCCACCTGCCTCTGCCTTTGGAGTCCTGCTGGGATGGAAGAACTGTGCCACCATGCCACCTGCCTGTGGGCAATTTCATTCTCTCTTCCACAAACACAACGAATGCACATAAACTCAATGTTTGCTTGGGCCCACTTTCCCTTCCTTCTTTCCTTCCTTCCTTCATCCGGTTTTGAGACAGTCTTGACATGTAGCCTGGGGTAGCTCTGTACTGGTGACTGTCCTGCCTCAGCTTCCCAGGCTGGCATAAGAAGCAGACAGTGCCATGGCCAGAGGGTTCCTGTCTACGTAAGGATGCTCACTGTCCTCAGAGCCTGTGATGACGGGAGCCGGATGAGCACAGCTCTGCTTGGCCTCAAAGAGCCAGAGCCCGAGCCCACCACACAGGGCAAGAGCCATTCACCCCATTTACTCCTGGCCATGCCAACGGATGAAGAGTGAGCGATTCAGGGAGGAAGTGCTCTCGACCTGCCCACCACGTGGAGCCACCACTCGGATAAGCCTCCCACCAGGTTGAGCCATACTGCACCTGGTCTGCAGGTACAGTCTGATGAAGCAGGACCTTGGCAGTGAGGGAGGGTGGGAGCTGGGAATTCACAATCCTGGGGGTAAGACACAGACAAGAAGGCCATGAGAAGAAGTGTTGGGACCTCTCAGTTCCAGAGATGGCCCTGGACGTGGAAGGTCTTGGGGTGTGCTTGGCAGAAATTTCATCTGGAGGACTCTCAGTGAATCTTTTGGTTAAACATTAGCACTCTATCCATGCACCGACTCTCACAGAGATGGGAGGCATGTTAAAAAACACAAGTACTCCACCTGTGAGCACTGAAGAGCAGAGCAAAACGCCACCATCATGTGAGAGGGAGGAGCTCCTCTCCGAGCTCTAGGGCACTGCACTTCTGTACAGACCCACACGCTGATTCACTCTGCTGTCTGTGCAAGTGGGCATGGCCCTCGGGACTCTTGCAGCATGAGTGCTTTTGTTTTTGTTGCTTTCTGACAGCCTCATGGTAACTCCTGCAGCTGAGTAACTCGTGCAGCAGCTGGGGGCAACTGGGAGCAGCTGGGGGCAGCTGGGGAAAGCTAGGTAACTCGTGCAGCTGGGTAACTCATACAGCCAGGTAACGTGTGCAGCTGGGTAACGCGTGCAGCTGGGTAACGCGTGCAGCTGGGTAACGCGTGCAGCGCTTAGCACAGTCGCTACTTACAGGGCTGGCTGCTACTCACAGCGGGCTCTGCACTGTACTCTACCCACTGACGCTGCACCAAGACACCCAGACTGAACAGTTCCCAATTGCAAGAGGATGTGCACCCTGGGCCAGACCACATGACTGGGACTTTGAACTGCAGACACTGACATGGAGCTAGAGGGGAGACTGAGGTGTAGCTCAGCAGGGCACAGGGGGAGGAGAGCTGGGGCTCTACTCACAGTCCTTTATAGAGGATGCAGCCAGCTAGCACATGGGGTGAGCGCTGGCAGGTCTGCAGGATGAGGGCTGCCTTCAGCAGCAGCAGGGGCTCGACCTGGGGAAGACAAGATGGGTGAGCATTTTTACAAGTGTTGGGGGCTGAAGCAGGCTTCAGAGTCACGGAGGGGATTACAGCCCAAGCCAGCCCACAGTTCTTGTAAGGAATCAACTGCTCAACCATGAAAATCACATGAGCCTGTCCAGAACTGCCCAGACACGGCAGCCTCCCGCCTGACTGCCTGCAATGACGAAAGTCAGGTGGCCAGGACAAGGTAAGAGAGGCAGACACAGGCAGAGTGATGTCACCACCACCGTCCCTACTCAGTGCTCAGCTCGGTGGAATCTGGGGATGCTGAGTCCCAGCCACTCTCTTCAGCTTCGAGAAGGTCAAACCCGAGACACGGGCAGCCACACAGCAGACGGCACTCACTGGTCAGTGTGAGTGGGAAATGGACTGGCGCATAAGTAGAATTTCCCGCCTCTCTCAGATGCAGAGGAGTTCAAATGTGAGCCAGGCACGCTGGTGGGGTCACTAAACCCTGTGCCAGTTTGTGTGGAGAGAGAAGGGGCCCTCAGGCCTTCGGGGCTGACCCTTCGGAGGCAATGATGACAACCTACGCACGAGTGTTTGCTTGGTCCAGAGGCCCTGACCCATCAGGACAGCAAGGCTCTGAGAAGCAGCCAGCCTCACCCACTCACCCACGGCAGCAAGGGAACTGTTCAAGTGTTGGAAAGCACACACCCTCTCACTCCCCCAGCTACATGCCGACACAGGTGCTCTGAAGCACGTTACGCTCACGCCCACACTCACAGCCCCAGGCTGGCAGTGACAGGACACACGCCCGCAGCCTTACTTTGGTGCGGTCCAAGTTCCACAGGGCGTTGAAGATCCTGTGCGACTCGCTGGTGCTCCTGAGGATGTGTGTGATGAAGGTGTCCCACTGCAAGCTCAGCTCCTCCTGAGGATGGCTCTGAGAGAAAGACAGAGGAGGTCAGCACCCGAGACCAGGACACAGGCTCTAGGTAACGGGGGCATTTCTGCAGGTGGCTCCCCAGGTCTGTCTCATCCCAACACTGTCACACACCAATGATCAGACCTGTTACAGAGTCAGGAAATACACTGCTGAAAGGTGTCCCACTCCAGAGAGGAGGGGAGAGCAGACACATGGACACACGGGCATCCCCTAAGGGGCTCTAGGATGTGGCATTTGACATGGAATCATGTAAGAGACAGGCCCAGGGAAGGCCTGGTCCAGCAGTGCTGATTTTGAAGGGCCCAATGCCCCTCTGCACTCTTACCTTGTAGGCCAGGGGCACAGGGCCCACGTGGAAATGAAAGAGTCCAATGAGCTGACCCAGAAACTGTCTACAGCTGACATCAGAGAGCTCCACACCACAGCCCAGGGCCTGCAGAGGGAGACCAGACATCTCTTGTGGCTTTTCTCTAGGTCACAATCAGAAGTCCTGCCACAGGCCCATGAGGTCACTTCCTAGCCAGACATGATAGTTCAAGCTTGTGATACTCGCAGGTGGGAGACTGAGATAGGACAATCAGCCCGGGCTACAGAGTGAATTCCAGGTCTAAGTTAGTGAGATCTTCTAGAGAATTCCTCAGTAAGGGACTATAGCACGGCTCCTCAGTGGAGTGTTTACCTAACATGTGTGAGGTCTTCCTTTGAAAACAAAGGGCAATCACTCTGTATGAACCAAGAGTCCCTACCTCAGTGGACTTGGTCTCGAGATAGAAATAGGGGGAAAGCTTCAGAAATCCACAACGAAAGAGACCTGAGCAGAAAGACAGCAAACACCCTGACCTGCACAGGTCATGGGGAAAGAGCAGGGAAAAAGAAGCCACTTCCAACAAGTGAGCAGACAAAATCTGGCAGGTCCTGCCACCAGAACAAGTTCACAGCCCTCACAAGGGCGACAGGGATTCCTCAGGAAAAGTCAGTGGCAGAGGGACCCACCCTCTAGAGCAGTTAAAATTCCATCTCAGAGGGCAGCTCCTTAAGACCTGTAGCACTCACAGGGAGGTGAAGCAGCAGACGAAACACGCCATCCTGCAAGAAGCTCCTGAGGCTCAGGAAGGAAACAATACAGCTTCAGGAAGTCTCTGGAACTGCACATATTCACTAGGCTCTTCTCTCCCCCAAGAGGATATAAGACTGCTGAGTGTCACTCAGGAGCCCAGCTCACTGGAAGAGGCTCATATTAACTGAGACACCAGGAAAGGACATCCTCTAATCTGTTGAGCTGTGCATTGTGTCACATTCCTGGCTCTCATGAACTGTCACCCATGGTGTTTGGGATTCAGTGATGTAACCATCTTTGCATTATTTCTGCTCCTGTTAGAACCCCATCCTGCCAGAAGCCATCAAGGAAAAGCTAAAAACTAGTTGATGTTCCTGAGATGGTTCCACTGTGGTTTGTCAAAATTAATGATGGATTTACTTCTCTAGGCAAAGCCAAGAAGATTACATTTTAGGAAAGACTCCTGCTACTAATATGCTTTTCCTGTTATTATTAAACATATATAACAATCACTAGGCATCAGCCCACGCTTTTGAGCAGATCTCTGAAGAACAATAAAGATGTGCTGTCTTGCAGTGATGCTATGTAGACAAATAGATGATTTCTTACTTCTAAATGATGATTCTGTAGGAATTCCTAAAATTATGCTAGTGATTATTAAGCTCTTTTATAATAGGACTGCTATTAAGATTCTCTGAGAATCAAACCTGCAGTGAGAACCTGCCAGTCTTCAGTGCCAAGAGTTAGTTTCTTCTGAGATAGCAAGCAGGCACCTGAAACTTAGAGCACGTGCCAAGAGGTTATAAATCCAGGGTCATAAAAAGGAATATAAGGATTTACGGTGGGCGCAAGGACAGAAGATAAAATATTGACTGGGTCCATCTATACAAAGCTTCAATGACTTAGTCACGAAAAGTATGGTTTTTAACTCTCCAAGAACCTGTAAAGCTAGTGAAAGATGATGGATGTTTAGCTAGATAATTACTCTTAATGAATATGCATGTAAACATTCACTGTTGTAAGGTTCTAATTTGATTGAAGATTTGAATTTATTTGTAAACTTGTGGTGAACTTATTACCATGTGATCATGTATTCTGAAAGATTCTGAAAGAACTTTTTAGAGAGAACCTTTTAGAACAACTTTCCTTAGAGAACTTTCATAGAAAACTTTTGAGATAGAACTCAGAAATAAAAATTAAAATCACTTTTCAAAGTGTCCCTCTTTTCTTCTGCGACTTCAAGCAGCAGGCTATGAGTTAGAGCCAAGCAGTTCCTGCAGAGATAGAGCAAAGGTTTTTTGACTTGATCTCCTGCTGTTTTGTGATGAGGTGCTACCCCCATCCCCAGACTGCAGTCTCCAGCCTCAGGTGAACTCAGGTGAACTACAGCAAAGAGACTTAGACTTAAGACACGTAAACGTTTTATTATTAAACAGCAAGACCAAGTATTGCCCCCACTGATGTTCCCCCTCTGCTGCCTCAGGAAAGAACCAGGAAGAAAGAATAGCCAGGACTGGCCCCTGGTACCACTCCACCAAACACACCTATATTCCTGCTAGTCAGTTCAGTAAAACTCATTGGCTCACCAATTTGGACTTTGGTCTGTCATGGCCTCACTATCTGGGATGAACAGACCCTGTGGTGGTTAACTTACGTCATCTTGACAAAGACTAGAGTCATCTGGGAGATTGGAACTTCAATTGAGAAAATGCCCCCCAAGATTAGGCTGTAGGCAAGCCTACAAAACATTTTCTTAATTAGTGATTGACAGGGGAGGGCTCAGCCCATTGTGGGCGGAGCCATCCCTGGGCTGATGGTCCTGGGTTCTATAAGAAAGCTGAGCAAGCCACGGACAGCAAGCCAGTAAGCAGCACCCTTCCATGGCCTCTGCATCAGCTCCTGCCTCCAGGTTCCTGCCCTCCTTGAGTTCCAGTCCTGACTTTCCTCAGTGATGGAGGATGATGTGGAAGTGTGAGCTGAATTAACCCTTCCCTCCCCAAGCTGCTTTGGTCATGGTGTTTCATCACAGCAACAGAAACCCTGTCTAGGATAACAGCTGTTCCCACCTCCCCAGGAACATAACATATATTATCTGGCAATGCGGGTTGTGGGACGACTAGAGTCCACTAGGAAATAAACCACAGAGCCTTATTAAGTTGCAGCTGCTTGTACAAGAGCTGCCATCCTGGTCCACTTGCTGCTTCTGTAAGCACTTGCTCACAGAGCCCTCTCGCAGGTCCCTGTCAGGAGTCCCGTATGGAGCTCACTCACACAGGCCGAGACTGAAAGCCACCAATGAAGAGAAAGGTAAGGAATGACACCTGGCACTTACAAATAGCCCGAGTGCCTACAGCTGGACACTCAGGCACTTCAGAGCTACCTGTGTGTGTCACAGTGTGAATGACTACATTCTCCACACAAGTCTCAGAATCCTTGTTCTGGGAGCCGTTTTCCCACAACAGCTGGGAGCTACCGTCTTGAAGAGTGAGCTAACCTGGGCTGAGGTCATGGAACGTCTTCAGGCTAGGAACACTGGTGTGGCTGGTATAGCCCCTAGGTGAGCACAGTCTCAGGGAGGCGGCTCAGCAGGAGAGTCGGGCACTGAGAAGCTGAAGGTGGAGGCGGTGGACAGTGGGCACAGGCTAGAAAGTGCATTAAAGACAGAGCCATGTCCTCGGTGGCCAGGGATAACTGTCACTAACTGAGAGTGAGGTTGAGGCTCCATAGCTCAGAGCCCAAATGGAGTTGAGTGGGTTAAATCTGTGTGAAGTGGGAGGAGTGTGTGGGCCCACAGATGCATCCCTCCAGTGAAGGGATCTGCCTGGCTGAGGTCACACAGCACAGCAATGAGACGGCACGCCTGACTAACCCGGACTGGACGGCATGAGCCGCAGAAACGCTTCCTCTCGGTTCATGGAAAGGGAGGAGGCTGCAGTGTCACAAAGGACCTCTACCAGAGGTTGTTCTTGGCTTTTTGTGCACAGGGCATCCCCCAGTCTTCTCTGCAACACTACCAGCACGGTTTCTGCATAGCATTCCTCCCAGGACTCTTACTGGGTTGAGCCTTGTAAATCTGAGCTTTAATCTGCTGCCTCTGCACATTCCTCCAGCCTTATCCATCTGTGTTCCCACTCCTGCTCAATCTGTGGATTCCATTGAGATTTCCTTCTCTCCGGTGCCCCCTTCGCTTTCTCTGCTCACCCTCCACTCACAGCAGCTCTGCCTTCCCTGTGCATTCCGAGGCTCTGTCTTCGGTGAGATCGCCATGTTTAAGGCTGCTGTGCAGGCAGGACCGAGTTTAACACCCAGCTCTCAAAGACAAGCGGCCATGGCAGTGTGCAGCACACATCCTAGCACCAGGAAGGTGGAGGCAAGAGGATGGGTCTCTGGCCCATTAGGCAGCCTACTTAAATCAGGAGGTTTCAGACCAGTGAGTCCATCTCAAAGCATGGTGGAGACAACTGAGGAAGGCTGGCTTCCAGCCTCCACCAGCCCACGGCCGCCCCCAGGAACACGTGCACGTGGGCTTCAGTCCTTCCTTCTTACGTGTACCCATGTTTTGAGCACTTTTGTTATAATTACGTGCTGTTCCCACAGATGCTGCCACCGGGCTCACATCTCAGCACAGCGCAGACCCTCACCACAGCTGGCTTTGTGTTCCTGCAGAAGCTTGAGCCTCCCTCCCCTGAGTATATTTACGTCCTGCACACAAGGCTGCTATCTGTTTCTCCTCCCTGCAGCTTCAGAACAGACCTCACAGGAGGACAGTCCCCTAAAACTCTAAGTGCTCTACTGACAACAAACTCGGAGAAGCACAGTAACAAAGCCAGGTAGTGTGATGTGACGGCTCAACTGCTAGGCGCAGACACTCAGCCAGGCACAACGTCTCTGCCACAGAAAACAGACGCTGAGGAGCAGGCGCGTCCAGTCCACTTTAGAGCGGGAGTTGGCCAACAGCACGCATGAGAGTCAGTAGCTTGGAGAAAACGCAGGAAAGAAAGTAAGGTTCTGAAAGAAACCAAATGGTAATGCTGAAAGTAAAGCCCGGTGGACAGATGAAAACGGGAAGGCTTCAGGAGGGCCTTTGGCAGAGCCAGAGGAGGAATATTCCCATTTGTCAGAGTATCCAGCTGTGCTGTGGGGAGAAGATTCCTCCTGTGAGCAGCAGGACACACTGCGTACAGATGAACCTCCAACCAAACCGCAAAGTCCCACAGAAGAGAAATGCACACAAGGCCAAGTATGAGAGTCTAGTACGACTTCAATCAGTTTTTTCAGGGACACAGAATCCCTTCAGACAAGCACTGTGTCAGGCTGCAGGCCAGGAAGCGGGGCTGGAAAGGCCTAGACAACAAATGGAACCAGGACACACAGCTCCCTCCCATAAACACCACAGGCAGGTCTGTAGACGCATGGGTTCTGGAAGAGACCTTTAGCGTGGCTCTCCCCAGCTGGGTCTGTGAAGGCGAGTCCTGCACAGTAATGAGCTGGCTTCACTATCCCATTAACAGCACTGACGGTGCAGTGGAGTGCCGGGCATGGGCTGCGGGCTGGAAACCTGCCACACGTCTTTCTTATTTGACGCAGAAGATGCTGAGCAAAGGTGGTGAGGTCACCTGACTGAGGTTACTGTGGTTCTCCACGCCCGGCTGCCCACAGCCTGCCTGTTCAGGGGAAAAAGGTGGACCGTTCATTATTCCTCAGGATCATCAGAGTCCTCCCTTATATGAGGAACAGTGAGGGGAGTGCATCTGCAGGACAAGGCCTTGTCACTGACACAGGGGGAGTTCAGAGGTCACAGAAACCTGTATTTGCATCCATTGCGGAAAGGCAGAATCCCAGGGTCCCAGTATTTGCCGGCCTATGCTAGCACGTCCCAGTGCTGGGTCTAAAGATGTCTGTGGAGTTCTTCCCTTCCCTATGCTTCTCTTTATCTTTCACTCTTCTTCACCCCCTTTCACATTTCCTGCCCACTTAGTTGCCGTCTGCACCCACAGCAGACACACAGCAAGGATGAACTGAGAGATCACTGGTGACAGAAGGACAACTATGAGTGGCCCATCCCAGAAGGCTCCTCCGAGTCTCTCCCTGCTTCCTACTGCTCCCATAGGTCTCCTGGCCAGGAAGCACTGAAACTTCCTGTCCCACAAGCCAAGTACCCTCTTCCGGGGTCGGGGTGGGGCCCTCAACTGTCCTTCAGAGCAGGGAGAGCCAACCAGTGCAGTGGCCATGCTTTGGGGGAGGGTCCTCCCTTTGGCGCAGCTGCTGTTGGGGTAGGTTTCCCTCCATGTCCTTTCCTAGGTCATTCGTTCCACACTCCTGGCCTTCTCAACACTGTAACCATGGCACTGATGTGGCTGCACAGGATACAGATTTGAGGTGGCTCTCCCTTCCTGGGAAACTGAGGTAGCGGGCTATGCAAGCCCCACCCTACCCATCAGGAGAACACTCATGCCACAGGGAACCCAGACTGAGCCCAAACGCCACACAGTGAAGCAAAGCCAAGAGCCTGGAGCCTCCAGGCCCTTGGCACCTTCCCTCCCTTCCTCCAGCCCACACAGTTCACGGGTGCAAAGGGTCCAGGCAGGGCTGAGGAAGCCTGGATGTTGTCTGCCACAGGCTCCAGCCTCTGAAGCTTTTCTTCCTACTCAGTGCTACAGCGAATAGCGCCAAGCTCAGGTCTACCCAGGCCCCGCCCCCTCGACACCAGCCCCGCCCCTCACCAGCCCCGCCCATCAGAGTTGATGACTAGCCAACAGTCCACATTCTGCCCTGCCTGGGCCAAAGAGGCCTGTACTTCTAACACTGGGAAGGCGTGGGGGAGGTGGTTGCCTGTGATTGTAGATCCCTGAGGATGAATAGAAGGTACTGTAGCCAGGAGAAAATGCTGAGCTTCTGAGTCCCTGGTAGCAGGATCTGGGAAGGGCAAAACCCTGGATCCAGAAGAGGAGGAACTATGGGGTCCCAAGGCCAGGATTCTACCACCTGGGACGCCAGAAGTGGGCAAAGTACCTTTTACCCTCAAAGACAGGGAAGTGGAGCTTCCCTTTTGCCCCATAGACAGGAAGGTGGGGCCGCTGGATCACCATTACTTCCTGCAAACAAAAAGACAGCTCGGATACATGAAGACTTCACTTTCAGTACTTCCCTGGTCAGGAAAAGGGCCATATATGACTTCCGGGTAAGGTGGCCAGAACTAATTCTCCTAGACCAGAAGAAAAAGGAAGAACTTCCCCTAATGGGCCAAAGCTCCTCTGAGTTCCCCCCTACTCCCAGCACCTACTCCTCAGCAGTCAGCATGACCAACACAGACCTGGAGAGCAGTCCCAGTGAGTTCTTGGGCTCCAGAGGGGTTGCTGGTGTCTTCCAAACTCCTCCTCTAGAGACTCCACAAATGATCATCCTCAACAGCTATCTAAAGCCAAAGTCTCTGACACGGCTGGAGAAGAGGGTGAGGAGGAGGACCCTGGCGGCCATGAGTGAGATGGAGCAGGAGATCGCCACAGTCCAGAGCCAACGGTCAGTCCTCAAAAGGGACATCAAGGACATGAAGAAGGACCTGCTATGTGAGGAAGCAGACAGCAAGCCTTTCCTCAAGTACCTGCAGCAGAAGAAGGAGGAGAAACAGAGGAAGTATGACACCCTGTGGAAAGACTACATCCAGCAGTATGAGGAGATTGAGAACAGGAGGCAGGAGCTGGTCTCCACCCTCACCTCCCGCACAGCAAACCTCCAGAAGCAGCTGGAGCAGGGCAGGAAGCTCGAGGCCAGCTTGAAAAAGCAGCTGAAGGCTCTGGAGCCCATGGCACAGATAAAGAAGAGCCAGGAACAAAAGATCCAGGCCTTAGAGCTGGAGCAAGCCAGCATAGATCCTGACGTGTCCTTGATGGACCGAGAGGCACACTTTCAGTTCCTGAGGGAAAGGGCCGCCTTGGAGAAGCAAATGGAGAATCTGAACCTGCTGGAGTCTGGAGAGGATGTCACCAGGGAGCTGAAGAGGAAAGCCAAGGCCTTGGACACTGTGGCCAAACAGGCTCACAAGGACATTTGTCAGGGTATCAAAGCTGAGAACATGCAGCTGGAAACACAGCTCCGGCAGCTGGATTGGGAATTCTGCAAGCTGGAGGCCAAAAAGGAGAAGCTGGAACGGAGAAAGCAGCAGTGGAAGGAGCAGCAGTGGTACCTGGAGGCTCTGGCCCGAGGGAGGGAGCGCCTGCAGCAGCGGGAGCACCGCCAGCAGCAGCGGGAGCACCGCCACCCCAAACCACAGACAGCTCCACAACCAGCACTGGGCTGTCTATTAAGTGCCAGGCCAAAAGCCACTCCTAAGTGATGGCTGCCACGTCCCAGGAAGTAGGCTGGAGCTGACGCTGGGGCCACCACACAAAGAATGATGATGCTATCTGATAATGCAGAGGACAGAAGCACCAGGGGACAGAGAGCTGAGCTTCTCAGAGGGGCAGAGGAGTCCTGGGCTGGCCTGTCTCCCAGGCTTGGTTCTCATACAGCAGCCTGAAGGGCTATCCTAACCGGAAGCTTCCGTGTTCCCTGTTGTAATGGAGACTTCAGTGCTCAATTCCTGCTCTAGTGTGGCCTTCATGACAACAGGGTGCATTCTGTAACGGGCACACAGTCAGCCCGTCTCACAGTAGGAGCACCGGTGTCTTAGGTGGGTGCAGGTTGGCATTTGGGGAACTGGCCTATGTAGAGTATGGCCCTGTGTTTGGGCCGTGTGCTCCAGTGTGACAAAACACAGCCAGCTCTCTGAGTCCTGGGCATTGCTCCAGGCAGAAAGCCTCAGCCTCACATTGTAGAATTCTGACTTTTACTTAGCTATGACACAGACTCATTTAAGGCTGTGCTAAACCGCTGGTGCTCCTGCTCCCTTCGACTCCTCCCTCTCTTCTCTCCGTTTCAAGGTCTTAGTTACTTGTTTTGACTCATGTGCTTTGGGCACTAGAGTAGAGAATTCTGGAGGAAAAAAGTTTATTTCATCTTTTGTGTTTTGAGTTACTTTTAATATTTTCCTGTAAATATTTTGTAATGTTTTCCTTGTACTGAAACGGATTTCAATATCATTTCCTAACTCAAAGCAGTATAAGTGGGAAGAAAATATACAATTCTGGGATTAAAGTTATTTCCTATAAGCTAAAAAAATAAATAAATAAAAATTGTGCTAGAAATTAATTGCTGAATGTACCTTTGGTTTTCAGAGTTGACTTACACATGAAATGCTATTAAAAAACAATAATTAATAATTTAAAAAAACAATACCTGTAATTATTTAAAATAAAAGTCTGTTTATCATTACTCAAAACAAAAGCCTATTTGTGATTTTTTTCAAGATACAACATGAAGATAAGGGTCAGAGGGCACAGACAAAGGTCAGAAGGCACAGACAAGGGTCAGAGGGCACAGACAAGGGTCAGAGGGCACAAAGGTAGAGGACACAGACAAGGGTCAGAGGGCACAGACAAAGGTAGAGGGCACAGACAAAGGTCAGAGGGCACAGACAAGGGTCAGAGGGCACAGACAAAGGTAGAGGACACAGACAAGGGTCAGAGGGCACAGACAAAGGTCAGAGGGCACAGATAAAGGTCAGAGAGCACAGACAAGGGTCAGAGGGTACAGACAAAGGTAGAGGGCACAGACAAGGGTCAGAGGGCACAGACAGCAGGAAGGAAGGAGGAAGGTGGGAGAGAGACAGGGAAGACCTTCAGATCAGAGTCTCAATGTTGGCTGTCCATCTTGCTAGGCACAGGACACCTGGAGGTAGAGGGAAGGGCACACTGGCTCTCCCAGCCAGAGGACAGGAGGTCCAGCAGGTGGCCAAGTCCTGATGTTTGAAACTGATGAACAACTGTTCCCACAGCCATCTCTGTCCAATTCCCTATGTAGCATTTATGGCTGCGTGTGCCATGTTCAGTGGTCAGAGCTAAGCAGCAAAGAACCAAACGGCTGCTGGCAGCTATGTGTTACTGAGCAGTGCAGGTGTGTTACTGAGCAGTGCAGGTGTGTGTTACTGAGCAGTGCAGGTGTGTGTTACTGAGCAGTGCAGGTGTGTGTTACTGAGCAGTGCAGGTGTGTTACTGAGCAGTGCAGGTGTGTGTTACTGAGCAGTGCAGGTATGTTACTGAGCAGTGCAGGTGTGTGTTACTGAGCAGTGCAGGTGTGTGTTACTGAGCAGTGCAGGTGTGTGTTACTGAGCAGTGCAGGTGTGTTACTGAGCAGTGCAGGTGTGTGTTACTGAGCAGTGCCTCATCCCACACTCCTCTCAGTACCTCATGAAGACTTAGTCCAGTGTGGCAGCTTTGGGGAGATTCTAGTCAGTCTGTCTGTCTGCTCAACAGTTTCACGAGGTACAAAGGTGGACGCCGTCCCTCAGTACATGAAGCTGGTATTTCCCTGATCCAAAGCAAACAAGGACACAGCAAAGGGAGCATGCACTGTCCAATGTCTCTCACCAACACAGACACAAGCATTCCCAAGTCTGGTAAACTGTAGTCAAGTAAAAGCCGAGCACAGTGGCGCATGCCTTTGATTCCAGCACTCAGGAGGCAGAGGCAGGTGGGTCTCTGTGAGGTTGAGGCCAGCCTGGTCTACAAAGGGACTTCCAGGACAACCAGGGATATATGTAGGGAAATCCTGTCTTGAGAAACAAGCAAGAACACAGTGAGTACATCACATCCAGGACCAAGTGGGTTTCATTCCCAGGATAAGCTGCACCAGGGAGAAAGACATCCCTGTTGTAAGTGCAGGTGTGACTCAGTACTAAGAGAGACCCGAGACAGAAGCTGCACTATTGTCTCAAATGACATAAAGAAGGCCGTCAACAATATTCAGTGTCTCTTCGTAACACACTTTCTGAAAAGGAACACAGCTCTGCCCAAACAGGCTATGACCACCAGGGTGGGACAGGCAACACTTCCTGCCAGATGTAGGACACAGGGCAAACTCCTCCACATCAGTCTGGTGCAGTCTTAGCGAGCTTGGATACAGAAAGAAAGAAAAGGGGCAGCAACAGGGAACAGAGACACTGAGTCGTCCACCCTTGCACACAGCTGGGTCTCCAGTTTAGCACGGACTCCGTTAAAGTTGGTAAACACCCCACTGAGGGAGCACAACACAAAACCAACCTACGAAGAAATTGGTTTTCTATATAGCAATAACTAATTTACTAGGAAAAGGGAAAAAATGGGGAGGAAAATCCCATTCCTTGGAGCTTAACTAAGGAGACAGACTGCCACCCTGAAAGCTCTAAAGCACAGGGAACCCAGGGTAAGAAGCACTGGAGACAGGATGGCCCTCAAGCTCAGGCTACCTCACTTGCAGTAAGAAAGTACTGAACATGAAGCAGCCGCAGCCAACACAAGCCATCAACACCCACACAACGTTCCTCACAGAACTCAGAAAAACAACGTTTTCTCAGATCACACAGAGAAGCCACAGTCAGAAAACCAGCATGGCACAGCCACAAACGCAAGCGTGGACATCAGTCAGCGTGCAGAGGGTCAGCAACAATCTGACACATCTACAGCCGCCTAAGCTTTCACAACGCTCTCAAAGAAGTGCTGGGATCAAAGGCATGGCCACCACGCTGGGCCAAGAAAAATCCTTGAGGGAGGTTGGAGATGGCGGGTGAGGAACACAGATGTGAACAGCAGGAGCAGAGAACAGGTCGGCACACCCGTGCCTCTAGATGCCATGAGGAACCTGCTGCTGCCTGTGCTGACGTGACCCATTAGTTTAAAACCTGAGCCTAGCCCACGTGGCCAGGCCAACCTCGACAGATCCCAAGCACTTCCTCTCCCTCCAGTGTGGGCTGAGCTGAGGTACTCATTCCTGCTCCCTCCAAGTCCTCGCTCAGCTCTCATGCGCATTGCAGGTCCTAGGGACGCCTAGACCTCCTGTGAGCTGCAGCCACAACACTGCCCGGTAACCGGGCTGCCATGAGAGACACCACAGAGGTGGAGGGCAGTAGGTGACAGGGTCGTGACAGTTCTAAGTGAACAATGCAGCCCCACCCCCACCCCAGGATTGCTCTTCAAACTCACGACTCCCGGTTACACTGACAAACCAGCCAGAGCCACTGGGCATGGGACTGAATTTGGGAGAGACACTGTCCACCCCAAGAGTCGCACATAACTATAGATACCACAGTATGCAGAATTGCCTGACCCACCCATGCGCAAGGTCACCTAACTTAGGGAAGTCAGCAACAGTGTGGAAATGCTGGGAAACTAACGGGGAAATCACCCTTGACCTTTATCACAGCACCCTGCACAGAAACCCAGGTGAGGTTACAGACACCAATGTAAGAGCAAAACCAACCAGCTTCTTTTTAAATTGAGACCAAAAGGAGGCAATAGTTTCTTGGGCTACAGAAGGCACCACCCAAAGAAGATAACCCTGAACAGACACCAGCGAAACAGAATACAGCTCATCAAGGAAAATATGCGTGCTACCAGCAGGGTCTCCACACGCATACACATGTGCACGGATACACCTGACACATACAAACATAAGTAAGTAAAACTAACACAAAGAAGTCCGCCAGGCTCAGGGCAGGGCATAGCTGGGGTACTGGAGAAGGGCTAAGTGTGGCGGCTCAGTGCCAGAGCACACGCTTGGCAGCAGGGGCCCTGGCAGAGGTCTCGCCTGCACCACAGTCGTGTCAGAGAGCACCAAGGTGAAGAGCGGCAGCCAGCAGGGGAGGAACGTGCTATCATCACAGCGCAGATAGCGGTTCTGCCTTCAGACTCACCCACAGGTAGTCCCCATCTGCCCTGACGGCAAACTTGAGGTTCCGCAGACGGATCAGCACGGGTGGGGAGCCAGAGAGGTCCCACAAGCATCTCACGACTCCGGCAAGCTGGCCACAGAGCAGTTCCTGCTGGTCTAACAGGGTCTGTGGGAGAAGCAGATGATGTTTTACAGGAGTGCTCTACATCTGCACTCTCATATGTGCATGTGCGTGTGTATGTGTACATGCATGTGAGCTCTGTGTGCATTCATGTGTGAGCTGGATACATGCATCTGTGTGGAGGTCAGAGGACCATTTTTGGAAGCTCATTTTCCCTTCCATTGTGGATTCCAGAAGTTTATTCAGGGTTCTGCTTTGCCATCTGGCCAGATGTGTGTGTGTGTGTGTGTGTGTAACACACATGTTACAGGATATTTTAACCTGTTTCTAGTTAAGGTGTAGCTCAGGCCTGTAGCTCACACCTGTCATCCCTCTGGCTGGACACAGACACACTGAGTCCACACTTAGCACACACCTTTAAGCCCAAACATGAAGGTAAAGTTAGTGTGCAGAGGAAGCAGCCATGCTTGAAGTGATGTCTAATTGAGTGGCAGACAAAGTCACGAATCAGAGAGACCTGACAGAATCCGATATGCCCAATTTCACAGGAAGAGAGAGGAAAGGGGCGTTACCTAAGGGAAAGAGACAGTTCAGGAGGAAGGGGACAGGAGTCTGTGGAGAGGAGGCAGGTTCACCAGGGTGTTACAAAGACTGAAGAGAACAGAACGAGAAGATCAGAAAAGATTGCTAGACTTAGTTCCAGGCCAAGCAGAGCATCCAGAGGCTGAGAGAGAAGTCAGCTGGGAGAAGAGTTTGAACCAGAACAGCTGCGTTGAACCAGCCAGTTAAGAGTTCAAAAAGAACTAGGAAGGGCGAGCTTATTCAAGAGCAAGTCTCAGAGGCTGAACACATTCTAGACCTAAATAAGATTGTATGGAGGCTAAAAGCTTCCAGGGTAGGCTTGGGTCAGCAGACTGAGGCAGTGAACCTCAGAGATGACAGTTACATCTGGAAAATAAGAGTTACCTTTACATTCGTGTGTGTGTGTGTGTGTGTGTGTGTGTGTGCGCGCGCGCGTGTGTTGGTGCTGTTAAAGATGGTGTCATACTGTGTATCCCTGGCTGTCCTGGAACTCACTCCCGAGTGCGGGAACTAAAGGTGTTAGCAATCACACTCAGCCCTGCTGTTAGAAGTGTAAACAGTAACACCGGTGACACTGGGCTTGGTGGTCTAATCCTGTAACCCTGCTCCACAAGAGAACTCAATGCTCAAGGGCAGGGACAGAGGTGGCTCCTCCGTTCAGAGCAGAGATGACTGGGGTTTGTTCCCAGTGCCCACATGGCGGCTCATAACCATCTGTAGCCATGCGGTCCCGGGAGACGACTCTTCCTCCACTCTTTAGGGGCTATGGGCACAGACACACATGCAGACAAAAGTCATACGCACTCAGTAAACGTAAATTAAAGTCAAGAGCAGCCTGGTTCATGTGACAAGATGCTATCTCCAACCCTCTCCCTACCCCACAGGAAAAACAGCAATGAAGAAAGTCCAGCTGCAGCATTGCCGGCACTCCAGAAGTGCTGTCACTCAGGGTCACTCCCGTCAGGTGTGGCCCGACACAATAAACACTGGTGGGTGACGTGATACAGTGTCTAGAACTTGCTTAAAGCTTCTCTAGGAAGGGAAAAAAAAACTTAAGAAGGCCCTTAGGGCTCATTGAATTGTCAGTGTTCACAGCTGCTGACCCTGGGGCTGGCATGTAAGAGTTTATAAAGTCCCTACTTTTTAAACATTTATTTATTTATTTAATATATATGAGTACACCGTACCTGTCTTCAGACACACTCGAACAGAGCATCAGACCCCATTACAGATGGTTGTGAGCCACCATGTGGTTGCTGGGATTTGAACTTAGGACCTCTGGAAGAGCAGTCAGTGCTCTTAACTGCTGAGCCATGTGAATAATCATACAGCCACCTGAATAAAAGCTTCTTAAAATTAGCTGATCAAAGACTTGGGCGCAGGAAGAGAGCCAAGAGGCCTAAGCTGCTTGGGAATTTGAGATCCAGACAGGAGTACTACTTGGGAGCATGGGACTGTCAGCTCCGCTGCCACACAGGCTAAGAACTCTTAGAGAACTTGTCTCAAAACTTACAAGATAAGCAAACAAGAGGAGGCTGGGGAGAAAACAGAGCATGCACACGGCCCCGGCTTCATCCCCAACATGTTAAGAGAGGCCACGTGCACAAGAGCCACTGCTTACCTGGGAGGGGTAGAAGTAGCAGATGCCAGCCCGGGTTGGGTCTCCTTCCCCCTTCACCTTGGAGCCATCATACAGGAAAAAGTAGTGCCACCTGGCAAGAGAATGGAAAGAAGCCATGGGTCCCCCGCTAGTGACAGTGATGAGCTGCTGACACTTCCTCTCTCTTCCCTGGCTTTGGGGGGGCTTGGGCTCAGCTGCCAGGAAGAGTCCAGCAGCCGCAGGCAGATAAAGCTGCTGCTGGTGCAGCACAGGCAGACTGCAGATACGCCTGTGCACAGCCATCAGCCTGCAGGAACCAGATGTCCCCTCCCAGGGCTGCTGTTTGAAATCCTCGCTCCCAGCAGCACAGGCACATGGCCCGTCAGGCTTTCCTGCTGTGTCTCTGGGTTCTGGTAACAAAGTGAACCCCTGGGCTTCTCCCGAGCCTGCTGGTGGGAAGCAGCCCTTCTGAAGACTGGTAGACTCACTTAGCAGATGTGTATGGAGGGCCTGCCACAGGAAGACAGCAGCCTTTGAACGATGACAGAAAAACACCACACTTCTGTCTCACTCTCACACCTTACCGGCGGCTCGACCTGCCTTCCTCCCACCATTCCAGATTCCTTACTGTAAAGATATGTTTCTGCTGAGTTTCAGCACCTTCTGTACTTTTCTAAAAACCCAGACAGGTCTCGCTCTGTAGCACAGGCTGACCTCAAACTGCACAGCCTCCTGCCTTTGCCTCCCTCCCAAGTTCTGGGGCCACAGCTCAGCCGGAACTGGCTTGAGAAGACTCGAGCTCTGAGGTCGTCATTACCTGTCTGCACAGGTGAACTCTGCAGAGACTGGGCTCCTGTTGTGCTCCCACACTCTGAAATCACCCCCTCCTCTGGGTACACTATATCTCGGGCATCATTTGGAATAGCTCCACGTAATCGGTTGCTAGGCCTGCTTCACTGTCACCTCTCAGGAGCATTTGCTGAACCAGATTATGAAAAAGGATGAAGCTTCAGAGGGTGCATGAGGGAACCAAGTTTCAGGCAGACATTGCACAACAGCCTAAGAGTCAGACTGGCCAAACCTCAATGTCAGCCATCCTGTCTCTCCACAGACACAGACAGACACGCCCAGGCCATCAAGATTGGCTGCACCCACCCAGGCATCTGCCTGCAGTGTCTGAGGTAGCGCTGGCCAGGTGCTCTGGGATTTGCTTGTTTTTGCTGCACTAGAGCTTGAACCCAGATCCTCTCAAATGCTAGAGAAACACTCTACCACTGGGCTATATCCAGCCCAAAACTTGCAAGGTTCAAACACACGCTCTGGAGAAAAATGGCTTCCCCATTTAATGAGGTTACTCTAAGGAGAATGGCAAGACTAGCTGGCTGATGCTTCCAGTTTACTGAGACAATCCTGGAAGCAACTCCAGCAGGCCTGGACACTTACCAGCCTGCTGACTTTGTCTCTGGGGGAGTGGTGGTGGCCATTTACTCTCCAGATGGCTTCATCCTCTTCATCTGGTATTCCTCCCAAAAGCACTTCTCTGTCTCCAACTGTCCAGTGAGGACAGGTGTGGTCAAGCCAGGTGCTTTCTGCCTCTTCGCTCTTCAATCAACTCGAAAATGCAACTTCCGTTCTGGGCAGGTTCGTGTCCAGTAGTATCTCTATGCCGCTGAGAAGTCCAGGGGGACACAGACTGGAGGTGGAGGACAAGATTGACAACAGTCTGTGATCTGCTTTCAGGAGCATCCATATGGCTGTCTACACTGGGACCTGTTCCAGTTCCCAGCAGGAAGCTTCATGGCGGGGAGGAGCAGGCTGGCTGGGTGGAGGCAGCTTCTGAGTTCCTTCAAAAAGGTCCAAAGTTTCCAGTTCACACACATGCACACACACACACCAGTATCTCAGCTCTGAGTAAAAACAAAGAATCCATTCTTTCAGAAACCCATGACCATACATGTGACTCACAAGCTCCAATAAATAGTTGATTTCAAAATGACTTTCAAAGCGTATGTTTCAGAATCAAAAGAGATCAGGTAGCAGATACTTCAAAGACCCTTCATATTTTTTTTTCAGCAGAAAATACTGTCATTGTTTGCAGAAGGGAAACTAGATAAGTGTAGAAGGTGCTGGGAATAAGTAACCACACAAATCAAATGGTCCCTAAATTAAGGAAGTAGCACTCAGGAGCCTAATCAGAATGTGTGCAGCCCTGCAGAGTGCAGGAGAGAACTTTGACAGAGGCCCTTCATTACAAACTCCACCAGGGAAAGACAACTCAGTGTATCGTGGAATACTCTGACAGAAAGCTCCTTGGCCTCACTTACTCTATCTAACCCTTGGCTCCTCCGAGGGAACTGTCCAGAAACAGGTGGTCCGAGCCATAAAAATTACTATCCAGGGGGCTGAAATCTCCTGACAGTCGTTTTCACTGTGTGGATAATGCTAGAAGGAAATGAAAAAAAAAAAAAAAAAGTTTAATCCCTTGACAACTTTTCTGTAATTTTCATCTATAGTCCCCAATCCCACTTTTCTGGTTGATTCCTTCAGGGACACTGTCTCCAAAGCTGGCCACAATTCTGCCATCTGTGGAAACACAGTGTGTTGAAGTCTCTTAGGGAGGGCGCCAGGCAAGGTACCTCAGGCCTTTTAATCCCAGCAACCGGGAGGTAGAGACAGGCAGATTGCAGAGTTCCAGCCAGGCCATCTATGGATAGCTACAAAGCAGGACCGTGGCTACAAAGTAAGATCCTCTCTGAAAAGCAAGTAAACTCCCTTGGAAAGAAGGAAAGTCCCACCGACCCGAAACGGCCTAAATATCTGTCATCTCAGCTACAACACACCTCGTTCTACAGCACGCACAGGGCGTCTGCGCAGGGACATCTCAGTTCCTGGAACCCACTCCTCCCATTCCCGGAGGCCTGGCCGGAGGGCCTAGCAGCGAGTTCCCTCAGGTCCCGGTGAAGTCAGCGATCGTCTTATGGGACCTGAAGGGGCCCTGGCAGCCTGAGGGGACAGCAGAAGGACCGTCCCGGTGCGCGCAGGGACCGAGGGAAGTCCCTCGGTGACCAGAAGCCGGGACGCTGAGGCCGATCGCCCGCGTCTCACCCCCGCCCGCCTGCAGGGAGCCCGGGCCCCGTCCGGCCCGCGGGACAGCACCCGATACCTGTGCCCAGCAGCCCCGCGATCTCGCACGGACCCACCTCCCGCCTGTGGGGGCTTGGCGATGACGTACTGTGACGTCGGCGGCGTGGCGGCCTCTCTGGCGCGCGCTGGTGACGTCACCGTCATGGCGGCGGTCGCGGCCGCTCCGGAGCCGTGGAGTGCGGTGGCTTCGCGGAGGAAGCGCGCGACGGGGAGACGGCCGCGGCGGGGCGAGAGGCCCCAGGCCGAGCCGGAGGCGGACAGCGAGGCAGTGCTGCGCCGCCTGCGGGAGGCCGAGTGAGTTTGCGGCGCCGAGAGGCCACTCCAGCCTCAGTCTCCCCAACCGGGAAGTGGGTGTGCTAACCGACTGAGGAAGGCTGAGTTCCCCTCGGATTGCACTGTAGCAAGCTCTCAGTAAAGCTCCTCTTCCCGTCGTTGCGGTTACAGCAGCTTGTCATTCTGTACCCACGTCTGCCATCTTTAAGATGGAGATTAAACATTGCATAGGGATGCTCAGAGGGTAACGTGCTGTGACTGTAAAGCTCTCTCTGGCACCTGGTAAGCTCCAGGGTCGGGGTGTACAGTTCGTGTTAGGCCCAGTGATGACTGTTTTCTTTAATTGGTTTGGGTTTTATTGAGGGGGTGAAGAGGGTGTCACGGCGCGTGTATGGAGCCCCAGAGGACCACTCCATTCACTGCATAGGTTAGAATCACCAAACTCAGATGCCAGGCATGGTGGCAAGATCCTTTACCCTATAAATCATCTTTCCAGCTCTGCATTTGGAGATGCAGGATCTGGTACTATAGCTTAGGCTACCCCAGCAGGCCTGGAACTGGAAGAGATCCTGCCTTTGTCTCTCCTAATGCTAGGATCACAGGTGTGAGCCTCACACCACATTGGTTATTATCAAGATTGTAAATCTAGGTTGCCGCAAACAGATGTCAACATTTGCATCAAGGGTTTACTGGGCAGCAGCTGTGTGTGCACTTTTGCAGCCTACGTATTTCCCAGCCTTGCTGGGATCCTGGGCACCCCAAGAGACATACAAAGATCATTGTTTCAGACCCAGCCTTTGGTAACTTCAAGCCCCATGTTGCCACCTCTCATCCAGACTCCTATGCTACACCCATCTCCCCATAGCTTGGTTTGTACCTTCCTACAGGGCACATAGATGGTGCCCATCGTCCACAGGCTACGCCATGTTCTTGCCTTTTCTAGTCTGTCTTGCAGGGCTAAGTTACAGATGTTGGAAGCATTTCAGAAGGGTCAGAAAGGTTGTGACAAGGTGGACAAGTTAGACCCCAAAAAGCGGTGGTGACCCATTTGTTATCTCTGAATATGAATTACTGGCGGTGCGGCTGAGGAACAGGATAGTCATTGTTTCCTCAGCTACGTCAGAATCTCCCAGAGTGCCCTGCTTCTCCCAGCACTTCCTGGGGTGTGGTCATCACTCCTGAGCAGAGAGAATCTGCTCCAGGACTACCTACAGTATACAGAGTCCCTCAAGCATCAGGCATTCCTTTCCCTGGAAGGATGTAGGTTCCCTGGAGGGAGGCTCTCTTGTGTTCCTAAACTTTGCCTCTGGCATATTTAAATTCACTGTTGATTGTTCTGCCCTAGGCAGTAAAAACCGGGGTGGACTTGAATTAAGAGCTGAGCAGACTCTTGGGCTTTCTCTTTGAGCTTCCCTTTAGAGTTATTTAGAGTGGAAAAGCTGTATATTGAGCTCCTACTGAGTAGCTCATTCACCACCACCACCACCACCACCCCCCCCCCCCCCCCCGCTACTTCCCAGTGTTGAGAGGACACCCCCATTAGAAAGGCTAAGTCTGTAGTATTTACTGAACTGTATCTCGGCCAGGCTAAAGAGGCAGAACAGACCCAGACCATCCCTGGGCAACCAGGGCCTCTGGTGGAGGTCCTTTTTAAAAAGGGCCCTGCAGGCTGCATCCAGGCCCTGGGAGTATCATTCAATAAGGGCTGACTCAGCATCAGAGGGTCCTCCATCCCCCATGCATCTGGCTCACTGTCAGGGCTAAGAGAACAGAGATGAGCAGGCCTTGTCTTCTCAACAGGGCGGACCTTCGGATCTCTGATTTCTGCAGCTCAGCACTGGGTGAGTACTGGTGAGTAGGGGAGGTGTGGGAGTGGAAGGGGGAGCCTGCCGGAAGGTGGGCAAAGGACACTCTCCATCCAAGGGTGTTTTGCCTCACTGTCTTGCTTGTGGTGGGTTCTGATGCTGACTTCCTCAGAGTTGCGTCTTGGGTGATGGAGGTGCATACTTCCTGCGGTGTCGTTGTGAGAGCTGAGTAAAGGGGGGAATGCTTGGCTCTCAAATGGAAGGCAATAAGTGCTATTAGTCACCAAGATGGCCAGATCCTATCCGGATCCCACTTCTTTACAGTGTAGACCTTCCCCGTGCAGATGTGTTCTCAATACCGTATGTTCAGCGTGGTTCTTAGGGATGGGCAGACCGTGTTTACGCTGAATCACAGGCTCCTGTTTGAATCACTCAGATGAGCCTCACCTGTAGGTTACGCTCCCCAGAGTTGAGATTGTCAAACGAAAGGCAGCTTCAAACTACCTTCCAAAAAGGTTTGAAGGTTCTCTTCCCAGCAAGAACTTAGAATTTCTAGATCAGCCTTTCCTCAACAGGGGAACCTGTCCAAAGGTGACTTTGCCATGCTGGTAAACAAAAACAGCTTGCTTAGTGTTGGGACAAATAGCTTCTTTTGTTTAGGATGATAACCTACAAGGAAGGCTAGGAGGTGATATGGGCAGTGGTTTTGAATCTAGCCATTCAGTTGCCTTTATAGAGGTCATCAGCATTCGAGAACACAAATGTCCCTTTAGACGCATGTCTTTAGGTGGAAACCTTTTAACACAGTCTTAGGTTTGGAGATGTAGAGTTCAGGATCCCACCTCTAGTGGCCTGGACACAGATCTCAGGCAGCTTCACTGTGGTGTGGAGGGCTGTTGGCTTCTTTCAGAGTCCTGGCCCCAGGGACGAGAGTATGCCATGTGACTGCATTTTGGGGAATGATCTTTCAGAAGCCATCACCGAGTGTCTTAGGAAGCAGCTGGAGCAACTGCAGCCCTTAACAGAAGCTCTCGGAAGGCTGCGCCTCGGCTCATCTCCTGGTGGCTCAGGAGAGTCCTTGGCCTTGAGCACCTCCCATGTGAAGTGTGTGTGCTACGGTCTTGGGCCCTTTGCCTCCTGCCCCACTGCCCGGACCCAGCTAGCTTTCATGCTTCTCTTTCTGGAGAAGTTCCAGGTGAGCTTTGTCTTCCTCTCCCACTCCTGGCAATGGTGCATGTGTGCCTGGAACTGAAATACATCTCTTCCCTTCCAGATCCCCAGAAGTCACTGCTGGGTCTATGACCCTCTATTCAGTCAGACTGAGGTTTCCGTTCTCAGCTCCCTTGGTGTGACCGTCCTCAGTGAGAATGAGGTAGGTACTTTCATCTCCCGACTACTCACCTCTGCTAGTGGACAGTCTTTCTCTGTGACTCGTTGCCCCACTAGCCCTGGTATGCTGGCCTTCCTAGAGCCCAATAGTCACTCCCATTTTGGTCTGTTAAACCTTGAAAACTTGAATCAGCAGCATGAACGAATGTGTTAGATTTGCAAAACCCTGCAGTCCAGAGCCTGGAGAGAAGGCTCGGCTGTTAAAAACACTGACTGCTCTTGCAGAGGAAGGTTCCCAGGTGGATGCTCACAGTCAGCTCTGACTCTGGTTCCAGAAGACCTGGTGCCCTCCTCTGGCCCCTGAAGGCATCAGGCTTGCACATGGTACAGATTGTAGGAAGCCGTTGGTGCCAATTAAAAACAGAAACAAACACATGGGTAGAACCTGTGGGTCCTATCTAGGTTTTGTATGAGTTCTGGGAATCACTCAGGTTGGACTGGTCTGGTTAGGTGGCAAGCACCTTTGCCCCTCACCCCTTTTTGTACAGTCTCTATGGCCCAGGATGGTTTCAGCCTCATGACGGTGGCGAGACCCTGTAACACTGACTTCAGAGCAGCCCTTGGGTGCTAGCCCTGTGCAGGGAAGAGCAAATGGGTGAGGCCGGGGGCACCCGAACCTGTAGGGACCAAGTACCGCAGCGAGGTTGGCTGTGCACCGAGAGCCTTCAGAGGGCTGTGTCCAAGACCACAGGCAGCTCCCGTAGAGGCAGCCATAGGACACCAACATGGGCTCGTGCCTGACAGGAGCTGCAGGGAGAGGCACGCACGGGTGCATGGCCAGACAACCATTAGGTGACTTGTGTCCCCACTGTGGTGAGGATCTGCCGTGACGCAGGGTACCTGGGGACAGTCATCACATGGAATGCCTTCCTTTAGTCAGCATGGGTTCCTCCTGGACACGCGTCCTTGAGTCCTGTAGACAGCTAGCTTGCTCACACTAACATCGCATGCCACAGAAGAGCCGGGCTTCGTCTCCTTAGCACACATTCTGAGTCCACAGGAAGGCAAGCGCAGTGTCCTGGGCCAGCCCACTGTCTTCTACATGCCACACTGTGGGACAGCTCTGTACAACAACCTGCTGTGGAGTAACTGGTCTGCAGACGCCCTGTCCAGGGTGGTCATCATCGGGAACAGCTTCCGAGGCCTCGAGGAACGGTGAGCATCAGGAATGCCATCTTCCCCATGAACTGGGTAAAAGGAGTCTGCAGATAGCCCTGAGAGCAGCGGTCTGGGCAACCATGATGTGAGTGTGTAAAGCACTCCTGACCTGCTTCACGGTGCCTGCCCTCGTGCACATCCCTCAACCCTTTCTGAACTCATCATGGTTTTTACCTTTTGTAAGTTGAAAAAGAAAGACCACCCATACATTTCCTAATTGTGTGTATATTTTTTATTTGTAGGTTGTTGGCGAGAATTCTTCAGGAAAATTACCCCTACATTGCAAAGGTGTCTGACAGAATAGCCAGGCTGGGGTGGGGGTGCAAAGCCAGTGTCCAACCATGTTTCTGAGCTCCAACAGCTGGTGCCTCTCCTGCTTTGTGCTCAGTGCCTTCATCCTTGGGGTGAGCCCAGCACTGCCACTGCCTGTGGGACTGAAAAGCGCTGAAACGTCCCCATTATTTCCCAAAAGGACAGTGGGGTGGTCAGATGAACAGAGAGTGGGCAGTGCCTAATGCCTGTGTCTGGACCTCTCCACTCAGATTCTGAAAGGCCTGGAGGAGTTCCCACTGCCTCAGACTCCCCGGTACACCGACACCTTTAATGACACATCTGTCCACTGGTTCCCTCTACTGAAGCTGGAGGGACTCCCTGGGGACCTGTGGGCGTCCCGGGAAGAGCCTGACTACCAGAGCTGCGAGGACCTGGAGATCATCAGGAACCCCACACGCCGCTCTGCTGGAGCAGCAGGCCAGCCCGTTAGGCCAGGAATACAGTCCGACTAGGGACATTGAGTCACATCCTGCCCTGGTGGCACGGTCTCCCAAATAGAGACATTATCTATCAGCTGGGTTTACAGTGCTGTTTATTCACACCTGTCTGTGGCCAGTGTCTACTTGGCCATGTCAATGAGGCTCTGCAGGGAGGTGGGCACCCAGGTCTTCTCGCCCTGCACAAACACCACGCCCCGGTCGATGTAGATGACGATGCGGCCAAAGGTGTAGAGCTGCTTGCCCTCGTGCCGCTTGCCAATGACGGGCATGAACACAATGTTGTGCTCCTCTGCCTTGGTCTCAATGAGGTCCTTAAAGTTCATGGGTACAGAGCTGGCAGCCACACCGATGCCCCTCTGTGCCATGTTCTCAGCCTCCCGGCGCTCCTGCATGGCCTCGTACTGGAAGTCCTTCCTGCGCTCCGTGTGGGTGAGGTAGGCAATGTTCTCCCTGGCACCTGGCTGCATGTAGGCTCCTGAGAGAAGGGAGAACAGTGAGGAGAGGTGACCCCGGGTACGCAGAACCAACACCAGAGCACCATGACGTGGTGTGTGTGGCACTAACATGATCCCTGCATGCTCGGGAGAGTCGGCACCACAGAACTGGTCTGGGAGCTACAGAGCTAATGGCAGATATCAGAAGTGATCCTCCGTGTCAGATGAGATGTAGACAAGGGCCCACATACATGGCTCCTAAAGCCACCATTTATGACACCACCTTGTAGTCTAGCATGGCCTAGATTGTTGTTCTGTCCCTTGCTACAGAGGCCCCCCTGTTGTACAGAAAATGGGGATCATTGGTGAGGAGTGCGTATTATGTTTACACAGTTCGATTCCCAGCACCCACTTCAGAGGGCTCACACTCGAACTCCAGGCCCATGGGGTCTGATGCCCTCTCCTGGCTGTTCCTGGCACTGCATCTGTGTGTACGACACCATCCACCAAGCAGATAAACATACAATTAAACACTTTAAATGGCAGATGCATCTGGGGAGCTAGAGTTGGTGACTAAAGGTTCAAGCATGACCCAAATGCAAACCTGTGTGGGCTGCATGAGAAGCAGTGCTGAGAACATGGGCTGGGCTGGGTGAGGGGGGAACACGTACAGGCGACAGCAGTTCTCCCAGCTGCCACTCAGGAGCCACGTAGCCCTTCATAAACACTGAGCCTCACCGAAAACTGAGAAAGCCAGGAGAGGCCCAGGCCCATGCTGTGCATCAAGTTAAGTGGCAACAGCCTTGCTTCTGCTGTGTCCACCTTCGGTCTACTCAGCGCAGCGCTGGGACTTGCATGGCACAGCAACCCTGGGCCTGGACAGTGAACAATTCACAAGGCCAAGTGCCGTGAATATGAGCTTAACTCTGAGCCCGTGAAGGAGGCACTAATAATGTTTCAAGGGCACAGAGCATCACACAGGAGCAACTATCAAATGCTTTATGGGCACGGCCGTGTGGGAAGGCTGCCTGGGGTCAGACTCCGCTCCTGTCAGCCTAGCACAGGACAACATGGTGAGGCCTCCTAAGCAGCAAATCTACAGAATATGTCTAGAGTAAACCAACACTGAAGGTTCCCAAGGAACCAAAACAAAAAATAATAAAATCAATGTCACATTTAGGAAACAGTCCCAGGACATCCCCAACAGGAACCTTACTGTGGTCCCGGGAGTGGCACTATTAGGAAGTGTGGCCTTGTTGGAGGTTTATCACTGTGGGTGTGGACTATATTATCTCTCATCCTAGCTGCCAGGAAGCCAGTCTTCTAGCAGCCTTCAGATGAAGATTAGAACTCTCAGCTCACCTCCCCCGCCATGCCTCTGCAGCCTGCCCTCTGTAAGAGTTGCCTTGGTCCTGGTGTCTGTCACAGCAGTGAAACCCTAGCTTAGACACCTACTCACCAACATTGGAAGACACAGCCCTGTTCATGATGTCGAGCGCTTCGTTGAACTTGTCCTTGACAGAAGGGTGCGCCAGCACCTGGTCTGAGAACATGGACTTCCAGCCCAGGTACCACTTGGTGATCTCCTCATAATTGGGACTGTTACTGAGCCAGGAGCACAGCACCTGACAAAGGACACAGTTAACATAGCAGTGAGCGGAGTGTCCCCAGGGGCTATTGCTGTATTCAGTGTTGATCCTCCCGGTGTACTACAGGGCGCATGGAGCTGTGGCAACTGGCAGCTACCAGTAGAATCTGGAGCCAGCCTGTGGCCTCAATGTGCTAAAGCCTTGAGCTCCACATCCCCGGCAGGTTGTCTGAGGAGCCGAGATGGGGCACTACTGTGCCTGGACAGCAGTGGGCACTGAGGACTCTGGGTTTGCACCTCCACCCCGCGTCCCTCCTGGACCACAGTGCTCACCTGAAGCCACTTGGGGAAGAAATGCTTCTCCAGCAACCCCACCAGGCTGGAGACGGAGATCATCCCCTCCCAGTCCATCACCCAGTAAAAGGCGTCCATGTGCTGCTGGTGGGGGTTGATGACCAGCTCGCCCAGGCACATGCCTGCAAGAGATGGCAATGCAGACTCTTCAGTCTCCGTCTGCTCCTTCACTCTACCCACAGCAAATTCCTACGATTCACAAGCACTTAAGAGGCCAGTGCCGGGGCTGGAGAGATGGCTCAGTGGTTAGAGCACTAACTGCTGTTCCAGAGGTCCTGAGTTCAATTCCCAGCAACCACATGGTGGCTCACAACCATCTGTAATGCGATCTGATGCCCTCTTCTGGTGTGTCTGAAGACAGCTACAGTGCACTCACATTAAGTAAATCTTAATAAAAACAAACAGACCAGTGGCTTTCTGGTTCTGACATCCAAACCAGCCCAGAGAGCAGAGTCCAGAGTCATCGCTGCAGACCTTGGTCAAACTATGAAGGATCAGCAGGAAGGCCCTGCTTCCACTCTCGTCCACCTCTGTCACTTGGGGAACTGAGTAAGCTGCAGGTGACCCGCAAGTCCCTGTGTTCTTACCCAGCTTGGGCACGATGTTCCTGAGCATGAAGGCCTCCCAGGACCCCGGGGTGAGGACCTCTTTCCAGGGCTGCAGGATGAGCTTGGCTGAGGCGTCACTGGGGTGCCATTTCTGCAGCGCGCTGGACAGCTTGCTGCGAACAGGGGAGTAGAGCGGCTCCAGGCGGGCCTGCATGAGCGGCAGCCACGGGTGGATCCAGGAGTGGATGGGGACAGTGTCCGTCAGGGGGTTCCAGTTGTCCACCTGCAGGAGTGAGTGCTGTCCTTAGAGAGAGGCCTGTGTGTCCTCGGTGTGTGTGGAGGGTGAGACCCACCATGGAGGTAAACAGTAGGCATTCTGTACTCGAGGTCCCTCCGCAGAAGAAAATCAAACACTCAAGCCTCAGCACCGCTCAAGGTTCAGTGAAGACACTGAGAAGGCAGCTCCCACTTGCGGGAGGTAGGAGGTGGGAGGTCGGAGGGGGCACTGTGGAGAAGACTGCACTAACACTGCAGGCCACCAGCCATGCTGACAGTCTGTCACCCTCAGGACTCTGCACAGCTAAAACACGCTGCCAAGCTCCGCCCTACCTCCTTCTGCAGCTTGGGGAAGATGAGCTGGTCCAGGATATTGTCCAGGATCCACACAGGGATGATGTGCACCCAGCTGTCCAGGAAGTCCACCATTGGCTCACAGTTCCTCGGTTGCCACTGGGCGACAACATTTCGAACAAAAGGCATCCAGACCTCCCACATGAGCCTGCAAGAGGTAAGGCAGCCGGTCAGCCACACTGCTGGTCTCAAAATGTGCCAGCCCACAGACCTCCACAGGAAACCTCAGGCCAGTCCCCACTGGGGTCCCTGTGATGGCTTGGCTTGGCCTTGCCGGCACTGGCAGGGCTACTACAGGCCATGTGGCTGACAATGTCGGCACAGGGTCATCAGCTGACAGTGCTTTCCCACCAAGAGCCTCTGGTCACAGCTCCTATCATCCGGGGTCACAGCCTGACTGTCTCCTGAAACACCTCTGTCCTCTCCACACCTGGCTCATTCTTGGTTCTCATGGTCCCTGGCACTGCCTTTTCCAGACTGGGTGAAGGCTGCTCACAGTCAGGGTGAGCCCAGCTTCCAGACACAGGGGACACCCAATACACACAAGGATGAGCATGTTTCCAAGCCCCAGACCAGAGTAGTGCTGCGGGGAGCAGAGCCAACAGGGCCAGGTTCCCCCCTCCCCAGCTGCCTTCAGCACACTTCCTGCTCCTTGGGGAGGTGAGGGAACACAGTGGGGCGGGGCCTGGCACCTGTGAAAGGCGTCTGAGGACAGGTCCTGGCTGCTGTGAGACAGCAGCTGGTCGTTCTCCAGGAGGCTCTTCCACTTGGAGATGATCTGGGTGCCGTAGCTGCCGTCCTGCAGAACAGCACATCATCAGCCCTCCCACCTCAGTAACCTCGCCCCAGCCCAAGAGCAGGCTGCACCCTAGCTCACCTCAAGGGGGTGCCAATCCTTGAAGTAGTCTTTCACAAGCGGGTAGACGATGGCCACAGCGAGGTCTGCGCGGTCCGCCAGGCGGTATTCCTCATAGTACTTGTCCTGCAGTGTCTCAAAGATGCGGGCACACTCATCCAGCGTGAGGGGGTCGGCGCCATGGGGCTGCATGCGGCGCTCACACTCTTCCACCAGGGCCAGCACCTTGCTGAGGTTGGAGATGACACGCTCCTCATGCGCAAGGACCTCGGCCGTCTTTTCGAGCTCGTGCGACAGGCTGACCACCACGTCCCGCTCATACTGCAGCTGCCGGTCGCTCTGGATGATCTCCTGCTCCGTGCGCTCAATGAGCAGCTGCAGGTTGTGCTCCAGCTCGGGCAGTGCAAAGCCCGGCACCTTGGCTTCCTTGCCAGCTGTGGGAGGCAGCTGCGCCAGCAAGGGCACCCCGTCGTCGGGCACGCTGTGCTTGTGGCTGATCTGACTGTAGCTGTAGTACACCTTCTGCTCCCGGCCTGTCATGTCGATCACCTTGGAGACAGTCAGGCCACCCCGTTAGCACCACAGAACAAGTGTACCTGCACAGGCTTGAGCTGTCAGACCCACACCATCTCACACCAGCTACCGCTGCTGCCTAGCTGCTCAGAAAGTGACACCACCACCATGTGTCCATCAGAGAGAGCGAGGCTGTCCCCAAGATCTCAGCTACCCCAAAATGTACAACTATGACAGGCCTGACACGTGTGGGCCAGTGAGAACCACACTTCAGAAGTCCGTGAAGGAGAGAGGTTTCATTCCTGACCATCAGCAGGCCTTCCCCACCCGCTTACTGCACTCCTCGTCTCAAACAGCAAAATCTACCCACAAACGAATCTACGCCAAACCCAAAGCAAACCAAAGGAAGCTGCCAGCTGCACGGAAGCTCCTGGGTTGGGAGTTATGCTTACTATACAGTCTGATGAGAGGTGCAGGGCATGGAAGGGCCTGGCACGTACTGTGCTCAGCACTCAGAGTACTTATGGTAGAAGCATTACCGAAGTCACTAGACATAAGCACATGCACTTGTGCACACACCCACACATGCTCACATGCATAGACACACACATAGTCACCCCCCCACACACACCAGTAACCTACTTATCAGACAAAGACCTCAGAGGATGAACGGGGGAGGGACCGGGGGGGGACCAATGTGAGGCCCTCATACCTTAACCTGAGACAGCTCCTTCTGAGGCGCTGTGAGCTTCTTGCTGACCCTGCCTTTGGCCTTCAGCTCCTCCACAGTCTTGTAAGAGTACTTTGGCTTCTTCTTGCTCCCGCTGGGGTCTTTCCTCCACTGGCTCAGCTCCTTCTGAAACTCCTGAGGCAGAGGGACACAGTCAATGACAACAAGAGGGGCCTGTTCCACAGCAGTCAGGGCTAGGCCTTTAGCATGCCTGAGCCACCAAGTACTACTCGCCAACATCCACGTATGATAGCTGGATGCCAGAGGCAGGGGCCCCAAGGAAGAAAGAGGCTCTGCTGGTCCTCCGCTGACTCTTGCAGAACTGAGAAATAGCACACTGGCCCCACCCAGCAGAGCTCCACAAGAACAGTGAGCAGACCCTACAGGCCAGGACCACGGCTGCCATTGGAGTCTCACTGACGTAATCCAGAGTTGCAGCTGTTCAGGAACATGGCACCTGCTCTTGAGGGCCATCTCTGAGCTGAGAGCCTACCCTCAGTCAGCATCATGTACCTGAGCACCTCACTTCCCACCCTGTCACTGTCTCACAACTGCCCACCTCACACACACATAAGCTCAAGTCACCGTGATGGCATCAGGTGAACAATGAACCCCAGCAGAACCTGCCACATATGTAGGTGTAGGTACACACAGAAGCCATCAGCATGTGCAGCCCACAGGTAGCAGCTACGTGAAATGTCCCAGGCCACGCACCCCCCACAGGGCAGGCCCTCTCTTACCTCTTCAGCCTCCTCTTCTGAGTCGGCCACAGGAAAGTCCTGCAGAGACTGAGTGGTCCTCTCCGAACCGTAGGCCCCCACAGCTCCCTTGCCCTTTCTTTGTTTGGCTTCAATGGGGTTGATGATACCTGAAGAAGGGCAGGAGAAAGTCAAGAGACACTTCAGATCCCAGCCACCGATGTGAGGACACCAGAGAGCGCTCCTGCTCCTTACACTAGCACACCAACTCAGGAGAGCCTTCCCTGTGCGCAGGACACTGCCACACCCTGCGGGACCCAACAACTAAGAGCCCCCCTGAGGATTCAGCCCTACTACACTGACCAACAGGCATCAGGAGCCTGTGTGACAAGGAGAGTAAACTCAGGGTGACACTGGCTGCTAAGGGGCTCACACTGCTTGCAGCTAACTTGTGCAATATGGCTAAGCCCTGGAAATAGTCAGGAGCAGTACTTTCATGAGGACTGCTCCCCTCTCCAGGTTTTCCTTCCCTCTCCTCACTCGGCACCGTTGATACCTCAGGGATGCCCTGCCAGGCTCTTCCCAGCACGGTGCTCAGCACTACCTGAGATGAATGTGGGTGGCCTTGGGGTATGAGTTACAGAGGACACTTCTGATCTGAACCCAGGTCATGCTAAAAAAGGCTAAGTTCTTGCTCCTTGTGGCTCTGAGGCAAGGTAGTGAGCTGTGTGCAAGTGCTGTATTCCAATGTGACTAGTGGGGCGAACAGCGTGGGTTCTGGTCAGCCAGCAGCACAGGGCGCATCTTCAGTCGGTGAAGGCCGCTGTGCCGTGCCACACTGTGCCATGCTGTGCACTGGCCTGCCTGAAGCTGAGTTGCAGACTAAAGGAAACCCGAAGAAGCAAGGACTATAGAGCTGGTCTAAGGGCCCAGGCAGACTCACACAAATGACCGCAGCAGGGCAGGCGGCTGGCACAGGAGTCTGAGGACACGGTGTTTAGAAGAGCACACTCTACCACAAAGGCAGCTGTGAAGCAGCCAAACTATCACCTGGCAAAATCTAGAGTTCTAGGTGACACTGTCTGATGTTAAAAGACTAGCAGTTACTTCTTTAGAGACATGGCCCAGGTAAAAACAGCTATGTCTGCAGCCACTTTAGACCCTAGCACTTTCCTTCCTGCTTAACCAAGCACTTTATTGAAACTGGGTCCTGAGAAAGCCAAGCAGCCAGGGAACACAAGTGGCCCATGCTGTCAAACCCAGCTGCAGTTACCAGCTATGCACCTACCAAGGACATCACCCACACTCGACGAGCTTCCTACAAAGAAGCAGTAGATAAGGTGAGCCTCCCATGCCTCCCCTCCACCACTTACCCTGGGCGTTCTTCCCCAGGCCCCGCCCAGGGACGTAGCCCATCTTCTGCAGCAGCTTCTGCCCGATCCCTTTCGTGTGTCTCTCCCAACTGCCAAAGTCCATGAAGGACTTGGTTCCTCCTGCAAAGCCTTTCTGACTGGGCTTAAAATTGCCACCCTGCAAAGAAGGGGAGATGAGTTTGGGTGAGAGAGGAAACAGCAACCCCACGGAGCTCACACCGACAGCTACAGGGCATTATGAAAAGCAGCATTTGTACCAAAGCGATGCCAGTGACACAGAGCAGGAGAGAGCCTGCAGGACCCAAGGGGCAGCACCCAAGGGGCAGCACACGCGTGCTCAGCACACTCATGGTCATAGGCTTCTTCCTGTGGAGGAGGTCACTGCACTGACCTCCAAGGGGTGCCACTTGAAGACTATCCTGTGGGACCTACCGTTTTTAACTTCTTTGGTCCTAAATCCTTTGGGAAGTCTTCCTGCTTAACAGGCTTCTCTTCAGCATCAGAGTCCTCCGAGTCAGCTTCCTCAGCCGCCCCTTTCTTGAGACCCGCACTGATAAAGTTGACGGGTGCGGAATAGTCTCGGGCCCTACAAACAGACACAAAGCCTCCAAGTCTGTGAAGAATACTTCTGCAGCACCCTGACCTAGAAACTGCTCACAAGAGAATTCCTTAGGAGACAGGCCCTCATGGGACCCACTTTAAAGCAGTAATATGTTGATTTACATACAAATGCCAAAAGGGACTCAAACCTGCTCTCCAATCAGCTGACATCTATCATTTTAAAATGTTATAACTGTGTATGTTTGAGTGCATGACAGTGTGGACACCCAATGCAAAGCAGATTCCCCAAAGATGGAATTCGAGGCAGTTGTGAGCTGCCTGATGTGGGCACAGGCTGGGAGCCACACTCAGGTCTGCAAGAGCAATGTTCAATCTTAAGTGCTACTGAGTCCTCTTCCAGCCCACATTTAACACTCATGGGCTCTGTTCAATCCAAACCTGTAGCTGAAGATTTGCCACTGTCAGTAGAACTGATTATAAGTTCAAATTAGAATGTAATAATCTGACTTCCCTTTGACAATTTCAAAAATGCCATTATCACTGCACGTGGACAATTTGTAGAGCGGCCCGTCCCTTTCATGTAGGCGTCTGGGACTGAACTCAGCTAACCAGGCATGCATGGCAAACATCTTTACCTCGGAGCCATCAAACTGGGCCCCCTTTTACAACTCAAAGACTGTTTTAGCTTAGTGTTTGCTCTAGCAAGCATGGAAGACGCACACAGCATTTGTTTTAGATAGCATTTCAAGTGTAAAAATCAAACAGAACAACTCAGATAGATAAAAATCCTAAGTAGGGCTGGAGAGGTGGTTCTGTGGTTATGAGCACTGACTGCTCTTCCAAAGGTCCTGAGTTCAAATCCCAGCAACCACACAGTGACTCACAACCATCTGTAATGGGATCTGATGCCCTCTTCTGGTGTGTCTGAAGACAGCAACAGTGTACTCACATACATAAAATAAACTTTTAAAAACCCTAAGGAAAATTAATCAAAGAATTCTCAGTGTAGTCCTATGGGAGGCACATGCTTCTCGTTCTTGCCTTGTGAGGGGCATCTTACTATGTAGCCCAGGCTGTAAAACCACACTCCCCCGGGGAGCACTCACTTTTCTACCTTTGTTTGGACCAACAGAGTCTTCTCCAGAGCGACCCTCCCTGACCCCATTCTCTAGTGCCCTGAGTGTGCCGTGACACACATGGTCCCACAGCAGCCATGCCTGTGGTGCGGTAGCACTTCTCGGTCCATATCCTGCTCCCATCACACAGGAACTGCTTAGGAGGAGCTTGCCACCCCAGCCCAACAACACAGAGCAAGACGCTACAGAATCTGGATTCGACAAGGGTAGAAAACTCTTCTGGGGCATCTTCCCATTCCTCCAGACTCAGGGCACACAGCCCAGCAGACAATACCGTTTGCCTCCAAAGCTGGGCCTCTCCTCATCCGAGTCACGCTCAGCCCACACCCCGTAGGTGGCCTCCTCCTTGGTCTGCCAATGACGCTGCCGGTTGGGGTTGAACTCATTCTGGAGATCCCAGTCGGTGATCTCAAAGTTCTCACGCTCATCATCGTCATCATCAAGGTGGCCTTCCCCATCCCGGTACAAGTGGGACAGAGACATGGCCAGTCACTAGAGAGGGGACAAGAAAAGCATTGTGAGAAGCCAAGGCCAGCAGAAGATTCTGCAGAATCAAAAAGTTATTAGCCTCATGATATGACTCAGTAAAACAGCCATTAAGCAAGGACAAAATGGCCAGCTCTGCAACAGTGAGACAAGTCAGACCCAGCCATCACAGGACTCTAAGGAACAATGTCTTTTCAGAGTCAAATATCATGCATTCATGGGGCAGGGCCACAGACAGACAGACAGGCCACAGAAAGGAAGCAACAACTCAGAAACCAGGCTGGTCTTTTTGCTTCTCCAAGGAAGTTCCACCTAGCTGACTTGCAGTTCCAGGGAAACCTTAGAGCATTTTCTGAAATGCTGCTTCACAAGACAGAAGCTTTCCTTCCCAAACCTGAATGGTTCCTGATGGACTGGAAGGTTGCAGTCTTTCTGAAGGCCACTTTACAGTCACACCTGAGGGTGCGGAATAAACGAGCTGTTCTACCCAGGCTTCTACCCGGCATGCTCTCATAACTGCATTCATTCAGTTCCAGAACTAGCTTGTAAGAACTAAGATGATACTTAAAAAAAAAAACAAAAAAAAACAAAAACAAAAGCCTCCCAGCACCTGGGAGGCAGAGAGGCAGGTCCGTCTCAGTAATTTCAAAGCCAGTTTAGTCTCAAAACAAACAAAACAACAAAAGCTGACCTCCCAGTAGATGTTCAAGAAGCAGCACCCTCACCAGGCATAGGGATACATACACATCTTTGATTCTAGCAGTAGGGAGGCAGGTGGATCTGAGTTCAAAGCCAGCCTAGTCTACAAAGCAAGTTCCAGGACAGCCAGGGCTGGCACAGAGAAATTCTGTCTCAAAAACAAAACAAAACAAGGGGGAAAGGAAAAAGAAAAGGATAAAAAAAAAGAAGAAGAAGAAGAAAGCATCATTTACTTCCGTCCCATGGTCAGGTTCCAGGTTCACCGTCATTACCAGTCAGGACTGAGAAATTAATCTTTCATAATGATTGTGAAAATCGGGAACACTTAACACCACAGCCTGAGTTTAAATCGCGCCTCTATGAACACCTCTGTGTGTGGGTATCACATACAAAGGCCCCGACACAGTGCACTGCACACGCACAGTAACGTACTCACTACGTGACACCATTGTGTTCAGGTGCACAAGAGACTGAGAGCGGAGAAACTGCTCCGTTGTTACCAACATCTCTCTACTCCTCCTCACTATGCACCGGTTAACCTCAACAGGTTCCAACTCAGCTACGAGTGCACGTTAAGTGCAAAGTTCTTAAAGGAGCAGGAAGCCGGGCCCACGGCATTACAATACCGCCACCTCCCCAGCACAGGGGATAGTAAAAATCCCACAGTGGTCAGCTCAAGCGCGCTCGGGGCTGGTTATATTCAGTGTCAGCGTCCGGACACTCCCAGGTCCCGTCCCCTAGGGGGCCGGGCTGGAGACCTGGGCGCAGGGAGACCGTGAAGCCGCTGCCGCAGAGCTTCAGCCTGCGCTCTCGGGACGCCACCCCACCGCCCGCTCACCTCGCTCAGCAACCGCGAGCCTCACAGCCTCTGTCCAACTTCCCAGACTCGCGAAGGACCCGCCGGCAGAAACCCGGACGTGTCCCGTCGGCGCACCGGAAGCGCGTCATTCAGCGGCGGAAATGGCGCGCTGTTGCCCCGGCAGCGACTTAACGCCAGAGGGGGCGTGTCTGCGTATCGGAAAAGCTAGTGATTCCGCCTCGCTCTGCTTCCGGTTCCCATCGGAACTGAAGCCGAGTGGGTTTCTGTTCCCAGTGCAGCAAGCGCCAGAGTCGTAGTTTGCCAAAGGCGGGGAAGGCGTTACCCCAAGAAAGCCACCGCCGGATAGAACCGCCGGGCCCAGAGTCTGAACCAGCGTCACAGGGACCCCGAGTTTTTAAAATGTCCTAAGGACTCCTTGTCGCGAGAAGGAAAGGCTATAAGGCCTAGCCCCAGAGGAAGAGCTTGGCTGCTCCTCACGGAGTCATCAGTGTGCGTGCTTCCTGGCTTTTGCTTTATCTTTTCTGTAACTCTGTAAACAGGAAAGGCAGAGGAACGTAAGTCGTTGTCTCTAGGCAGATGTGGACAGGCTGTAATAAATCCGTTTTTCTTTGCCAATCCTTGTTCCTATTTTCTTCTGAAATACCTGAGTGCCTCGTTCTTGGCTCGGTTAGGATAAGCCAGCGTGGAAATTTATTAAAGAATGAATTTCGGGAGGAATGCCCGAGCGTTCTCTCCAGGAAGCAGTTTTCCTCTCTGCTCTAGTTATTTCTCTGGTGCTGGGAAAGAAGGGAGGTTGGGAGTTTTCTGTTTGTTTGGTTGGTTGGTTTTGGCTTTTGAAGACAGGGTTTCTCTCTCCCTGGCTGTCCTGAGTTGCAACTCACTCTGTAGATCAGTCTGGCCTCGAACTCGGATATCTGACAGTTTCTGCCTCCTGAGCTCTGGGATTACAGGCATGCACCACCACTGGCCCACAAAAAGGGGCATGTTTCATCTTAGACTTGATACAGCTTACCGATCTACACGTAGTCCTATGCCATCTTTGTTCTCAAACGCATTCGTTCTCTCTAGTACACTAAAAGGCTGTATCTTGGTGGGTTTTGTTGTTGGTTGGATTTGTTTTTGTTTTTCCCCCATCAGCTTGATACACACTAGGGTTATCTAGGAAAAGGAGGATCCTCAATGCTTACATCAGATTGCCCGTAGACAAGACTGTGGGATGGTTTACTTGATTAATGATTAACGTGGGATGGCCCAATCCATTGTGGGTGGTACCACCGCTGCTCCTGGGCGCCTGAGAGCACAGAGAGCAAGCCAATAAGCAGTCTTCCTCCGTGGCTTCTGCTTCAGTTCTTTTTTAAAAATGTCTGCCTTGGACTGTAATCTGTAAAGCAAATAACTTCTTTCCTTCCCAGATTGCTGGTGATCTTTACCATACAGCAATAAAACCTAAAACATGCAGGAGGACATGTTAGTTAGGAGGACTTTGTTAGGCTCTTGGGGAGTTGGAGCCAACGTGATACTATGGAATCACGGTCCCTTCTTGGGGCTTATGGTCACATGTATGAAAGCATCTAGGAACTGACACAAATGAGCAAGCGAGAGGGGGGAGCAGGCAGGCTGTAACTCACAGCTACCCCAAGGAGAATGGCGAGGGGAAAAGGTCTGGTGACCTGAGAGAGCTATTGTGGAGTTTGGCCACGAGCAGGGAGGGGGTCTTCAGAGAATAATCGAGAAATCCCAGTACACGGAAGTTAAGAGCATACTTGTGTCGGGAAAGAATGTTCGTTTGTGAGCAAAGTGAAAGTAAACCAGCAAGGCAGTGACCCCAAGCTGGCAGGCAAGCACACCCAAGCCACAAGGGTACTTCAGTTCCATTCTGACGCAGGTACTGTCTGTGAGTCACCTTGCTGCTGGGAGCTCGACGTCAATCTGATGTGATTGGCACTTCATAATCCTCACAAAGAGGAAGCTTATGATGGGCAGGTCTCAAAAAGGTCCTGTGTTTGGGGCTTGATATATGCTACAGGAGTTCACTAGATGTGGGTTGGGAGCTATGGAATACTGGACCTTAAGCAAGCCAGCCATCTTTGATTAAACAGAGCAAAACAACCTTGTCACACTTAGGCTGTGACCAGACTCCGAATGGAAAAGAAAAAGAGACACACCTGTAATCCCAGCAGTGGGGAAGGCAGAGAAGGTTGGACCTCAGTGACACCCAGGGCTAAACAATGAGACCTTTCAGAGAGAGACAGACAGACAGATGGAGGAGACAAGAAAGAAACAAAAAGGAATAGTTCTACCCTTCTGAGTCAGAACTCAGAAAGACCCAGCAGAACCTGGATGGGATTTCTGGGAATGTCCATTAAAGATAAGCACCTTTAAACAGATCCTTGATTTTCCCCCACTGGGTTAACCCTTAAGGGAAGAGAAGAAAGCATGGCTCCACTTAGAGCTGTGTTTCTCAGCCCAGGTCATGAGGCCTTGGCAAGCCTCTATCTCCAAAAATATTTACATTATGATTCATAGCAGTAATGAAATTACAGTTAGGAAGTAGCAGTAAAAACAATTTTATGGTTGGGAATCACCACAACATGAATACCTGTTATTTTTTTTAATATGAGTACATCTTTGCTCTCTTCAGACACACCAGAAGAGGGCGTCAGATCTCACCACAGATGGTTGTGAGCCTCCATGGTTGCTGGGAATTGAACTCAGGATCTCTGGAAGAGCAATCAGGGCTCCTAACCGCTGAGCCATCCTTCCAGCCCATGAATAGCTAGCTGTATTAAAGGGTCGCAACCTTAGGAAGGTGAAGAACGGCTTCCCTAGAGGCAGGTTCTGTTTTTTAATGAGTCTGCCATTGAGGGAAGTCTGGACAGGAACTGAAGGCAAGAACCATGGAGGAAGATTGCTTGTTCAACGTTCTGGCCCACTCACAGTGAGTGGGGGTACTCCTGTATCAGGTAATGCTAGGGTCAAACAAATGAGTCATCCTAAGTACTGGCATTTCGTTTTCAGACTCCATTTTGGTCATAAGGTGAAAGGAAGTTCAGGTTCCCAGGCTCTAGGGGTGGTCTCCATGTGGCTAGCCAAATCCCTAATTCTTTGTACTGCAAACTGAAATGATTGTTCCTAAGTACGAGAGAAGAAATGGTTCTGACTGTAAACTGGCGCAGATGTTTGTAGGTTTTGGGCTCTTAAACTCTATCACATTCTGGTGTGGGGTCGAACAAAGCTCAGCTCCTGAGTCTGTGGCCCCGATGGAACAGTAGCAGCCTGAGTACAGTATTTACTAAGATGAATGTCCGAAGATGCAGCCAGCTCCCAGGTGCATTCTCTTGTCCCTGACGGGTCAGCTTTTGCTCCCTGATTAGGATGAAGATCTTGCTTTGCTGGACTCTTCTGACTACGTGGGTCGTTTTGGATTTTCAGACCCCAACAGTGACTATCAAGACCATTCCGAATAGATATGTCCATGGGCCCTTGTGTTCTGGAAAATTCATCAAAACTCTCCTCTCAGATAACAGTGTCAAGTTAACTAAAGCCAACTGGGACACCTAGAGCTGGCTGGTAAGTTTACTCATTTATTCATTCATTCATTCACTAGTCCTTTTTTAAATGTACTGAATTCCTAGGAGCCAGACCCAAGCAATATACTAAGCAACATGGTTTGCAGGGAGCATTAAAAGGGACACGGAAACAAATCTCTGGTTAGTGACAAATTCATTAGAAAAGCTATTAACACCACAGACAGACAGAGTAGCATGGTAGAGGCTCTAAGGAGCGTTCAGGGTTCCAGCAGTATAAGTAGACAGTATAGCAGGGGCTTCCTATAGGGGACTCAGTATCCACAATGAAGTTTTTATACCTTTCTGAGGGTTGGAAGATTTCACAGACATGAGCCTGGCTGTCCCCAAGGCTAGTGTATTAGGGTATAATTTATATATTATACATATGGAATTTATTGGAATGACTTACAGGCTGCAGTCCAATCAAGCCAATGATTCTGTCCAGCTGTGACTGGTAAGCCCAGTAGCTGCTCAGTACCGCAAGGCTGGATCTCTTAGCTGGTCAGTTCTATCTGCCATATAAACTGGTATGCTGAGGAAGGAGGCTCCAGAGGATGTGCCCGCAAAGTTAGTGCCATACAGACAAAGAAGAGTGAATACTTCCTTCTTCCATTGTCCTTATATGGGCCTCTGGGTGTGACCCAGATCAATTAAGAAGAGCATGAGATCCCGCCTCAAGAGCCAGATAAAAGGCGTGTCTTCCAGCCTCAAGATGGGGATAGCAGGTGTGTCCCTGCCACCCCCCCCCCACGTTTCTGGATTGTAGTTCATTCTAGATACAGTCAAGTTGACAACCAAAAAAAGCCATAGCCACCACAGCTAGTCCTCTCTCTCCCTCTCTCTCCTTCCCCCATCTCTCTCCCTCTCTCTCCCTCTCCCCCTCTCCCTTTACCCCCTTCTTTCTGAAAAGTAACAGGAAATAGGATGGGTATGGGACCCTGGAACTTAAGCTAATGACTTCACTCTACATGGAAAGACCCCCTGACCTCAAAGGTTGGTGCAATGTCCTTTTTCATCAAGATTTCTCAGTTCAAGTCCGAATGGTGGAGGTGCATACCTTTAATCCCAGTACTCTTTGGGCAAAGGCAGGCAGGTCTCTGAGTTCGAGGCCAGCCTGGTCTACAGAGTGAGTTCCAGAACCACTGAGGCTACATACACAGCCTGTTGCCTAAAATCCTGTCTGGAACCAACCCCCACCCCAAACCTTCTTTGTTCGAATGCTAGCCTTGGGGCTTGGGGACATCCAGTCCCATGTCTAGATTCCCAGGGAGGTACTCACACTTGTGGCCATCCCAGATTGTGTCCGTAAACAACAAGGCTCCTTAGGAGTATGGCAGGGCCCTCGGACACTCATGGTTCACCCCCTACCCTCACCGACCCCTGAACAAGGGCAGATGCCTGCAGCATGCAGCAAGAGAACAGAACTGAGCCTGACTCCCAGGAATGCAGGGAAATCAGCTTCAGCATCCACTTTCTTCTCTAAGGTATCAGAGAGCACCTCCATTGCCACCCGCTGCCTGTGTTCCTGACCACTCCCTGTGCAGTTTCTGCATCCACTCAAAAGATCGTGTGGGGTGTGGGGAGCCTGGCTCAGTGACAACTTTAAATAGGCTGGTACCATAGAAACAATCCTTAGGTGGCAATTTTAAAGCTGATGTATTTTAAGTCTAGCACATGTACTTTTTCTTAGGACAGTGACATTATGCCATGGCACATGTCCCGTTCTTATTCTGAAGTCTGTTACAAAAATAGACACGATGTACTGAACTTGGCAGAATTGGGAACCCAGATGGACTGAGATCAGCAAACCTGGTTTCCCTTAAAATGCTCCGTGCGTGGTTTCGGCTTTAGTCTCTCCAGAGGCCGCCTGGTGAGATCCGCTAAGCCAGGACTCTCAGAGGCACACAGCGGTGAGGAGGAGGGGCTGGAGACATGGCTCAGCAGTTAGAAGCTCTTATTTCTTTTGCAGAGGACCCGAGTTCAGTTCCCAGTACCCACAAAGTTGCTTACAACTAACTATCCGTAACTACAGGTCCAGAGGCAGCTCTGACGTCCTTTTCTGTCGCCGTGAACACGGGCATACGTGTGGTCCACAGACATGCATGTGGGCAAAACGGCCATACGTATAAAAATAAAAATATTTAGAGAAAAACTTAAAGCACACAGGTATGCTGAGGAAGTCTCATAATGGCTAATGCTTGCCCCAAAGCCTGAGGACCTAAGCCAGGTGTGGCGGCGCACACTGTTAGTTCCAGCTATTGGGAGACAGAGGCAGGCAGATCTCTGAGTTCCAGGCCAGCCTGGTCTACAGAGTGAGTTGAAAGCAGGCACTTTTAATCCCAGCCCTGGGTGGGCAATGACAACCGAATCCCTGAGGCTTGCTCACCCGCTGGCCTAGCCTCCATGGCCGCCAGTTCCTGGCCACCGAGACAACCTAGCTCAATAAAGGAGTGGGCGGTACCAGAGGAACAACCTGCAGTCTTTGTCTACACAGTGCGTTTCTTGTGGTGAGTGTGTGGGAGGGGATTGTCCCATGTCTGTCTGCATGCACTCCTCTGTTCTTCTGTCTCTTCACAGAGGGAGCACTCCAGGCACAGTGAGGCAGAAGGGTGCAGGCTCGTTTTGAAAATTACCAGTCACTTCTGAAACATCTGCTCAGGGAAGCCTGGGCAGTCGACTGAATCTTAGAATTCAGTGTAGTGAGTGTAGAGACCACCGCTTACTGGATGTTCAGGAAGCCTCTGGGCACTCTGGCTGGGAATGAGAAAGCCTCTGGAAGTTGGGGCTGTCAGTGTCTGCCTCGAGAGTCTCTCAGTAGCTCTCTGAAACTGAAGGTGCCACAAAGGTAGCTCGAACTCTGCATGCAGCTCAGCAGGAGGCGCGGGGAAGGTCTGAGTGGTTTCTGCTGCCCAGCCATGGGCCTCCTGTGCGTGTAACAGTGTCTATCCTCGGAGGCAGAGGCTCTTCTTCGGATACATATAAGGATTTTGTTGTTGTCCCCTGGCTGGCATCAATTCACAAGAGATCCCCTGCCTCTGCCTCCTGAGTGCCGAGATCAAAGATGTGAGCCACTGCCCCAGGAGGAATAGGGTGTAATGGTTTGTAGATGCTCAGCCCAGGGAGTGGCACTATTAGACAGTATGGCCCTGTTGGAGTGGGTGTGGCTTTAAGACCCTCCTCCTAGCTGCCTGGAAGCCAGTGTTCTCCTAGCAACCTTCAGATGAAGGTGTAGAACTCTCAGCTCCTCCTGCACCATGCCTGCCTGGACGCTGCCATGTTCCCACCTTGATGATAATGGACTGAACCTCTGTAAGCCAGCCCAAATTACATGTTGTTCTTATAAGAATTGCCTTGGTCGTGGTGTCCGTTCACAGCAGTAAAACCCTAAGACAGAGGGGCCTGTAGTGAGTGCGTGCGTGTGCGTGTGTGTGTGTGTGTGTGTGCGTGTGTGTGATGCATGCACAAATGTGTGGGTGTGAATGACCATGTGCACGCGTGCTCTGTTTTATTGCCTTTCGGTAAGTTCTCACTGAACCTGAAGTTCACTCTGTCAGTGGGACTGGCTGGCCACCAAGTTCTCAAGATCCACATGTCACCGGCACCACCACCGCCGCCCCAGGGCCAGGACTGCAGGCACATGCACCCATACCCAGATTTGAGAGGGCTAGGGACTCAAACTCACGTCCTCGGGCTCACGGCGTGGGCCGCCTACTCATTGTATTAGTCAGGGTTCCCCAGAGGAGTGGAGCCAACGGAACGAACAGGTGCAGCAACAGAACACATTAAGTCAGTTTACGTTAAAATAATAACAGCCGGGCTGGACAGGTGGTTCAGTGGTTAGAGCACTGACAGCTCTTCCAGAGGTCCTGAGTTCAGTTCCCAGCAACCACATGGTGGCTCACAACCATCTGTAATGGGATCTGATGCCCTCTTCTGGTGTGTCTGAAGACAGGTACAGTATACTTATATAAATAAATAAATCTTTAAAAAAAAAAAAAAGAGCAACCACCGTCTCACACCTGAGACCCAACAACCCAGCAGTTGCCCAAGGCTGGTACCTCGGCGATTTCATCTGCTCCAAACATGCTGGGGGCTCCTGGAGAGCTGCTGGTCAGTCCACACTGGAAGCCCAGACCCTGCCTCTGATGTCAGTCAGCACAGCGGTGAGGGAGAGGCCGTGAGAGCTTTGAGAGTTTCACTTAATTCTTAAATTTACTCTCTTGCTCTCCCTCTCCCTCCTTCCCCTTAGCACTACTGTCTGCGTTGGGTACATTCGTGTGCACACACTCTTCCTTGTGGAATCACCCATGCCATACAAACTTTACCCCTCACACTGATCCTCCTGGACTCTGCCTGTGAGCCTCGCCTTTACCGTGGGGATGACGGGAGCCCGGCGGTGCCCGTGGCAGCATCTGCATGTTCTCCAGTGTCACCAGTTACTTGTGAGGGAAGAGAAGAAACCCATTCACTCATGTGAAGTAAGGCACAGACAGCAGCCTGTCTACTTTATTCAAATAATTAATCTCTTTTCTCTGTGAAACTGAGTAGGACTAAAGAGAGGAGAGCCCATATATTAAACTCTTAAATAGATCCTTTGAGTTCAGTGTCCAGTCAAGGAGAGGCACGGGTCACAGGTCTTGTCCCATGAGATGAGGTCACCAAGGAGCCTGTCCATTAGGGACGATAGCAAATTCAATTCTTTTAAAAAGTTCTCAAGGAGAAAAAAAAAATAGAAAATCCCCAAGTTTCTGTAGCCGAAGTAGTCTCTCCCTCCTCCGTGTGGCCCTGGAGCAGAGGTGCCGAGCTTGCTCCTGCCGAGATATCTGAATGCTCCATCCTGGCAGGTCCCGGTGACTGAGAGCCATGTGCTTGGGTGGGTCCAGCTTCCATGTGCAGGTTGAGGACTCAGGTTTCTGAGCCTTGCAAAGACTGAGAAGGGGGAGGTGGTGTCAGCGAGGATGACCCTGGAATAGAACGTTTCTGTTTGTTTTCATTTTTGAGACAGGGTCTCACTGCATAACATCCTAGAACTCCATATATAGACCTGCTGTCCTAGAACTCGGAGATCCAGCCCACCCTGCCTCCTGAGTGATGGGAATTGAGGTTGGCGTGACCACGTGGGACCTGGTTTATTTGTAGTGTCTGTGCACATGTGGGTGCCGTGGCTACTGAGTGAGTTGAAGGCCCCACCTTCCCATCTCACAGTCAAAGAGGGCAAGGGACAGCTCCTTGGTACATCTCTTGCCTGTATGTGCCAGACCTAAGGGTCACTAACATAAAGCCTTGGCTTCAACAGCCCCCACCCTCCAAATGACGTGTCCGATACGATGAGTTTCAGAGAAAGGAGGGAATGATACAACCACCCCAGGCTAGTGCACTCCAGGCTGGATGGAGAACCACGTATGCGGCATTTTATCTAGACGGCCAATCAGGTTGGCACTGGCTGTAGACTGATCTGGGATCCTAACAGACACAGGAGGTGGGAGAAGCAGCAGTCAGGGGGTGGGATTCTCTTCTGCAGTCTTTTCTCTTGAGTGAAGTCATCAGCACAGCCACTGAGGGAGTCCTGACAGTCACAGAGAATGCACATCCCAGCTTAAAATCCCTCCCCCTACTCTCAGTGAGATAGGCACTTAAAGTCATTCTGACAGAGCCAAGCCTGCAAACAGGACTGGAGGAGGCCAGCCTCCCGCTCTGGGGCACAGAAGACCTCGGGCTCTCTGTAGGGGTGGAGCTGTGTCTGTCTGCCTCCTGTGTGCAAGGCAGCATCTAGCCCTGACACCTCATGCATGCGTGGAGGAACACAGCGATGACTGCTGTGAGAGCAACTGGTTGCCGTGAACAAGGCTGAGGCTGTGTGAGGTATCGGTGTGGCTTGGGGTCTCTTTCCATAGTCCTCCATCTCCTTCCCAGCTCGAGAAGTTGCCTTTTGCTTTGGACTAGCACTGATCCCTACTAACCCCCTCCCCTAGCCCCAATCCAGAGCCCAGAGTAAGTCTCTATTCTATAAATAGCTCCCTAGCCAGTCACCATGGAAACAGGACGGGGCTGGGGCTGTCCACCTTAGTGGACGTTGGAGAGGTTTAAAGGACGGGCACTTCAGCCAGGGCTGGCAGCCTCAGTGGCGCAGTGGGAGAGCTCACCTGGGGATCACGAACTTCCGAGGTGTGGGGAGGTGCTGTTCTGGTTCACCTGTAGGGGGACAGAAGATGGAAGACTTCAAGTCCAAGTGGTAGGTGAGGGGTTTGCTCTTCCCTTGTAGGAGGCACACAAGGACACACTGTGCTCAGGACAGACTGAGGCTGTGTCCCTTGGATCTCCTAGGTGACTGGCCATATTTGTTTGTATCCACCGGTTCCACACTCCCAGGCCTCCACCAGCGCCAGCCCAGACCTTAAAGCTGTGATCTACGAGAACAGCTCTGGTGTTCACTTTTTGGTTTTGTTTGTTTGTTAGCCCCACACTGGACATCTAGAGCTCATGGAAAGGAAGCACCTGAGGCGGTTTGGCTTGGCACATCAGAAAACACAATGTGGTCATCCACAAGGGTCAGCAGACTCCAGAGCCCAAGGACAAGGGCAGAAAGCTCAAGAAAAGGACTGCTGAGATTGACTGTGGCTGGAAGAGTCACTCAGAGACACCCCGACCAAGTCCTACATAGGCTTATGACAGAGAAGTGTCATCTTCTGCCCCACCCATCATCCATCCATCCACTCACCCATCCATCCATCCACCCACCCATCCACCTATCCATCCATCCACCTATCCATCCATCCACCCACCCATCCACCTATCCATCCATCCACCCACCCATCCACCCATCCATCATTCACCCATCCACCCACCCACCCACCCACCCACCCATCCATCCATCCACCCATCCACCCATCATTCACCCATCCATCCATCCACCCACCCATCCACCCATCCATCCATCATCCACCCATCCATCCATCCATCCATCCATCATTCACCCATCCACCCATCCATCCACCCATTCATCATTCACCCATCCATCCATCCATCCATCCATCCATCCATCCATCCATCTACCATCCACCCATCATTCCATCCACCCATCCACCCATCCATCTATCATCCATCCACCCATCCATCACCCATCCATCCATCCATCTATCTATCCACCCACCCACCCACGCAGGGCAACGTGGAGCAGCTATGGACCGACTCTGAGCTGGGGCCCAGCCAGGGAAACAGGAATCAGAACCCCACTCCGGCTTTCTAACCTGGAAGTATCCTTTCAGATTGGCTGGCGTTTTATAGTCTCCTTTCAAGACCTAGGAAAGAACATAAGTGTTACTGTGGGAGAAATGGCAGAGAGTGAGATCCACGTCATCACTGACATATCTGTCCTCTACCCACCTGTCAGGTACACACTTCTCAACCACACCCCTCCTTTCAACTGTGCATCCTATCAACCCACCTGTCTACCTCATTCCATCTATCCATCACAAATCCATGTTTGTCCTCTATCATCCGTCTATCCATCCATCCATCCATCCATCTTCCTTCAGCCACACTCACCAAGTGCCTCTTATTCTCTGCCCACGGACAGTGTTAATCAGGTGACTGGAGTTCTGTCCCGACAGGGGCACAGCTGACTTGCAGGTAACAGTGCACATAAACCACCACAGGCATGTGAAGCTATGGGAGGTGCCAGGAAGGCAGTGAGGCAGAGGGATGTGGTTGGGAGTGACCCTGGGTTGCTGCACCCACACCCAAAGGACAAGTCAAACCAGCCGGCTTAAACAGAGAAGAGAAAGCACTCAGGAAGACGGTAGAATTGAAGCCTCAAGTGTGTGGACAGCTCCTCGACTGTGGCCGAGGTCTCACAGTCACAGTAACCAACCACAACCGTTCCCTCGGATGTGTCCCTTTGCAACAGGCACTGAACACCACAGAGATCAAGACAGGGCCCTTGCCAAGGTCAGAAACCCAAGGAAACATTTCTGGCTCTCTGGGGGAATATTAGGCAATGTTCAAACTGATCTGACTGATCAGGCAGCAGCATCCACTAGAATGGATCTATACAATAGAACCCGAGTTTCCTAGGGTCTTTAGATCTGCCCCATGGCATGCACACACAACTGCACACACACATACACTCAGAAAAAGGAGAGAACCTCGGTGTGCCCTCCTGCTGTTGTGGCTCCTTCTGGATGCCCAGCGCTGGATTTCTGTTACTCTAAGGGCTCTGCTTTTAAGTCTACACTATTGTTACTTGGGATGGAACCCAGAGCCTCATGCATGCTGGGTAAGGACTCCACCGCCACACCACACCCAGCTCTTTTTATTTTTAATTGACATAAGCCAACTACTCAAACCACTCAAGATGCTGGGTGACACCAAGCAGACTTGAGCATAGCTAATGAGCTGTTCTTACAAAATGCCTGTGTCAAAGCTACCGACTTTCCTGAACCACTGTCACCAGAGAGAACAGTGATTTCGACAGCTCCCAGTCCAAGAAATCAACGTGATAACTTAGGGGACAACAGTGTGGTCCATTCTTTCTTTATGTATGTTTGCTCTTAAGACTCAAAAGGGGACACACACACACATCCATAGGTCAGAAAGGAAAGGATAAACAGGACTACACGTGAACACAGTAGCCAGGAAAACAGGAAATGCAGTAAGACCTGAGACACAAACAGATGTGCTCCGAGAAGGACAGGGTGAGAGGGCACCTGTGGGCCTTGCTTCTGTTTGGCCCAAGCCAAAGTAGAAAACCTGCATCTGTCCAGTATTTCCATCAGGAGCCTGGAGGCCCCACTGGGCCGAGGTCTATGCTCACTCCCATGTACATACACTCACCCGATGAGTGTTGTTGATGACAATGGGGTCAGGGTTCCCATAGTTGGGCGGATTTGCATACGGGTCGTAGCCAAGCCGGGCCAGCATGGGGGCAATCTGGGCCATATCCCTCACCACGTCTTTAGGGATGTGGCCAGTCCACTTGGAGAGAGCTTCCAAGTTCACGGGTTTGATGACCTGGTCTGTGGACCGCTCGATCCTGGGGAGAGAGGGCAGTCTTGTCAGGTTGGGGGATGCTCCCTGCTCAGAGGCCATGGGGCAGCAGGAGGGCTGGGCATCCCCGGTCCCTGGGCAGCCCTTCCCCATTAGCTGTGAGCGCGCAGTCAGGGCGCGGTGCCTCATGAAAGCTGCACATATGAAGAAGCAGAGCTGTGGTCAGGAGCCATGTGCTCTAGTGATGCAGTCCAGCTCCCTTCACATGTGCATGCATGTGCATGCATGCGTGTGCACATGCTTGTGTGCATTCCTGTGCGAGTGTATGAGTGCCCATGTGTGTATGTGCACACATGTCTGTTTGTATTTGTAAGGCCTCCAGGTGTATGTGGTTGCCAGAGATGCTGAACACGTTACAGCCACTGAGCCACCCCATCAGCTCCTCTTTTATTCATGGTTTCTTTTTCGGTGTGTTTACTTATTTATCATGGGTGTGTGCATATGATGTGTAAGGGTGTGTGGAGGTGAGAGGCCAACCTTGTGGAGTCTCTTCTCTCCTTCCACTTTTATGTAGGTTCTGGGTATCAAATGAAGTTTCTGGGCTCGCATGGCAAGTCCCTTTTCTTGCTGAGCCATATTGCCAGCCTTGCCTGTGCTTCCTTAAAATTAGCTTGTCCTATCTACAACTAACATGAGCAGTTGGCCTTAAAGAAAGAAAGAAAAAAAAAAAAAACCAATGCTAGTGTTGAGGCCGAGGGTCCCAGGACACCAGCTTCCTGTGGGTGCCTGGCCTTCTGTGTGCAGCCCACAATCCCCATGTACTGTCTGCGCATTCCAATAGCACAAGACAATTACAGGGGAGCAGAGACCCAATTCCCAACTCTTTCCCCATCACACAGAAGGATGCTGACGCTCAGAGAGGCACAGACACTTGCCTAAGGTAGCACAGCTCAGGAAGGGCAGACTCGACCTGCCGCCTGGGGCCTGGGAGGAGCTGTGGGGCCCCACTCACTTGGACAAGGAGACGCCCCCAGGCTTGCCAATGAGGTCCTCGTGGTGCAGGACTGTGTCACTCCAGGCGATGCCCAGGAAGTCCAGGATGCGTTTGAGTGAGCGCCGGGGGTGCAGCACCAACTGCTCATAGTACACGGGCAGGCACTTGTCCCTGCCCACCTCCATGCACTGTGCGTACATCACCTCGATGGCCTTATTCCACTTGGTGAGGCAGTCTCGGTAGCTGCTGAGGTCAAAGCCCGCGATGGTGACCTTGCGCGTGATCATGGAGTGCACAGACGCCCGGCCGTCACGCACCATTAGCAGGAATTTGGAGTTGGGGAACAGGCGTGCCAGGTAGACAGACGACTTGAGTGTGAAGGGGTCCTTGTTACACAGCACGCGTGCCGGCTCGCCATGCTTGGCGATGACCTCCAGGATAAAGGCCTGCATGGCCGCGTCCAGCACCTCATCTGTCACACCTGCCTCGTCCAGCCGCAGCTTCTCGCGGCCAGACTTGGTCCAGGCCTGCCGCATGGCCAGCACTCGAGGGATGATGCGCGTCTCCTCCCCACAGCGCACCTCCGGGTGCGCATCCAACATGGCGCGCATGAGGGTGGTGCCGCTGCGCGGGACACCGCCCACGAAGATGAGCGGCATGGCCTTGCCGTAGCGGTACTCCACGTGGTCGGCGCCGAGCATCACCAGTTCCTCCTGCTCCGGCCGCATCCTGCGTGGGCTCCGCACGTCCTCGAGCACCGCCCGGCACTCCAGTACTTGCTGCCCAAGCTGCACAGCGAGCACCAGGGCCAGAGCACAGCCCGCGGCCAGCAGCACCTTTCGCACCGACAGGCGCATGCCCAGCCAGGGTCGCAGGCCCAGCCAGGGGGCCCGCCTCATGGACGGGTCAGCAGGCCCACTTGGTTTGCATCTGTGAAGAGAGGGACGGCATTAGCAGGCCCATCGGGACTCAAACAGGATGCTGGGACTGGGTGCAAGCTCAGTGTCAAGTAGGTCAAAGTACAGGGGAACATGGTGGCCTCAGAGCTTCAGGTGGACAGCAAGACTCAACCCTCTCACCACCATGGCTGTGGGGCCTTGGTCAGCTGGAGTTCCATGTCAGTGGTTGAGCTGGCTATCAGGTAACAGGGGACAGCGATGGTGGTTGTTATTAAAATGTGAGAAATGCCAGCAGAGGCCTGTAAAGAAGCGACTTGGGAAGCCAAGGCAGGAGTACAAGTTCAAGTCTGCATGTATTTTTAAAAAAAAATGTAGGGCTGGGTGTAGAGAACCGTGGACTGTGCCTGGCCCCGCTGTCTTGAGAGGCATGTGTCACAGGTTTTTCAGGTTCAAAGAACAATGTGCTTTCTGGGTCCTGAGAGACCCACACACGCCCACAGGCTGTGCAGCATTCAGGCCATCCTGGTGTCTGTGACAGCACTTCTGCTCCCAGACATTACAGACATTAATCTATGTGCCCTGCACAGCTTACAGCATTGTATCCCAGCAACTACAACTGTATTGGTTCTGGCAATTTCCAATATATTGTTTCTGACAGGGGCATACAAAGCCGAATGGCTCTCAGTAAAATTGTCACTGCGTTAGTCTGCCTTAGATGGTCCCTCCAACCCAAGCTAAGTTTAATTTCTCACCAGCCCTATCAGGTAACATGGTCTGGTATGGAAGTACAGGCATTCACAGCTGGGGATGTAGCTCACTGGGTAGAGGGCCTGCCCAGCACGAGCAAAGCCCTGGGTTTGACCCCCAGGACCACACAAACCAGGCATGGTGGCTAATGGCGTTGAGACATCTGGCATGTGGGAGAAAAGGCAAGAAAGATCAGGAGGAGTTTGAGACCAACCTGAAATACAGGAGGTCCTGTCTTGGAAAGAGTGACCGAGCAAGCAAGCAAGAGAGAGAGCAGCATAGGAACAGCCCACAGGCCTGACTGGTCCCTGCAGCATAGACAGGGGCTGTGTTCTCAGCTCCCTGCATGAGCTTTGCTCATTATCGTCCAGTTAGAAATGATGGAATGAGTGTCCGTACGACCAGCACCAGGTAAGAGGGAGTGAGGCTAGGAGAGATGCCCAGTTACCCAACAAGAAAGGCTGCCTGCCCCCGCACCCCACAGCGGGGGCTCTGTCCTCCCCTCCACCTGCACTTGGGACTTGCTCATCAAGTTGGCACTGAAGTCCACGCATCAAGCCCTGGAGACAGGCAGCAGGCCAGCAGCCTCCACAGCACAGGTTCTTGTGAAGAAGTGGGGAACTCACGGGGACAGGCTCAGTGTGAAGTGGGGAACTCACGGGGACACGGTCAGTGTGAAGTGGGGAACTCACGGGGACAGGCTCAGTGTGAAGTGGGGAACTCACAGGGACACGGTCAGTGTGAAGTGGGGAACTCACGGGGACAGGCTCAGTGTGAAGTGTGGAACTCACGGGGACAGGCTCAGTGTGAAGTGGGGAACTCACGGGGACACGGTCAGTGTGAAGTGGGGAACTCACAGGGACACGGTCAGTGTGAAGTGTGGAACTCACAGGGACAGGCTCAGTGTGAAGTGGGGACAGGCTCAGTGTGGTAACTAGCTGGCTGCTGCTGGAAGGACCCAGAGGGGAGGAAATGTCCCAGCTGGGAATTAGTGCAGCAGGACTGGACCACAGCTGGGTGCTGGGAAGGATGCTCCCAGCCAGGAGTTGAGTAGAGAGAGGTCTCCTGTCCTGCAGGGATGGGAATAGGCTCCATTACTGAAGGCTGGGGACCAGGCGACTGGGGACTGCTTGGACCAGGAGAGGTAACACACCTCCCCTCCCAAGGCCTTGCTGACCAGAGGGTAGAAACTCAGTGCTTTTTCCGACAGGGAACTCCTGTGAAAAGAGGAACCCGCTATCTCAGCCCTGCCCAGGTCGCTAGAGGACAATGCAGACAATGGGGGATGTTGTGTGTTCTCTGCCTTGAACCCAGGGTCTCTGAGCCCCCAGTCCCCTGCCTTCCCCTTGGCCTCTTGCTGGAATCAGCTGGGTGGGTCCAGATTTACCCACGGCTATCACTTCCAACTCTGCCAGCACTGTGGGCTCACACTGGGGGGTGACAGGTCCTGAGAGGAGCAGTAAAAGCTGCAATGGAGCCCCAAGCTGAGGTCTGAACTGTGGAGAGCTCACAGGCAGCAGGCAGGGAAGGGAGTTCCCGAAGGACCAGGACAACCCTAGGGGAAAGAACCCAGTATGACCAGGGGCTGTGAGTGTCTCAGAACACGCGAGGGTCTGGCGAGGTGAGAAGAGACATGACATCCATTTTACTGTGAGGCTTGACAGGTTCAGAGCTTGCCACCCATGGGACACAGCAAGTGAGAAATGGACGCCCCTGGAGGAAGCAGTCTGGAGCCTGGAGGCCACCGTCAGGGCCTGGTGGACAGCAACTCTGGGCACATCAAGCTTCCATCCCTGCCAGTCAATCTGGGACAGTGCACTGGGCTTACTGGGCTGCATGGCTGGGAAGTGCCTGCTAAGGAGGATAACTCTTCCCCAGGGCCAGCTGAGCGTCACAGTGGGGCCTCTCCCAGAAAAGAAACTGCTCGCCCACTTCCGCTAATGCTGGGGCTGCTCTCTGCTTCATTTTGGGTCCGTGATGGGCAAAACCAACTTCAAGGGATGTTTAGGGGACCAAGCAGGCTGCCCGGGACACAGCCGCTCAGATATCGAAAGACGCCTTCAAGTGCTTCATGAAGTTCGCCCCCTGGACCTGAGATCCGAACTCCACCAGTCCTCATGACTGCTGTGCCAGCCCTGGAAGCCACCACAGCTGGAATTAGAGCCACTGCCCTTCGGGGTGGAAAGGTGCTGTGTGGCAGGGGTGCTTTAACTGTAGACTGATTGCAGTGCACGTGTGCATGCACACGAATGTGCACACACGTGTGAGTACACATGCATGTGTACGTTCACACGTGTGCGCACCTAAGGTTGGTGACAAACAGTGACCCTTGAAGGGAGAGGTGACCGAATGGCCAGCTTGTCCACCACTAAGTCACTCATGTGTTTCAGGATCTAAAATCTGGCAAACATCCTGCCTGCGTTTTGTGATTTTATAGTTCTGTGTTCAGAGTTGCACAGACAGGGTCAAAGCCACGCTTTTCCAGAAGAAAACAACCTTTCTTGGGCAGGGGGGAGGAGCCAGAGGGCAGCTTGAGGAGCCACTGCTGTCCTGGCAGTGAAGTCAGCAGGAACACACTCCGCAGAACTGGGTTCAAATCTCACCTCTGCAACTTGCTGGCTCACAATGTAGACAGACATTTTCCTCCAGCCAAGGGGAGCAGGGATAATGGTCATCATTTCCAACAACGTGAAGACTGGACAGTGCCCACAGGAGGCACTCAGCAAGCTCTGCCCAGGCTGCCCCAGAACCCATAGCCTACCTGCAGTGTCCTGTGTTTCCGGTGTTTATCAGGCTTTGAGGCTCCTGAATTTCAACTAGACAGCTGTGCAGAAAGTTCACCCGCCCACCTGCCCACCCGCCTGCCTAATGCTGGAGACAGGGAACAAGAAGGCATTAAGGGGCTGTGTCAGGACAACAGGGTCTCCGTGTAGACTCACCTCCCCTGGGCACCCTCATGGCCAAGCACCGGTCCTCGACCCTGGTCTCCACGGCTTCCTGCCCTTACGGTCCTGCAGAACAATGGAGATGCTGTGTCAGGGCAGGCTGAGGCAGAGGCGCTTTCAGGGGAGAGATTTTTGCTACCATGGGGAGTCTCTGTCAGCCTCTCCTCTCTTCTCAGCCCTGGGCATCAGGGAAAGAAAACAATATACCAGCATACCTGTCACTGCCCAGGATATGCCAGGCATTGTCACCCAGGCAGGGCACTGTGCAGCTCCAAGAGTTCATGCACCAGGTATGGCACTCCCTGGAGTCCGATAATACCTGGCTTCCACTGCTGACCACCCACCCAGTGCTGTCCTAAGTGCACACACCAAGCAGAGAGACCTTTTCTAAGCAGCTAACCCAAGAACCAACTGAATCTGTTTCCCATTTTGGCCTGTGAACATTTAGAACTCAGCTCCAAACACCATGCTTCGGGTACGGGCTATGTCCCCACAGCCCGGGAGGGGCCTGGGGAGGCAGGCTTCACAGACAAACATGCATCATCTAACACTGTACGTCCCTCCTTGGTCCTGTCTCAGATGCTGCACAGTACAGAACGTGGCTCTAGAGATGGAAGAGTCCCTGACCTTCAAGACCAGAGTCTCAGCTACCCAGTCTGAAAACAGGGGTGGCTGGGAGGCTTTGGTCAGACAGGAGGACCTGGAGCGTGACTGGCATTTGTGTCACAGCAGGAAGGAGTAAGGTGTGGCTGCCTGTATCTCAGTCCTCCCTCTCCAGAGAACCCACGCTCCCCTCACCTTCATCATTTAGCTTGTCTGTTGGAGTCTTTTCTTGAAACCCAGCCCTAATACAGTAACGCTCAGCTGGAGAAGGGGTCTCACCTCACTCCCACCCCACAAGACACCGGGGCTCAGGACTCCTGGGCAGTTGCTGACTTCCTCTGGATAGAAACTAAGCAATCCAGAGAGGGCACTGGAAGCTTCCAGAGAAGATGGAGGCAACCTGGCTGCCCCCAGGAGGCCCCTGAAGTGCTAAGTGTTCCCAGGTCTGCCACCCCCACAGCAGGCACTAATCACTCTCCACTGAGACATGCGGACCAACCGGTGGCCCTTCCACTCCAGAGCAGGCACCTGGTGCACTGCCACAGGGGAGAAGAGGTTTTAATTCAGCCAAACTGAGTAGAGTGAAAATTCACTTTGATTTGCTCATGTGTCAAAGACTCAGAAACCACTAGAGACAATGGGGATCCACACTGGAGAGCGCTGACCCAGACAGTACCCTGTGCCCCTGAAGTGAGTACTGTGTGCACACCCTGACCCAGACAGTACCCTGTGCCCCTGAAGTGAGTACTGTGTGCACACCCTGACCCAGACAGTACCCTGTGCCCCTGGAGTGAGGGCTGTGTGCACACCCTGACCCAGACAGTACCCTGTGCCCCTGGAGTGAGGGCTGTGTGCACACCCTGACCCAGACAGTACCCTGTGCCCCTGGAGTGAGGGCTGTGTGCACTGAGCTCCTGTGTGCACACCCTGACCCAGACAGTACCCTGTGCCCCTGGAGTGAGGGCTGTGTGCACTGAGCTCCTGTGTGCACACCCTGACCCAGACAGTACCCTGTGCCCCTGGAGTGAGGGCTGTGTGCACACCCTGACTCAGACAGTACCCTGTGCCCCTGGAGTGAGGGCTGTGTGCACTGAGCTCCTGTGGATGCTGTGTATGGAGGGAACACTGCCTCTATGTTGACTTGTGTAGACTTCATGTTTGCTTTACATGTACAGAAACATGGAAGAGCTAACTGTTCCCATTGTGTTTACACGGCACTAGGTGCAAATCAATCCGAGGTGATTTTCAGTACACAGAGGTGGGCCAGCAAGGAGGCTCAGCAGGTAAAGGTGCTTGCTACACAAGCCTGACTTGATTCCCCGGACCCACAGAGATGTGGAGAGAACTGACCCCGCAGACTGGTTCTCTGACCTCCACACTCACACCACGGCCCTGTCTGCCTCATCACCGTGATAAAATGACAGAGTGTGTGTACAGGTATGAAACCTTTCATGTCAGCGGAGGAGGAGCACATGTGTGCTCTGCTTCCCTCCCAGGGAGAGAGAGAACTCTGCAGGAGTAGCAGCCAACACACCACAAACCCCAAAGCAGCAGCCACAAGAGCAGTCACAGACTGTCAGTCTCTGCTCACACAGGGCAGTGAGATGCAGGGGTGGGGTCCACAGGTCAGCACTAAGCCGGCCTATCCACATCCCCTTTGCCCATCCTCCCATCAGACCCTGTGCTTGCACAGTCTGGGCTGGCTAGGTCTGTGAGGAGGCAGGGCCAGCGTAAGGCCAAGGGCAGAATCACTAAGGCAAACCACTGGTACCCACAACAGGAGGAAAAGGTTAAGAAACATTCGGATGCTCCCCAGAGTCCTGGCAGTCTGGGGCATTTTCTCCTCAAACAGCTTCTGACCCCGTAGCTCACACTATTTCCCTGGGATGAGGCATCGAGTGATTGTCAGGTTTTCCACGTGTGTGCCAGGCACAGAAATGGTGCACACTGTCTGCATCCAGACCCAGCTTTGGCCTACCACTGCCTAACCTCCCCGAACTCCTCCGAGAAACAGGGCTGCAGAGCCTCTGGGTGTCATCACACTCAACTTAAAAGGCAGTGGGGACTCCTGGAGCCTGGGAAGGGACTGTGAGGGGATCTGTGCAGGGTTATCTGCCCAAAGCAAGGGCTTCCTCCAGGTGCCATAAGGTAGGTTTGTCCCACTTAGTGGAAGAGGCTGTGGCTCTGCAAGTGACGTGAGGGGCCGAGACCACACACACAGCTAAGGAGATGGAAAAGTCGGTTTCCAAACTCAGCTTTGTCCCCATGTCATGCAGCAAAGGCAGAGGGATCTGAGGGAACCGGTCACATCAGAGCTTCTGCCCCAAACAGACCTTGTTTACTCGCACCTACTGTGCGCCTGCACCACTCACACTAGTAGGATTCAGTGGGAGCAGAAGACAAAGGAGGAGCATCGGGTCATCCTCAGCTACACAATGAGCTCAAGGCCAGCCTGGGCTACACAAGAGACACAGTGCTAGTGCCAAGTACAGAGAGAAACAGCCAGTTTGAGGAACAGACGCCCACAGTGGACAGAAGGAAGTGACATTTTGGCTCAAACCCGTCTATCTGTACTTTCTAAACCCTAACCCTACGGTCAAGAGATCAAGAGGCTCCAAAGAAAAAGGAGGCAGGGGCAGAGGGGGCTGGGCAGAGGAGGCTGGCAGTATGCAAGGCTGCACGTATGAGGTGGGCCAGGGCCCCTGTGCACAAACCCAGACTCGCTGTGCAGCCCTGCCCCCAGGGAAGCAGCTCTCAAAGTACCCTCTGCCAGACCACAATGCCGTCTCATCCTGCACCATCCTACTCTCCATGAGGCTAGGAGGGGGGACCCTAGGTATCAGAGACCCCCGACTCTGTGCACTGGGGAGCCAGCATTGAGGGGATACAAAACGGCTTAGCTCACAGCTGCTGGGGAACCTGGGGACCATGCATGGGGAGGGCAGAGCCACTGTCCCCTCCATCGTCACTTTTCTGTGTGTGACTCTCCTTCTATGAATCAACTGCCTACAGGGGTGAGGCGCGTGATGTCACACAGTGGAAGCCAGGAGGAAACCCCCTACCCGTCTCTTCAGAGCCCAGAGTCTTGTCCCGACCTGATCTGCAATTTTTACCTAGAGTGATGGAGGTGGGACCCCAATGGCACCCTTTCCTCCGCTTCAGAGGCCCACACTGGGAAGTGGGGAGCAGTGAGTCTTTTACTCTCAGGGCTTCCCCAATCCAAGGCTTGGTCCTGGGCTGGTCTGGACCAGTTCTGTGACGAACACTGACACCTGAGACAAGGCGTCACATGGACCAGGAGGCTTCTGACTAGGCTGCCATGCAGTCTTCACTCAACACATGTCAGCGTTTAGTCTGGGACAGACCACTGCCACGGCACCCCATGTAGGGTCAACAGTGACTTCCCGTCCCTCACGCCCCGCCCCCAACTTCTGTGTGTAGCCTTAAGTTTACAAGCTGCTTCACTAAAGGCCTCTTAAGGTCAGACGCATTCTGAGAACCCAGCATCTGTCTGAGCACAGAACTTAATGTCGGTGCCACGTGTGACCATAGGTAGCTGTGTGCCCACCCCGTGGGTAGTACACATCACCACGTGGCCAGGCCTCATGGCTTGGTGTGCAGGCACCCAGGACTAAATGCCAACAGGACAGTGCAATGTAGGGCAAATCCACAAGGCAAGACTTCAGGACCCTATGGCAAGACCAGGGTGTCTGGTTCTCAGAAAGCCCAGTGGGAGGACTCAGGTGACCAGCTTTAGACAGGAGGAGAAAACTGCAGAATTCTAGGACATGATATTAGGTCTTGCATAACACTCAGACACACATGAGCACTGTCTGCTGTCAACAGCCCAGCAAGAGACCCAAAGCACTTGGAGGTTAGTTTGCTGGGTTTACTCTGTTGTCTTTGACACGGGGACTTGTGGTTCCCTTGAGTTCCAGATTTCCCCTCACCAGGATCTAGGTCAGAACTGTTTTGTCCAGTGGGTCTATCATTTTTACATACATTCTGGCTCTAACTTGGGCCTCACAGACAGAACTAGTATCACTTTTCACTAAGGCACCGGCAGGTCGCAGGTGTGTCTGAAGCTGGAGGTTCTCAAAGCCTTTGCACTGCTCAATGCAGGACTTAAGGGACAGTCTGCCCAGGGCCGGGCTCAGCTCCTATCAGCTCAGCCTGGGCCTGTGGCAATGCCTCCTCACTCTGGGCTTCTGTGCTGAGAGGCCCCATGGCCTCCGTCCAGGACAGCACAAACAGGAAAGGGCCAGGACGACCTTGCAGGAGCCCAGCTTCCTGCAACCACATGACCTCCTACACAGGATCCCGGACCACTGCAGGAAGCTGGGGGTGGAGGCTGGGCACTGGTGTGGAGTCCTGTACACCTGGCCATGACCCATCCCTGCTGACTGCAAGCAACGTGGGACATACACACACATACACATGTGCACATGCACACACACACACACACACACACACACACTTCCTCTCTGGGACACACGGCTCAGAACAGCTTCCTCGAGGTCACCCTTGTGCTAACTCCATCCACTTTTAGAACATGCTGACAAAGAAGGCACTCACAAGGTTCCTCTCTGCAACCCAGCCTGGCCCCTAATTTTAGCAATCCTCCTGCCTCAGCTTCCCAAGTGCTGACATTGTAACGTGTGCTTATGTGTGAGTCCTTACATATCCTATTTCTTCCCTGGAAAGTGAACTCAAACAGCAATATGCATCCCCAAGGGCCCGCCCTCAAACAGCGGAACAAACACAGTGGTGGTCACAGGGGTCAGCAGGCATGGTGACAGCTCCTCACATCCCTCCTGTGCCTATGGTAAGTGAGCATGTATATACTCGTGTGCACACACACTGTGCAGGGCACTGCAGAAATCATCACAAGGCATTTTATTGCCTTCAGGGAGAGGGAGTTGAGACGGTGTCTCATTCTAACCCAGGCTGACCCAGAACTCATGATGATGCCCCCTGCCTCAGTTTCCCAAGTATGGGATGACAGGTATGTAACACAGGACCTGGGTCATTTAGCCATGCCTCACTGAAGTCAACAATAAAGTGTGCAGAATCATGACAAGCTGCCTCTGCCTGAGTCCATCAAGGGGTGTCAGGTAGGTGGTGCAAGCCTGTGATCCCAGCACTCCCAGGGTCGAGGCAGGAGGATCAAAAATTGGAGGTCAGCCTGTGCTACACCGTAGTTTCTAAGTCCAGCGTGGATGACATAAAAAACCCTGCCTAAAACATGAGAGAAAAAGCTACATGACTGTCAGATGCCACGTGGTCAACATGAGGCTCTTCTGTGTCTGCCACAACACATCCTGTGTGAAGCCATGCGTGTGTGGCTGACTCAGAAGACGCCGTGTGACCCAGGGTTTGCCTTTTAGCAGGTGCTGCCTCCCAGCCCACCCTCTGAAATGCCACTTCAGTCACACACCCAGCACTCAGTGTGTGCTTCCTGTGGGCTGGCCATGGGGAATGTGACATCGGGTCTTAGGATGGTGGCAGCTTGTGTCCCAAGTTGGGCAGGCAGTTTTCTGTGACTGGCTAGTTCCTAGTGGTGGGACTCTGAGCCAGAGGGTCACATCTGGGGAGTGTTATCTGAAGGTGGCAGCTGCCTTGAGGGTGGTGCAGAGGGCAGGCTGTGGCAAGGAGGCCACCGTGAGCATCACACTGGAACATGAACTGCCCACAGGTGTCCAGACAGCGGAGCAGCAGCCCAGGCAGACGGGAGAAGACACCACACACAGGGCAGCCTAGAAGCTACACCTGATACAAGGACAGATGCACCACACAGCAAAGCAGCGGCCAGCAGCACAGGAGCCTCCTGGACAGCCCTGTGCACAGGCAGCCTCTGTAAGAGGACAGGAGAGCTGGCCCCCAGGCAGGAGCGGAGCCTGGCACTAAAACTGTGCAATCCCCACAGCTAAGGTCATGGTAGGCACCAGGAAGATGCACACACACTGACACATGGACTTCTTTTCTGTCGGAATGCACTTGCGGCTCCTGACTGAGAAGCCTGTGCTGGAGCTGGGCATGGGTAGGTATCCTTGATCTCAGCACGCTGGAGGCTGAGGCAGGAGGATCCTGCATTGGAAGCCAGCCCTCTCTGCATCTCCTCTACTCACCCTTCAAGAGTGAAATGACCTCAGAGTTGAGTCTGACCACAGGCTCTGCACCAGCATCAATGGAGTAGGAAGACAGGCAGAGGATAGAACAGTCTCGGGCAGGGATGGGGAGGAGTCGCAATGGGAGGGGGCTGCTCTGTTGCAGATCCCAGGAGCATCACTTGGCCTCTGTGAGCCTCAGTTTCTACCCCCTGCAAAATGGGTGCAGCAGTTCTCACCCATAGGGCTGAGTGGAGAATACTGGAGCAAGGCATCTGAGTCACCGCCACCGCCACACACAGGGCATGTGGCTCGCCATGGTGTTCGTAGGACACACACATGCAATACGGTTTCAGGGCACGGCATCACGGTGTTAGTAAGACCCAGTTTGATATGCTCATGGGCTGCTACTGAAGCTTCAAGAAGCCATAGCTTCAGCGTCAGCACCTGGGAGACAGAGGCAGGCAGTTCTGAGCTCCAGGCAGCCTGGTTCACACGGGGAGCTCCCCCGAGCTCTGTGAGGATGACATTTCATAGCCAATCACAGATGAGGGCCAGGAGGCTCAGAGAGGCTGAATTCCTCCACCAGAGTCAGCACTAAAGCAAGGCCCAGCCTGGGCCAGGCTCAGAGACTGCTCACTCCACTGGACCTGGGGGCACAGGTATGAACACCACCCTCAGGAACAGACAGGCTTGCCCTGAGGTGACTGCAGTCCAGCCACCGGCAAAAGTTCTGAATCTGTGGCCTTCAGTCTAGCGATGGGCAGAACAACATCCCGCAGCCCACAGTGAGGAAGAGTGGGCGCAAACCCCAGTGTACTGCTCACAGACCAGGCCACTCTCTCCTCCGCACTTCCCCCATGAGACATCCGAAGGGAGGGTGAGTTCTCCACAGCCGGCACCTGCTGAAACCTGGGGCCTAAACTGGAACCTCAGCTAACATCTACCTATTTCTACAGAGGTGGGGCTGAACCAGAGGCCTGCTGAGTGGGGTTCGTCACTGAGCCCACCCCAGTCTATGAGCCACATCTGAAAGGCACAGAGGGGCTGGCCCTGTGTCTGCAGAGTTGAGAACTCAGGCCAGAGGCTAGGAAGTGAAGATAGCACACCTCTGCTTGCTGGAGCCTTAGTCACTCAGTACCCCAGGGAGGGCTAGGCAGGTCCCTGTCTCCTTCCTCTCTGTGACTCAGAGTTGAGTGGGTGAGATTGCGTGAAACTTATTGTCCCCTTCAGATAACAGAACCACTTCATTGGAGGGAGTGCAGTGGCTGTTGGCTGCACCCTAAACACCCCAAGGAATAGCGCCCTTCATGCTACAAGCGTCCCCCAGCACACCAGGAGCAGATTCAGGTCACCCTCTGACTTGGGAGCACCCAGGTCGGGGATCTGCATCTGCCAGGAAACTGGACTGGGCTTCTCCTAGAGGCTGCACTCCTGGGAGGCGCTGCTCCCACCAGCATGCCCACCCTTGCTTGCCCATGGGGCTTGTCTGTTTTGGCCACTCTTCAGACTGCACTCTCAGCTTGCTCCTTTCCCACAAGGCCCCGGGGGCTGTGGTTCAAGAGGCCTGGGGGTTCGGGGCACAGGGAAAGCCTCTCGACAGGCTGGTATCACATGTAACTCTGCTGCAGTCCCACCGGGGGAGGGGAGGGCAGTTAGTAGAAGCAGCCTCAGTTTCCCCATCTGTACCCTGAGGCTGCCTGCCTCGGAGGCTTATCTGATGACTAACGTGTGGCAGGACCTGGTAGCCACCAACCTGCCATCACATTCAACTAGGGATGAGTTAAGTACCATACATGGACGGTACGTGTGCTGCTGCAGCTCAAGAGCTTGGCGTTCTCTGCAGGAGGCCTGCTCTCCACAGGCTTGTGTCTGCTCTCCTAACCCTCCCACTATCCTACAGAGCAGCAGCTCGTGGATGTGCTGGGGATGGTAGTGTTCACCAAGCAGGCACCAGGACCTGGGTTCGATCCCCAACACTGCATAAGGCAGGTCAAAGGTGCACACGTATGAACTGCAGCTCGTCTCAGGAGACACAAGCGAGAGGAGCCAAAGCCTGGCGTTACCCTCGGCTACACAGCGAGCTGGAGTCCAGGCTGTGTCACCAGAGATCCTGCATTATTTACATAAACAGATAGACTCCTGGGAAAGTCAAACCCATGACTTCTAGATTTGCTTCCTAGCTTTTGGATCCTGAAATACACAAGCAATGGGTAGAAAGGGTGCTCAGGGCATGCTCAAGAGAGCAGCCAAGTGCATCCCCACCATCTACACTGGGCACACAGTAGGTACTCTGGATGCTATCACTGTCCTCCCACCATCCGTGATGGGCACGCAGTAGGTACTCTGGATGCTATCACTGTCCTCCCACCATCCACACTGGGCACGCAGTAGGTACTCTGGTTGCTATCACTGTCCTCCCACCATCCGAGATGGGCACGCAGTAGGTACTCTGGATGCTATCACTGTCCTCCCACCATCCACACTGGGCACGCAGTAGGTACTCTGGATGCTATCACTGTCCTCCCACCATCTGTGATGGGCACGCAGTAGGTACTCTGGATGCTATCACTGTCCTCCCACCATCCGTGATGGGCACGCAGTAGGTACTCTGGATGCTATCACTGTCCTCCCACCATCCACACTGGGCACACAGTAGGTACTCTGGATGCTATCACTGTCCTCCCATCATCCGTGATGGGCACGCAGTAGGTACTCTGGATGCTATCACTGTCCTCCCACCATCCGTGATGGGCACGCAGTAGGTACTCTGGATGCTATCACTGTCCTCCCACCATCCACACTGGGCACACAGTAGGTACTCTGGATGCTATCACTGTCCTCTCACCATCCGTGATGGGCATGCAGTAGGTACTCTGGATGCTATCACTGTCCTCCCACCATCCACACTGGGCACACAGTAGGTACTCTGGATGCTATCACTGTCCTCCCACCATCCACACTGGGCACGCAGTAGGTACTCTGGATGCTATCACTGTCCTCCCACCATCCGTGATGGGCACGCAGTAGGTACTCTGGATGCTATCAATCACTGCTCTCCTCACTAATGTTATCACTATTATTATTCATGTGGGTCAAACATTCCTAATGTCAAAATCCAGAACTTTGAAACCTTCTGGGTTTTCATTATGGGACAAGGTCCTCTAAGTAGCCCATGATGGCCTTGTTAGACTCAGCCCTGTATACACAAAGGGGCCCAAGTATCTTGGATGCTTCTACTCTCTGCAGAAGGCCCAATGCCAACCTAGCAGACATATGAGGGCAAATTTAGGCTCGAGTACTGGGGAGACACAGTGAGTCAGGTGGGGTGAAGCAACATGGGGCACCTGCCTGCCAAGGTCCTTCTTGGACCCCCAGGACTGCTGGGTAGGAAGTATAGCACAGCTCCCACAGGCAACACCCCAGCACCTGCTGCATGCCCCGTTCCTGGGTGCCAAGCAGTGAGGCTGGACACCCATGAGAGAATTGTTCTCCCTCTCTGAGCGCCGTCTACACAAAAGGATCTTCAATGCTTCAAACCATGGAGGCTGACGGAACACTCTCAGCACTAAAACAGTGGCTCCCCTGACTGGCGCTCCCGCCATCGACCTGAACCCTGGGTCTAGCAGCACCCACAGGGTGTGTACCTTCGCAGAGTGTTGGTCTGGAGGCCTGTCCTGCAATACTCTTTATTGTAAAGCAAACTCAGCAGCAAGGTCACAAGAATCCCTATGCATGCTGAGAGTAGGACCCAGGTGTGGTAGCACGTGTCTGAAATCTCCCCTCTTTTCAAAGACATACGGGGAGCTGTGAGGCACCCCACGCTGGCTCTTCCCATCTGGAACTAGTGACCGGGCTGCTCTCCTGCCAGCCACCACACGTTTGTACCTCTGGATGCTGTCATCACACCCTAAGGGGTGATTTTCCCTCTTCAGACAGATGACAGTGTCTGAGGACAGCTCTTGTCACAACCGGGGTTCAGGAGGAGGAGGAAGTCATGGAGCTCTCAAACGTCCTCTACCAATGAGCCCCAACCCCAAGAAATCACTTGGAGCCAAACAGTGACCGAAGAGGTTCAGGCTTCAAACTGTTTACAGGCAACAGAAAAGCAAGGTCTTGCTGTACTGCTTGTCAACCCCACGGTCTGGTGCACACCACTAGGACACCTGCTGCAGGCCAGGTCCTGCTCCGAGAGCAAGCTGCCTGTGAGAAGTAGCACACGTGGAGGGGACAGGACACGGACCCACAGTGCTTCTCAACTGTTCCCACGTCCTTGCAGGGACACACCATTCACTGGGTCAAGGCCATCCTGGAGGACACTGAAGCGCCCTCTGTCTTTGTTGCACAACCCACCCATTACAAGGACGTTTTCCTGTGCCTGTGTGGCAGGTGCCCCAGGGAGTTGCTGGACAGAAGCAAAGGCTGGGGTACCGGGGGCCTCACTGAGAGGACCTGGAGCTATGCCCCACATATCTGCACAACAGAAGCCCTGCTGGCTCCACACAGAGGATCACCTGCTACTGCACAGATGCTGAAGGCACCTGGCTGTCCCACCATAGCCCGTCTGTTAGCACCAACCTTGGACTGCCTGGCTCTGACATCTTCACCAAGCTGGCAAGTCCCCCCATTTGCCAGATGTGGCAATTTAGGGTGAAAGAAGCTGTCTGAACAAGCCGCTGGGGGCCAGTTACCTCCAAGTCCCCTGTTATCTACGGCTTCTGATCTAGCCCCAGAAGGTCCCCTAGGCAGCCTGCTGGCCTGAGGTTACTCTGGCTTTTAGAGTTTCTAAGAACATGAAATCATGGAAACTCAGCAAATGACAGGGTGTTCCTGAGGGAGGGGACAGCCTCTGGGCCGGGCATCTGGGTGGCAGTGGCCAGAATGCCCTGTGTCCGTCTGATCATACCCGGTCATGCAGGACGGGGAACCAGCTGGGCACAGAGCAAGTCTGCCTCCCCTGCTCCATAACTGACACAGGATGGTGTGTGGGTGACACAGGATGGTTGGGGGGCAGGGGAGGAAAGACACAGGTGGCACCGCCTGGGATCCCAGCTAGGCTTTACTGCACGGTACAGCCTCAGTTTCCTCTAGTGGAGGATGGACACTCAGGGCCAGTGTGGCAATACCTCACTACTTAAAACAGCTGGACAACATCGAGTGAGCTCTGCTACACCTCAGCTCAACAGACGGGGAAACTGAGGCTCTCAGAGGCGAATGCAGAGAATACAGGGGTGAGGTAGGGCTTCAGCCCATAAAGCCAGCATTCCAGCTCAGCTTTCTGCCCATGTAGCTGTGAGACCCTGGGCAAGCTGCAGCACCTCTCTGTGCTGCAATAACCCTAGAAGCAACATGGGATAGAACCCAGAGGTCAGAGCAGAGGACAGAGAACACCTTCACCGAAGCGCAAAGGATCTCAATGTTCCTGAGGAGTACGCACAATGGGGTGAAGTCAGGATAAGCTTGCCACCTGTGTGAGGTCACACAACAGACGAATCCTGGAAAATGCGGCTAGGCTGGGAGGGAGGGAGGTGGAGAGGGTGAGTATGGGGTTGGGGGTATCAGACCCCACACAGCCATGCTGTCTGCACCTTTCCAGAGCATTCCACCGTCTTTCTGTGATTCAACAGTGCCATGCAGAAACATGTAAGGCACACACTAAACTCCCAGCTTTCTGGGACACTAAAGACATAAGTTTTACCTAAGATATACAAAACACATCATTAACAACCAACAGTCTCTATTGAACTGGTTCTCTCTCTCTCTCCTCTCTCTCTCTCTCTCTCTCTCTCTCTCTCTCTCTCTCTCTCTCTCTCTCCCTCCCCTCCCTCTCTCCCCCCCCTTCCTTCCATTAAGATGAGGTAACCATAGCCCTGGTAGGTCTGTGACTCAGCCTCCTCCTCGGCCTCCTGAATGCTGGCATTATAGGTGCCTGGCACCATACTTGGCTGGGGTCGACTTTTCCAATTTAAGTACAAAAGTCTTTGCATCTGGGGCCCACCTTGCACCGCCAGCCTTAACAATGAGACTGACTTCAGGCAAAACGCCTGAGTTTGTGCTCGGAGGTCGGAAGACTTACAGTTGAGGACCACCTGATGCCTCAAAGGTTCCACAAACACCAAGCTCTCTGAGAGGGACATAGTGGGCTCACTCATAGCCTTGTGATCCTCCTGCCTCAGTCTCTGGAGCATCCGGAAATACTGCCTTGCCCCTCTAGGCTTGGCACATCAATGACTCGAAAGCTCGAAACTCCCATTTCCTCCTCTTACTGATCAGGTGATGCCCAGTACGAAGGGAATCGTGACACATCATACAAGTGATATATGTCCAGGACATACAGTCAGTGAAATCGGCCAGGCAGAGGAGACCTGACAGACAGGCTGAGGCGGCAAAGGTTGTCAAAACTGGCAGCTGATCAAGACACCCAGGACTTAGTATTTCCCATCAGGGAAATGGGCTAAGGGTACCGCGGGATCTCTGTGTCTGAGGACAATGACAACACCAGCAACAGCAAGTGTAGACAAACACGAACGAAGCTCTCTGGCTCCATGGTGTGCGGGTGACTGACGCCTGCTCATCTGGCTGTGCTACCCATGGGACTGGCACTGACTCACACTCCATAAACCAGCTGCAGGCCACCGGCCTGTGGGAAATCTGCAGTATTACAGACCCACACACTGGTGTGACCCCCCACGCCACCCAGAGCTGTCCCTGGTAAAGGATGCGGCCACCAGAACTGGATCAAGCCAGTCCCCAAAAGGTGCACTACAGAGTGCTCCCAGCAGGCTCTGCTGGGAACCTGGGTGCCTGTCTCCTGGGTGCCTGTCTCCTGGGTGCCTGTCTCCTATGGGAGGAACAAACACAGATCAATAAACACGGCTCAATCGGCCACAAGGAATACACCAGATGGTCACATGATTAGACCAGACCATGGCAGTGGGCTTTACACAACAGAAAACCAACACAAGCAAGTCAGAAATTCAAGGTGCCCTAAGTGCCCAGGGGTCACAGGCAGCCTTCTAGCCACCACGGAGGGACACAAGGCTCTGGTTCTCTCTCAGTATTCAAGCCCCTTTGCCCACTGAGCCATCTCACTGCCTTCCTAGGAGTTTCCTGATCATTCTTCTGTATCTGCGTCCTGTGGGGAACATGGAGGTCCTTAAGCCAGCTCTGTGAGGGGAGGAGAGACCCCCCAACACATCTCTGCGTCCTCCCCTCACAGAGCTGGTTTAAGAACTCCATGTTGCCTGTCTGGGCCTCTGAACCTTTCTAGATGGTCTCACCCCACACCCTGTCAGAGCCCACAATCCTCCAAACCCAGAAAAAGTGCCTCCATTACAGCCAATCCATAATCCTTTACCCACCAACAGGGCCTGGGCTCCGAGCTCCTCCATTCCTATCCCAGTTGCTATGTGGGAGCAAACTGGAATCCAGGCACAACACCCCACCCAAGTACCTACTTCCTGTGTTCCCGCCTGTTCCTTAGATCCCACCCTCTTCCCTCCACTAGCCCTTCACTGACTCTGAAGTTCCCGCCGCAGATCCACTCACTACCAAAGACCTGACCTCCAGCCCGACTGAGCAATCAACCCTCTGCCAGGCAGAGGGCACCATGCACTCTCTCCTGAGCACAGTCCTCAGAGGTTCTCAGGCTGGTAAGGGCAAGACCTCCTAGAGGCAGCAGCCACAGAGGCAGGGGGAAGCCAACCCAGGAGACAGGGCAACAAGGTAACAACAGGGAGCCTGGAGGTCAGGCTCCTGGATCCAACAGTGCCTGAAGCCATGCAATTTCCGGGGTTATCTGGAGCTAACGCTGTCTCTGCTGAGTCCCAGTTGTCTACGTGCAACCCAGTTATCTCCCCCGAAGTTTCATGAAGCTTCACCTTCAAGGAGCCCACGTTAAGCTGATCCCCAACACCAGCTCTTACTTTCCTGACAAATGCCCTGGCCCTGTCTTCCTGAGTCTCCTGGGCTAAGGGCTGGATAAGGCCTCTGGCCCCTCCCTCTCCATTTCTGCACTTGATACAGATCGAAGCATGCCCCCAGAGGCTCATCCATGTGTTTGAGGTCACGTCACTGACTCGCAGGCCCTTACACACCAGGGAATTAGGGAAAGGAGATTTGTGAGGAAACTTCCTGTTTGCTTTCATGTCCCTGGGCCTCTGTCTTCCCATCTGTGAAACGGGAGATCTTCACCTTACCACAGGGCAAAAGCCTCGCACACAGCAGTTGTCCCAGCATATCCTCAGTATGGACATCCACCTTCCCCAAGCCCAGAGCGGCAGAAAAGGCCTGGCCAGTGGTACCCCCGAGGGGCTTCACTGTGGGTGGACACAATTCCTTGGGGCATTCGGGAACTTCTGGGGACGTGGCTGTGTCCTGGCTGAGACAGGCAAGCCAGCAGCAAAGCTGCAGAGCTGTGACTGGGGAAAGCATTACCCAAGAGGGGATTCCATGAAGGGAGAGGGGGGAGAGGGAGGGAGGGGGAGAGGGAGGGAGGGGGGAGAGGGAGGGAGGGAGAGAGGGGGGGAGGGGGGAGAGGAGGGAGGGAGGGAGGGGGGAGAGGGAGGGAGGGGGGAGAGAGAGAGAGCTCTCGCAGAGCACCCAGATACAGCTATGCCTGAAAATGGGTTGTACTTTCCTTTTCCCACCGTGCACTATGCCCCCCCTTTCACCTCATGATTCTGCATCAGGATCCCTCTAATCACAGCATGATTCCGGCAACAGACACATAACAGACCTCCTGACCTCAGCATTCACACCCATACGTACCGAAGCCAGACGTGATCTTTAGACAAGGAGGCTTGCACATGACTAAGCCACCTCTATTTCCCGTCTTCTGTGGAGGCTGCAGGTGAGGGCTGGGGTCGGCTCATCTCTCTTAGGAGGTGCCCCTGCACTCTACACAGGAAGCGAACTCTGGAGTGTATTTACAGGAAGCTCCCGGGTTACTTGCTACATTTTACCTTGACCATCCCCAACTAACTTCTCCTTACCCGCTTCCCACGGGGTGTGGCTTCAAGTTCACACTTCACTGTTGTAAGGGTCTCCAGTGACCCTGGATAAGAAGTGGACAGGCTGGACAAGAACCAGCGCAGGGCGACACTTCTGCTGTATGAAATGGTTCCAACCTCTGAGCACAGTGATGTATACCTAAAATTCCCTGTATGCAAAGGCTGAGGCAAGAGGTTCAGGAGTTCAAGACCAGCCTGGGCTACGTAGCAAAAATGAGGCTGACCTGGGCCACGACACACACACACCAGACTCAGTTCTGAGACGGCACCTAGTGGGTGGGGCCATTTCCTCCCTCTTTAGCTCCCTCTCAGGAAGACAGTCGGGCCCTCCTCCCCTGTTCCTAGACAACACAACAGAGATAAGTTTAGAAGGCCTTACGTGCCTAAACCGGTCAGAGCAAGAGCACTTAACTAAGCCCCAGGAGGTGTAGGGTATATCTGGAGTGGGTGAGGGGTCTCCTAAGGGCTGAGGCTCTGAGGAGTCTATGGGAAAGCACTGACCATTTCCAGGCGGTCAAATGCCACCAGGCAGGGTCCCTTAGCATTGCTAAGCCTCAGCCTCCTGGCCTATAGAATGGGAGAAGAATCCAATCCTTGGGAACCATGAGACCATGATCCATAATCGTCACATAAGCAGCCCCACTCAGAGCCCCCTCTTCCCAGCTGCCTGTGGGTTGAGAGGTTCCAATGCCGCTAAGCATCCAGAAAAGGCAAAATGACTGTTCAGGGTACCCCCGGTGAGAGCCCGGCAGGCCAGAGGACTCAAGAGTTAGAGACAGACCCAGCCACTGTGTGCTCCACAGCCTTTCTCCTGGATGCTCCTGTCCTCACAGAAAGGTACAGACTCAGATCCCAGAGAAAAATGAGAAGACAGTAGGTGAGGACGGCTGTCCCTTGCTCTGGAATGTGCAGCATCACCACACCCACCCTGCAGGTGGGACAGTGTTGCCAAAGCTTCCCTTAGACAAGCAGCTGTGCATCCTTTGAGTCCTGGACAGGGGCAGGGGATCCTTCTTGGACAGCACACCAAGGAACAACCTAAGGGTGACGTCCCCAGCAACCTTCACTGTGTTGGTGAGGGCTGGAAAAGTCAGATAAGAAGGCAGCGGGCAAAATGGAGAGGAAGAACAGGAATCATCTGGTAAGTCAGGGCAGGTGCCAAGACAGCAGAGGCCTCTGTAGAGGACACAGTGGGGGCAGCAAGGCACAGCTGGGCCCCATAGGAGCCTTCAGGACCAGAGTGCATCTCACAGAGGAACAACCCATGAGAAAAGGTTTAGCAGGAAGAGGTTGAGGGGCTGGGGTCTTCCATGGGTGTTCCAGTGCCTGCAGTGGCCCCGTCCCCAGCAGTACCAGTGCAGCTCTTGGACACTTGCTGGGAGTGAAGCCGGGGGTTAACTCCCTGCTGAGCCAAGGTCTGGCTGCAGAGAGCAAGCTCAGACAGAGGGAGCATGTGCTCTCCCAGCAGCTGTACCAGGGTTCCAGCAGGGAATGTGTGGCCCGGATCCCTAGGTGTGTGTATTGGTGGGGTTTGTGGGTCTCTGCCTCCCAGGAGCGCTTTCCACTGGACAGCCTGGCAGGTCTCCCTCCCACCCATCAGATGACCTTTGATACCCTACCCTCACCAAAAAGGAGGGAGAGGAAGAGGAGCTGCTGCTGCCACCACCACCATAGGCCTACTGTGTGCCTGAGAGAAGAGGCGACACTGTGGCATCATAGAATGGGGTAAAAGAAGCACCTACTGTGTGTGGGTGTCAGGGATCCCGGGGATTAGAAATCCACCTTCTGAGTACTGGAGCCTATCAGGCCAGTGTAGCCTTCCCCTCCCTCACCGTCCCTATCAAGGCCAACTGGGGTTTCCTCTTCCTCCCACAACCCTGGGGCAGGAAAGGAAGGGACCTGGAGAGCAGCCACATCAACATCCCCCCATAGCTCCAAGAGAAGGGTCTGAACGGAACTGACGGTAGATTTCACCCAGTGTCAAAGGAAGTGGGAAAGGGTAAGGCCTGTGTGTGGGGGAGGGGGAGGGGGAGAAGCAGCCAGGGACCAGCCACAGTCAGGCAGGGCAGGAGACAGAGTGATGAGAGCTGGGGAGACAGATGAAGAAGACACACAATAGTGGGGGGCAGACACTGAGATGAAGGGGCAGAGGCAGATGGGCAAGATGGAGACCAAGAGAGACTGGTAAACGGCGGGCACAGGTAGAGATGGGGGAGGGCCGGGGAGACGGCTCAGCGGACAAGGTGCTTGTTGTGCAAGCCTATGGACCTGGGTTTAAATCCCCAAGTCCCACATCAAAGCCGAGGCAGAAGCATGACACCTAAAATGCAGCATTGCAGTGGGGGGGTGACAGAAATGTCCCCTGGCAGTTGCTACTGGGAGTGGTGAGAGACTTTCTCCTAAACTAAGATGCAGAACACAGGACCCGAGGTCCCACTGAGGCGTCCTGAGTGTGCACGCACACACATGCACACACATGGAGGACACAGAATGGGTAAAGACACTCGTTCTGAAAAGGAAGGCTCTGGGTAGGCAGCAGCGGGTTCCTCAGCCTGGTGCCCACAGGGGAGCGGAGGGGACTGGAGAAAGGGAGTTGTCACAGACAGAACTTCACAGGGCACAGAGCCCCAGCACCAGTGGTGGTCCTCAAGGCCCGTGCTACAGAGGGCTATCTCATCACTGGCTACATTCAGAACCTACTACTCTTGGTTCCTTATTTATGAAGCAATTCAAGTCTTTTAAAAACGGGTTCCTTCCTCCTCTGCTCACTTCCTGATACCCTGAGACCTGGCACAATCCAGCCTGGTACTTGAGGCTTTCCTGTGACTTAACTCAAAATGCCTCTGATTTTAAAGCACATGTCTGACCCTTGACCCCACCACCTGATGCTCCCACAAACAAAGCGGGTTCTGCACACACACCAGGCCACAGGTCTCGCCTGCCAGCTCTTACAGGTGTGGCTCTCTCCCGCTGGAAAACCTGCCCTTCTTCCACCAGGCCAACTCCTTCTCCAGGATGCCTCCTTGACCACTCCAACTCTGTTCCACACCTCCTAAGAGCCTGGCTCCCTGGTGGCTTTGGGGTGGCCTTGCCACTTCCCCACTGCACCCCCATCTCAGCCCCGCATCCTTTCATCACAGCCCCAAACTCCCACTGTGGCCTGCACACATCTGTAATCTGTTAAGGAGAAGGGACAAAGGTCCCCTACTTGCCTCAGACAGAGGGTGACTGTAGCAACCCTGGGCTCTGCGACAGCATGCCAGCCTGACCAACCAAGCCACCTCAAACCACACAACCTGCTTCAACCTGGCTCCTCCCAGGGACTCCAGCCTGTACCCAGTATAAAGAAGGAGCCCACAGCACTACCCGAGATGGAGCTGACCCAAGGGGAATCAGCATTAAGAGCTAAGGGCAGAAGGCACACCCACAAGATCGTCATCTCTAGGATTTACAGAACAAGGGCTGGCCAACTTTCCAAAGACTGCTGCAAGAGGCTGAGGTCCCACGCCACTCCTGACTACTCCAGGGCCCCTGACATTCCCTCAGACACACCGCGCTTTCCCTGTACACACATCTGTGATAGGGTCTGGTGAATAAAAAGGGTCCAGCAGGAGAATACCAAGTCTGTGCTTCGGGGAAATGACTGAGTAAAGTCAGGTTACTTAAGCCTTATGAAATACTGACCACGTCCGTCCCAGCAGAAAGGGAGTAACCTATGGGCAGGCAGCACACACACTGTGGATCTGCCCTGTGGAAACCAGCCAAGCCCGTCTGCAGGGCAAGTTTCTGTCATACGACATCCTGTTTCTAGAAATTCCAACTTAATATTCCCAGCCCACTGATGACAGCGTAATTGGAAATCGGGAAGAAAACACAGGAGAACTCCTGTACACAGCTGTGATGAAGTGAGCCTGGTGTGGCCTAGTATGACTCCACTCCCAGAACACGGTGTGGAGCAGGACCCACTGACTGTTTCAAACATGCTCTTTAGAAAGCAGCGTGACACGGTGAAACCTAGGGCACAGTGACGTTAAGCACCCAACTTCCCAGGTCCCTAGAACAAGGGGCCCTCGCTGCTTTTGGATTTGGTAGCAGCCTCTTCTAGGGAGCCTGCAATGTGCCCTCACGGCAGACACAGTCACAGACACGCTGCCAGCCTCAGAGTTTGGGAAATACGAGGTATGTCCTACTGAGGACAGAGCCAGGGTAGAGGATGCTGTCCCCATAGCCAGTGGCTCAGACTCACGCATCTCAGAACCTGCTGTTCACCTGCTGAGACGTAACTGGGCCGTCACTGGCCTCTGCTGTTTCATACCAGCTTAGGCCAGATTTGAACCTGTTGAGAAGGTTCTCTGTGACTTTGGGATTGTGAGATGGGGCAGACATGTGGGGAGTATGTGAGAGCAGCAGGGCCCAGATGAGTCTGAAGAACATCAAGGAAGATAAAACAGATGCTGAGCAATTGGGGTGGGCCTCCCTCAAAACCCTGCTGACTTTCTACACCAGGCCAGACTCCTGGGGCCCAGGTGGGGACCACAGGGACCAGAACAGCCCAAAACAGAGCCTCGAACTCAGACTGGAACGGTCAGTTCAATTAAAACCAGAAAAGCAGCCAGGCCAGTGACACAGACCTGTTGTCCTACCACCGAGGGGCCTTAAGCAAGGGGATTGAAAGTTCAAAGCCAGCCTAGGCTAGAGAGAGAGTTCTAGCCCAGCCAAGGCAACTTAGTAAGACCTCATCTCGAAACAAACCATAACAAGTAGACTTCTGCTGTAGTTCAAAGGGAGACATCCTGCCTGGTAGGATCCTAGGTTCAATTCCCCAGACTGCAAACAAAGCCAACTGGCCAACCTAGAAAAGCCACATTGCCAGGGAGCTAAACAAAACCCTCAGGCAGTAAACCCCTCCTTTAGCAGGGAGAACAGGCCCAGAGGGGGAAGCGCCTTGCCCAATGTCACAGCCTTACTAGCCTCCAGGACTTCACAAGGCGAGAGCCCTGTGTCCATCCACCCCGCCACTCAGGAGGAAGTGAGACAGGCAGATACATCTGTGCACATGAGTGGCTGATACTTGTAACCGCTGAGCCCAGGGGCTCACATGCCAGGCCTTACCAAAGGGAAATGAGACAGGAAGGTTGGTAAACTATGAGGTCAGCCTTGGCCTCAAATCTGCCTCCAACCTGGCAGCTGGATGACCCTGCAGACCCTACAGCAGCAGCCACTGGGGCCTCTGTGATCTGTGGCTCCGCTGCCGGGAGAACCCAGTTAAGGGCTGTAAGCATCTAGGCCAATGGCGGGCACTCAGCGGGCCCTGTAGGTTCAGCAAGGTTTGTAATCACTGAGGTTTGCAAAGGGCAGACTCTGGACTCTTGATGATGTCATTCCTTCCTATCCCCAGGAGGTAGCAGCCACTTGTACAGACTCAGCAAGGGGGTGTGAGCAGCAATAGCCCCGGGCCTGCCTTCCAAGTACAGGGATAATACTAATGCAGGTGGTGCCAGCTCTCTGACCTTGCCATCTTTCTGCCACAAACCAGCCTGGCAACTGTGAGCACCCACTTGGCAGCCGGGCCGCCAGCTGCCATCTCCCCTTGTCCTCCACTGTGATTTCTGGGGTTTGGCCCAGCCCTCCAGCTATTTCAAATGACTCATGCCCACAATTCCTCCTCAGCCCGCAGCTCGGGATGGGGGAGAGGGGTATGTCTGTGGTATGTCTGCCGCTGGGCCAGCGCCTCAAGGCAGCAATACATGGTGGTACCAGGCAAGTACAGACTTCTGCTCAGGGGAACTTCTGCGAGGTCACTTAGCAAGCCAAAGCCACCCACACCATACCTGAGCGCTCAAAAAGATACACTACGAAGCCACACGACCCACAGTCTAGCTACAAATGCACCCACAATGCCCCCGGTGGCTTTCAGGAGCTCAAGACACCACCATATTGAGCTCTGAGAATGTCCTTTCCCCAGCAGGGACACAAGGCCCAGAAAGCTCCCTTTCTTTCTAGACTGCTTTCTTCATCAAGGAACTTGTGATGGTAGAGCTATACCCAGTGTCCAGGTCTCTGCTTGTCCCCCCCCCCCCACTTTTGTCACCAGCCTTAGCCAGGTGACACCATGCTGGAGCTGGGGACCAGGCCCTGCAGGGCAATGCTATTTTAAACCCTGTAACAGGTAGCTACCAGAAGCCTGAACTGATGTTCAGATATCAGATTCCCTTCAAGAATGTAGCTCAAGGCTAAGGAAATAGTTCACTGGGTAAGAGTTCACAATAGTCTCGCCTCTGGAACAGAGACTGGGTCTCCAGCATACCTGGAAAAGGCTGGGTGTGGTGATACACAGCTTTGGCTCCAACAGTAAGGAGGAAGGTTGGATATCTGTCGGATCCAGGCCAGCCAAGTCTACATAGTATGTATGACCTTGTTTCAAATAAATGAATGAAGGAAGGAAGAAAGGAAGGGAGGAAGGAAGGGAGGAAGGAAGGAAGGGAGGAAGGAAGGGAGGGAGGAAGGAAGGAAGGAAGGAAAGCAGGCAGACAGGCAGGCAGACAGGCAGGCAGGCAGACAGGCAGGCAGCAGGCAGACAGGCAGGCAGGCAGCAGGCAGGCAGCAGGCAGACAGGCAGGCAGGCAGGCAGCAGGCAGGCTGGCAGGCTGGCTGGGCTCAACAGCATGCGCCTGCAATCCCAGAGTTGGAGTTATATATAAATTGGGAGAGTCCCAGTGGCAAGTTCTGGGTAAAGTGAGAGACTGGGCTTCAAAAAACAAGATGGAGATCGACAGAGAAAAACATCCTACATCAACCACCAGCCTCCCCAGACCCTACATGTGCATGGACACACACCACCCACAATAATTACAGAAGGAGTTCTATGGCAGTGGGCTCTCCCAGCATGCTGGAAGCCCTGGGTTCCATCCCAGCCCCGAATACAGACGGTGTCATGATGCACACCTGTACAGCACCCAGGAAGTGGAGGCAGGAGGGTCAGAAGGGTCATCTTAAGTTCCACAGTGAAGTGAAGGTAGCCCAGACCCTGTCTCAATACACACATGCTTGAGTGTGCCCACACACATGCCCCTCTGCCTCCTGTTCTGTGGGAAGCACCCTGAATGTCTCTTCTGTAACCTCACCTCACCCAGCACAGGAAGAGGGTGGGCAGGTCCAGGCCCCAACACCAGTAGATACAGAGGCTGTCAACCACAAATCTGCTCACCCACAGCTCCTTCCCTACTCAAGGTCCCAGGAACCGCCCAGATGACACGCAGGGAACTCCTCCATGCATCAACGAACTAGGAAATCATTTAAAACAAACGCATTGAAGCCAGGAGGGCTCTGACTGCTTCAGAAGAGGCTAAACATATTCAGGATAATGGGAACACTCACGCTAGGCAGGCGGCACAAGCCTCTTATTCCAGCACTCCAGAGCTGAAACCAGAGAGTCTGGAGTTCAAGGTCAGCTTGGACGGCACGAGACCTGGTCACCAACATCATCACAACCATCACACACCATAGGCAGTAAAGTAGTAAGGCACTTTGGGAGTTTGGCAGCTCCTCAATAGCTTTAGTGGGATCCTATAGCCCAAGGACCCCAGTCCTAGGTTAAGTACTTAGGCAGAACTGAAAACATACATATGCCAAGAAATGCAGGTGTGTGGTTTTCCCAGCAGCAATACTAATCACAGCTATAGAGGAACCTCGAGCGCGCGCGCACACACACACACACACACACACACACACACACACACGGTATATTCACACTAGGAAATGCTATGCACATGAGAAACCACACACAGAACTATCCAGAGCAGAGAAATTCATAGACAGATAGGAAGTGTATGTAGGTGAGAGTGGTCCGGACCTGGGGAAGAGGTTTGGGAGTTGAGGGTTAGACTGCTGCTTTGGTGGGGCATGTACAAATGTTCTAAAAGTAGACAATGGGGACCAGTGAGCATCCTAAAACCCTAAAGTTTACTTCCTAAGGGTGAGTTGTGTGGTTAGTGGACTAGACCTTCAGAAAAACTGTTACAAAACCCTTAGATACGGTTTTTAAAACAAGATATGGTAAATGGATAAGCCCGAGAAGAGACGAGGCGGGTTCAGCAGTTCAGCAATAACTTAGCAGCTTCTTTAGGGTAACGAAACAAACCCAGTTCTGCACGCCCGGAAGCAGAGGCTGGAGAAAGGGCATGTCCCCAATCCTAAGCCCAAGCCTCCCCACCTCGATCTGCCCCAAAGCAGAAGCTGGGCCTAACTAACCATCGAGCAACCCTGCTAGGATGAAAGAAACAAGGGAGGGCGAGGAACAGTGTGGACACCGGGAGAAGTGGGTACAGGGGCAGCCACCTCTGGGGTGGGGGTGAGGGTCACACCCGCGCCACGGAGCCCCGCGGGAGAGTTTCTGTTCCGTCCTGGCTGCGAGTCCCAGCGGCCGGGCACGTGACCGCCCAGGCCTCAGTTTCCCCACGTGTGAAGCAGGAAGCGGGCAAGCGGGGCAGAGCGAGAGGGTCTACGCGTTCTAAGAACCACCGTGGGCCGCGACCTCCGCAAGTTAACTTCCCCGCGGCGCCGCGCGGGTGGGGCTCCAGGCCACGCGCGTCCTCCCGCGGCGTCCAGGCCTATCCACGCCGCCCACCGTCCCGACCGCGCCACGCAGCCCTGACCCCGTACTGGCCGAGGCCGCCGCCACCTACCGTGCCCAAATCGGCGCCCGCGCAGACTCAGGCTCCCTGCCGGCCGCCAGGGAGGCGCCGCGAGGGGCGGGGCCGCGTGTCGTGACGCAAGGGGAGGAGCCACTTGTGATTACGCCCCTGTCGCCTATTGCTTGACCACGCCCCCGACCGCCCATCGCTTGAGTCGCGCGGGAGAACTCCAGACTTGCCCGGCGGCCTGGGGGCGGGATCTAGATTGGCCCTGCCCCCAAGCACAGTCTCGGTTACGCCCCCTCCAGTAGCTTCCCCTCTAGCTTGGGAGGGCGGCGCACCGTGACGCAGGGGGTGTGGCCGAGAGAGCCCGCCCCTTCCCGAGTTGCCCCGCCCTTTTCTCCTCCCCGGGGGCGGAGCTCCTGCCGCTAAGGGCTTGCTGCTTTGGCTCCTTTAACTACTCAAGGCGTTCCTCCTCTGTACAGCGCCCACGAGGGTGCAGCCACCAGGCCGGCGTTCAGGCGCGGGCGGGCTGGCTGTTCCTCAGCCAGGGGTGTGCACTGTAGGTACGGGACTGCGCGTCAGAAAGGAGCCAGCCTATAGTGTGCAGAACAGAGTGCAGGCTAGCCTCTCACTATGTCCTCTACGTTTACACCGCGTGTGTGTATGTGTGTGTGTGTGTGTGTGTGTGTGTGTTAGTTACCAGTTTAAAATACATTCCTGGGGCAGGAGAGATGGCTCCTTTGGTAAAGACGCTTGCAATCCCCGAAACCCACGCAGAGATAGAAGAGAACAGACTCCACAAAGTTGTCCCCTACCTCCACACGTGTGCCTTGGCACACACAGTAATAAAAATAAATATTTAAAATAAAATCCTGGTTTTTGCAGAATGGCTTAGTAACAGCGCCTGCCTCCAAGCCCGACGACAGGGGACCCAGATCATGCAAGGACACCGTATCCCCCACACCTGTGCAAAAATAAATGTAATGCATTTTTATACTAGTTACCACTAACACAAATGTATATGCAGGACGGACAAGGCAAGGCACGCAGATACGTGTTTGTCGTTCATTTATGTAATTCCATAAAACAGTGCCTGCCGTGTGAGAGAAGCTGGGCTGACCAAGTCCCAGCCTCGGTGAAGCCAGTTTACCAAGAACGAAACCACTCGGCATAGCGTTTACTGAGTTGCATATCTGAGACTCTGTGTGGCCAACAACACAGCACTGGGAGTTTTCTGCTATTTGTGGATGAAGAAAGATCAAAGAAAGAGATCTGCAAGAAGGGGACTTCTGCTCCCCTGAGAGCTCTCTCTGGGTTTTGTGATTCCAGGTGTAGCTGGATTCTCCCAACAAGGCTTCACAGAAGTGTCTGGAATTGGCCAGGTAGGAGCAGGAGCCAAAGCTGGTCCAGGGAGAAAAGACTGAGTGCGTGTCTCATGACCCGAAGCACAGGCAGGGTGGCGTGTGCGACCAGTCATGAAAAGTACATTAGTCACAGTAGAGTCTGGGGAGGCTGGAACAGGAGCCAGTAAGGAGGAGGTCCGCCTGGGGCCTTGTTTGAAGACAGGTGGGCAGGACTTGGTAGACGGAGAGGATACAGCCTGGCTCCTGTGCTCTGAGAAAAGGCATCTCCACAATGCCCTGCTGAAATGGAGACAGGAAACGTGCTCATCAGGGAAGGACGTGGCTACATGGGTTTCTACAGAGACCTCTCTGGGTGCCCTTAGGGAGAAAAGCAAGCAGGGCAAGGGCTTCGGCTCATTCCGGGGATCCTGCTTTCACAGACGCTAGGAAGACAGAAGAGACAGATCTGAGTGGCTGGCTAGAATGGGCAATATCTCAGTCACCCGGTTTAGCAACACTTGCAGATCTTAATTTGACTGTCACCTCTTGGAGCGGTAGGACCCCTGATTCGAATTGAATGTGACTTTGAAGGCAGGTGGGTGGACGAGCCAACCCTGTCCCTGGGCGGGGCCTTCCGGAATGGGCATCTCCTTCATCTGCTCTTCGGCCTGCTTCCTTGAGCAGGTTCACAAAGCGTGGGACCTGGGGAGTCTCCAGAGGATGCTCGTCAACAGCATGGATAGAGGTGAGCGGCAAGCACTTTTCTAAACTCTTTCTAGCACTGACTCTCCAACCCCCAGGCTGTGGTGATGCTAAGTATCAACAGCTCTGCCTCCTTCCAGCTCTCGCTGTACCTGGAGCTGTTCAGAAGAGCATTCAGGGGCTGGGGATGTGTCTGGATAGTAGAGCCAGAAAGACACTCTCAGGACCCTAGAATCTATCCCAGCGGCACCCGGTTTGCTCTGTTTTTTTTTTTTTTTTTTTTTTTTTTTTAATTGCCACTGCTTGCTCATTCTTTCCAATAGCCTTCTGAGGTTTCTTATCATCACACCCATTCTACAGATGAGGAAACAGAGGCTTGATCAGGAAATGTGGTTTGAGGGCTACAGCTGCCTGTCAACTCTAATGTAAACTCAGGTCTCTCTCACCCTCTCAGCAGGCAGTGGGCTTCTTCTCTGTCAAGAAGCTTGTGGGGTTGTCAAGAACCATTTTGTTCTGGTTGGTCAGGCTTCACCCTTTGATCTGTGACTCAGATGACTGGTTGCCATGGCAGCATGGCTCCAAACAAGGTGGTCATCTCTGTTTTGGTCGTGTGTGTGTGTGTGTGTGTGTGTGTGTGTGTGTGTGTCCCAGAGCAACCTGAAGTATTATGTTCTGGAATCCTAGTGACCTCTTTTGAGACAAGATGTCTTACTGGCAAGAAGCTCACCAACTAGACTGAACCGGCTGGCTCAGGAGCCCCAGGGATCTTCCCATCTCTGCCTCCCAGGGCTGGGGTTACCAGCACAGCTTCCCACACCCCATGTTTCCACATGGGTTCCGGGCCCTGAACTGCTTCAATGCAAGTGCTTTGGTGCTAACTGGTCTACCTCCCCAACCCTTTTATTTTATTTTTTTTTAAACAGTCTATGTTGCATAGGTTGGTCTTGAACTCATGGCCCTTCTGACTTCACTTTCCAAGAGCTGGGATTAGACATGCACTATTATCACAGGCCTTAGATGCTCTTGTCTTTGGAGCCTCCCTGAAGACCCTGAAACCATGTCTTCTCCCTTGAACTCAGCTGCCACATGCCCTTCGGTGTCTGATGTTGTCTGGGTTGGGGTCGGAGACTCCGAGCACTTCCAGAGCTAGTCCTTTCGATGCTACACACACAGGTGAGCAGCCTATGTGCTCAAGCCTGGAAGATGTGGGTTACCCCGTCACCATGAAAATAGTGCTCCATCAGAGAGAGACTTTGTCTTCCCAAATACTTGGATCAAAGATTGATGATCTTGGATCTAGTAGGGTGTGAGGGCTCAGCTGAACTGCAGTTGTGAGGCCAGTGTGAGGTGCGGGACTCCAGGCTCCTGGAGAAGCTTCCAGAAAGGTAGGCCTTGTGACTAGCCCTTGCTTTCCTTCAGTGTCACCCCAAATCATGTTTTGAGTTGTGGTTGAAACTAGGTTTCAGTTTCAAAACACATGGTGGTTTCTCACGCTTACTCTCTGAAGTTCTCCCCCAGGTGGTCAGTGCCTTACATTTCCAGGGCAGGCTGGAGTCAGGGCCCAGGGCAGGGCTGACAAGTTCAGCCTGTCTCTCAGCCTGAGGCTCAGCCTGTTGGCTCACCCTGGTCCCAAGTGAGTTTTCTTTCTCTCTGCAGTGTTTATTTTGCTTAGAGTCTTTTGTATGCTTTGTTTTTCTTACAGATTGTCTTACTCGCTCGTAAATTTGCTAGCCAAACAATAAATTAAAAAAAAAAAAAAAAATCCTGGCTGTTAATCCCTCCTGGGTTTTTGTGTTTGTTTGGGCAAGTATAAGTATCTAATCTCAAGGATGCTAATTTGCCCAAGTTTTCACCTGTCAGGATCCTGGAGAAAATATGGATATCACTGAGCTGAGAGCAAATAGGAAGGTGTTTGAAAAAAAATCAATCAAGCTGCTGAATACCAATTCTTCCTCTGTCTTTCTCACCCTCTCCCCCCTTCCGTCCCCCTCCTCCCCTTCCTCTCTTTCTCTCTCCAGGGTCTCAAGTGGCCCAGGCTGACTCCAACTCCCTATATAACAGAAGATGACCTTGAATATATATGAATATATATGATCCTCCTGCTTCCACCTCCCACCTGCTGTGATTATAAGCATGTGGTACCACACCCAGTATTTTCTGTGAGGGGATCAAACCCGGGGATCTGAGCATCAACCAACCAAGCTGCACCTCTGGTGTCTGTCCTTTTCTAGGGCTCATCAGAGGGACACAAGTAAAGACATCCACCGTAGAGATGATATCAAAACCATCCTTTTTAACAAGCGAGGAATAAAAAACGGAGAGACCGGCAAGCCACTGAGTCAATTCGATGGACATCGCTTTTCTCTTCTGGCAGGACCTTGGAGTGTACCAGTTAAGTTCTTAGGGCGCCTGACTGTAGGGTTCTGCTCGAGAGAGCGCATCTTCAATCCCTCTACTCAGGAGGTGGAGGCAGGAGGATCAAAAGTTTAAAATTACTCTTGGTTACACAATAAAATTCGAGGCCAGCCTGGACTATAATATCAGAGAGGAAACAGACAGAAAGAACTGCACTCATACACCATAGGAGCTCAGGGTAGAGAAAAGGGGAGAGGAAGATGGAAATGGTGATCGGAATTCACCAGCTTGGGTGGGGAATCTCTCAGAAGCTTGCCTTTAGAATCAGTCTGGAAGATTGGTGATGGCGCTACCAAGAATAGCTTGAGAATCTTGGGTTTGGAGGGACAGTCAGGCTACTGATTGACCGAGGGGGGGAGTAAGACCTGGAAGGAAGCCACTTACAGGACAACTCTCAGGACCCAACAGAAGCACGGACCAACCCTGCAATCTCAACCACAAATGAGCCTGCCTTCTTGCCCAAGACAGTAGCCACTTTGCCCACTTCGTCGGGTAGAAGTGGGGAATCACAGTAGATAAAGGGGCAGGATTCAGGTGCCATAGTGCTAGACCTAAGGAAGACTAGGCAACATGGCACCTCTGCTTCGGAGCCCCAGAAAGCCCAGAAGAGGTGTTAGGAGACCCCACCTTCCTTATCACTCACATCTGCCGGCTCAGCTGCTAACCTGTCCCCACTTCTGCCCACACAACCACCAAGCTGCCAATCCCATGATGCTTTGCTGCATCGACCACAATCCCTTCACCCCCGCCCCTACTCCAGGCACAGCTGGAGGAGCAGGCCACTGCACAGGGTGTTGCTTCCACAAGCAAACACCACAGCTCTCCACCAGCAGTTTCAAGCAGGTGGCGGGAAGAGACACCTGCTTCCTTTTAATCTTCGATATCTTGGTGCCATCTGGGCCGGCAGGGCTCTACTGTTTGCTCTGCCTGGAATATAGCCTCCCCGTGCTTCATGCTTCACGAAGCAGGCTCTGGCTCCAGCACTCCAGCCTCTTCTCCTGGAAGATATCCATAGCAACACCCTTCTCATCGCGAGCGTCCGGCAAACGTCAATGCTACATGAGTCAATAATGCCTGGTAGAGATTTCCGGAACATGGGGTTCTTGGGTGGACTCATGGGCTGAATCAATTACTCAAATGCAACATTACTTTCGATCTTCATTGCTTAAAGCAGGGACATGAAAATAAAAAACCCAGCTTGTTTGTGCTTTAGTACAACACTCACTAATGACCCACTGAGGCATGTCAGGAGCAAGTCAGCTGGAATCAGGGGGAACTGACCTGTCTCTGAGGCTTAACACCCTGTCTTCTCTAAATTGTATTTGATCTCTTGGTGGAACTACTTCCTGTCTACCATCCCTGAGTTTCTGCTTTCCTGCAGTGCTATAATAAAGTTTTATTTACAAATCAATGAGTCTATTTAAAGTGCGGAATTCGAATGCAGAGCACGTGCAAGCCCAGCATGGGAGGGTGAGAATCTGAGAATAAAGCTAGAATGCTTGGATTTGGGTGCAGATGCTCAATGCCTGGTGTTAGGCAAGTCTGTTCCCTTTCTCTGGTATTCTTCACATGTTCAAATAGAAGGGTTGTAATGCTAAATAGCCTGAAAGCTATAGTAAAATGTGTGTAAAGATTCCTGCCGCTAAGCATAGCACTTAACAGGCCGAGGTGGAAGAATCCTGAGTTCAAGGCCAACATTGAGGCTGGAGAGATGGTTCAGTGGTTAGAGCACCGACTGCTCTTCCAGAGGTCCTGAGATCAAATCCCAGCAACCACATGGTGGCTCACAACCATCTGTAATGGGATCCCTCTTCTGGTGTGTCTGAAGACAGCGACAGTGTGCTCATATAAATAAAATAAAAATCAAAAAATATATACATATATATGCATCATTTACACATATATGGTATACTCAACACATATATCATACACATATACATCATATAAAACTTATACATGTACATAAACATCATCATATACACATACATATACATACATCACATACAATTTTATGTTCTTGAGTGTTCTATTTGCATGAAGGCATACGTGAATGCATCTCTGGAAGCCAGAAGGGGATGTTGGATCCCCTAGAACTGAAGCAACAGCTGCTCTGTGAGAAGCCACGTGGCAGCTGGGCACTGAACCCAGGTCCTCTGGCAGGGCAGCCAGTGCAGTCCTTGTCTTAATAAATGAGTGATCAAACAATCAAATAGGCTGAGGGGGTGTAGCTTGGTTGGTGGAACTCTTTTCTAGCTTGTGCATAGCCCTGGGTTCAATCTCTAGCACCGAATAAACTCAGGGGTTCACACCTCGAAGAAGAATTTGGCTCAGAATTTTGGCTCATCCTTCACTACACAGGAAATGTGGAGCTCCAACAGCCATCCTTGACCAAAGCTAGAGGCCAGCTTAGGACATAGGACCTGATCCCCTACCCCACGGAAGAAAACGATCTTGGTAGTGACTGCCGAGTTTATGATTGGTCGTTCTGTTTGTGACTACTACGGAGCCGCAGGTTGGCGCACACGGTTCATGGACCCAAGTGCATGTCGGCTGTAGGAACTTTATTAGGAGGGAGGGACGGGACTTGAGGCAGGGCGGGCTGTAGAAGGGAGGCCGGGAGCTCGGCTCACTTGGGGGGCTCGGCGGTCAGCACCGGGAAGCAGCCCTCTTGGTGCCACTGGCGGTCCCGCAGGCGCCGCACAGCCTGCATCTGCGGCTGGAAGGCGCCCCACTCGTTCCAATGCCGGAAGTTGCCAGGCTCCAGCAGATACTGGTAGCCACGGTAACCTGGGTACTGGTAGCCGACCCATCTGGAAAGAGAGCAGGGAAGATGCAAAGGCGGCCAGCGTTCCCTCTCCGACCTCTTTGTCACCATCCACCCAGCAGCGAGTGTCCCACACGCCTGCCCCAGCTTGTCCCTTCTGGCCCCGTTAGTGAAGCGTGGCCTTCCTCTTTCTGATAGGCCTCAGTATTCTCTTCTGTAAAGTGGGCAGTCAGGTGGCTGTTGTTTTGAGCATGCTTGGGGGAGCAGATGGGGTGAATGCCCACACTGTAGGCAGTCAGTCCATGCCCACAGAAGATGGTGACCCTGCACTCCTTCCCTCCCCCCAGAATAGAATCCAATACATAAGGCTCCAGCTCCTGGATGTCCTTCCTATACAGTGAGTCTCTGTGGTTACTGTAAGCACTGCCCAGTGTCAGATAACCCAGAAACTGAGCCACATGGGCCTCAGTTTACCCTCTGCAGGGTGTGGACGGTGGTGACCCCTACTTCTTCCATTTCTGATGAGGGTTCACTTCCTTCGACGGGTGAGCAGAGCACAAAGGTTTCCTCACCAAACTGAGGCACAGTAGGTGATTCTCTAAGTCCCATCCTTACCTGAACCTAAGCCGCAGGCTTTCCAAGCCCTTCTCTGACCCCCCTGTTTGCCATTAGCTGATTTCTCTGCAGGAAGAGCTGGGTCCCACCCAGTTCCATCCACCTTAATAGAGGAGGGGAGCCCAGGCTGGACCATGTCCACACTGTACGGGGCATACTGGTATCAGAGTGGCTTCAATCCAAGCCTCCCCGCTGTGCCCAGCATGGGTCAGGCTCTCAGATAAGACTCAGAAGGACACAGGTTTGGGGCGGGGAGGCTACCACCTAGAAGTACCACAGGAAGGCAGAAAGTGACCTACAGGGGACAATACTGGGAGGTAAGGCACCTGACCCTCCCTGGGTTCTCGTGGGGGCAGAACAGAGGCTTCTGCTTGGGAATCTCAGATTCCAGGGATCAAAATGGATGCTCCACCCACCCATTATGCAGCCAGGAACACTGAGGTGCAGACATGGTGCCCTCTCACCAGGACCTTTGCTGGACCTGTCCATGCTTGTTCTGGCCAGGGCCTCATTACTCCTGAGTAGCTAAGATTCTCTCTATCTGTGGGCTAGTATTTAGAATGAGGTGGGACTTGTCATAAGCCTAGTCCTGGGAGACTGTGGTGTGTGTGTGTGTGTGTGTGTGTGTGTGTGTGTGTGTGTGTGATATGTATGATGTATGTGTGAGAGAGAGAGATCAATCTATGTTTGTGTGTGATCTCTCTGTGTGTGTTTGTGTGTCTGTGTATGAGAGATCTGTCTGTGTGTCTGTGTGAGGTCTGTATGTGTCTCTGTGTGAGATTTCTCTCTCTCTCTCTCTCTCTCTCTCTCTCTGTGTGTGTGTGTGTGTGTGTGTGTGTGTGTGACAGATCGTGTCGTGTCTGTCTTTGTGTGAGAACTCTGTGGAAGAAGGGGGTTATAAGGTCTTCCCTTTCCCAGGGGCCTGATGTGACATTCCATCTCCGATATCTTTAGCTTCTGACTCCACCGTTGCTGCTGTCCCCAGAACCTGGATGCTTACGTTCCACCGGAGACGGTTATGCTGCCCACACGGTCACAGAAGCCATAAACCCAGAGGCTGGGCACGTCATCCTCTTGGATCTCCATGGTGTTGCCCTTGAAGTTGGCCCCTTCAAACAGGCAGATCTTATGCTCCTGGGAATCCTGGGGAGGTGGGGACAGTCAGAAATGGAAGCAGAAGGCAGGGGGTGGGGGGAACCCCTGGGCCTTGTCCAGCGAGGACCCTCCTCATCTTAGACAAATGTCCCTGAAAGGGGGTGTGGTCTGAGGTAGGGATGGGGACACAGGAGTTGTGATTAAGGAGCACTTAGAGGTGACTTAATGCTGGTAACTGTTAACCTATAGCTGTTGCCACCTTGAAGACCTTGGGTAGGATCAGTCAATCTGTGGCTCTCCACTGCAATAGAGTTGAGGCCTCACCATGGCCCATAAGGTCCTCTGGGACCCCACCTCTCGGACACCTCCTCCCACCCCGACCTTCCCCATCCACTCCTGTGGCCGCGCAGTGTCTGTCCTGGGGCTAGTATTTAATTGCTGGAGCTAGTCTGAGCTGCTGCAGGACTCTCTTGCCCTCGCTGGCCCCTGTATAGCTTTTCCTCATGCCCTCCTTGGGCTGACTCTGCTCCCACCCCTCAGGTGCTGGATGCCACGCCCACTGACAACTGCCAACCAATCCCAGCTCCCCTCGCCCGTCCTAAGCAGCACAGGCCAAGGCTTGTGGTTACAGATGGGCTTCTGGGGCCTGGGGCTGAGTCCCCAGAATCAGGCCTAAGGCAACCACTCTGATGATCAGTTTTTGTTCTGTTTTTTTTTTTTTTTTTTTTTTTTTTCTTTTTCACTTTTTCCTTTTCGAGACAGAGTCTCAACTGTGTAGCCCTGACCGGCCTAGGATTCACTACTTAGGTATGTATGTAAACTCTCAGAGATCTGCTTTTCTCTGCCTCCGTGAGTCCTGGGCTAAGGATGCCACCATTTCCGGGTCCCTGTGATGAGGTTTGATTTTGGAAATAACTCTCGAATTTTCATGAAAGCAGGGATGAAAGAGAGACAGGGAACCCAGGAGCGGTGGAGAAGGTGCTCAGGAGAAGGACGATGATGGCCCAGAATCAGAACAGTCACATAAGACACAGGATGAGTCAGACCACTGGAGTGTGGACCCAGCTGTAAGAGATGACCAAGGGAGAGGGGCAGTGAAGGAAAGGGGCTTCCCCAGAATCAAAACAAATTAATCTGGACGAGGTGGAGGTGTGTAGTCTTTAAATTTTTCTAATATAATTTATTTAAACAACTATGACTAAACTATAATCATAATTTTAATCTGGCCAACCCAACCATGTGAAAACGATTTTACACTTGTGAAACCAGGACCCAGTTTCATGCCTATGGAATATCTCCATCTAGACCCGCCAAATTTCACGTGTTCAGTAACCATTTAGTATCTGATTGCGTGGTGCACACCTGTAACCCTGGGGGAAACATGAAGCTAGGGCTTCAGTATGGTATGCTATCTCAAAACACAACACACATGCCACCCCACCACCACCAACTACAAATGGATAACCCTTACTGTATTGGATAGCAACGGCTAGAGTGGGCGCTAACCTCACTGGCTCTGCCTGATTGAACAAGGTTTCCAGTTGCACCTGGTATATAGATTATTGGTTCTCAACCTGTGGATCGTGACCCCTTGGGGGCAGTTAAAAGACCCTTTCACAGGGGCCACATATCAGATATCCTGTATGATCAGACAGTGCAATTCTTGACAGTAGCGCACTTACAGTTATGAAGTAGCAGTGAAATAGCTTTGTGGTTGGGGGTCACCACAGCATGAGGAACTGTATTAAAGGGTCGCAGCTGTAGTGAAGTTGGGAACCATTGACACAGATGGGCCTGCAAGGGTTCGTAGCTAAGTTCTGAGCTCTGAAGTGTACCTCGTGTGAAGGCTGAAATCCAGCCTGGGATTCTCACTGTGCTGCGAGGACCCAGACTGCCTGACCCACGGCAGTGCGTTAGTAACCCCACAGTCCCCCGTGAGCCTTCATTAACGGACTTTCTTCACAGGTGTTCCCACCTCAGGAGGCAAGAGTCACTCCCATCGGAGCCAGGCGTGCATGAGTAAGAAGAGCAACTCATGATTCATAATCAATTCACAATTCTGGAAAGATTACACACTTTGTGGGGCTGTTGCCCCATGTTAGATTCATCCCCTTTACACCGATCTAGTTAAACACCACAGAGCTAATTCAGCATAGGTTGTCATATGGTCAAGACATCACAACGACCTTCCCCAAAGTCCCTTTTTTTAACCATTTCACATTGAACTGACCTTTCTTTTTCTTTTTCTTTTTCCAACAAGGTCTCACTTGTAGCCAAGGCTAGATTTAAACTCATAATCTTCAAGCCTCCACCTCCCCTGTACTCCGATCATGGGCCTTTGTCACCCACCATGCCTAACTATAGTGCAAACTTCTGCGAGATGTGTGCCCTGGATGGATGCTGGGCTTCAAAAGGCTCCCTGGGGTGTATGATGTGCAATCAGGAACCTGACCTTCTATTGGGGGAGGGAATCAAGGAGCACATTAAGATGTCCTGTTTGCTCTCTGGAAGCTTCACCCCAAGCCCACAGAGCAGAGAAGTGCCCGTATGCCCCACAGCCCGGGGGGGGGGGCGGTGCACTAGGAGAATTGCAGAGAGCAAGGGAGCCTGTTTCTGAACCACCAGAGGTTGCTAGGTTACTGTGCCCACTGCAGACCTCTGCCCCAGGCCCAGCCACTCACCATCCTGATGGGCCGGAAGGACATGAGCCGGTCACTGCGGTAACTGCTGGTCCAGGTGTCCCAGCGAGGGTACTCACCCTTCTCCAGGACAAACATCTCCCCACGGAAGGCAGATTGCTCAAAGGCCACCCAGCTGAAAACAAGAAGGACGGAGAGGGATGGAGACAGACAAGAAAGCCTCAGCAAGTGCCTTCCCGGCTTTTCTTCCTGCTTCTTTTCATACAGAGGCCCAGGAGCCAAAATGAAGACCCAGAGTGGGCCCAGTGGGGCTGGGTGTCGTTCTGTGCCCCTCTCCTTTGTAACCCTGACAAGCGGCTTCCCCTCCCCCAGGCTTCATCACTTCATCTACACTAAGGGCTGTGGAAGGGTTAAGTGAGACACTGTGTGTAATTATCTGAGCCAATTGTTTTAGCAAATAAGGTGTCCACAAGGTTTTAAATACTATAAGGACCTGGGGCTAACTTTTTGAGAGGGATTTTCTTTTAAGCTCACTAACAGCTGGGACAAAGTCTCTGTTTGCTGTTAGTGTGATTCTATTACCTACTGGTCACTCCTTTCCAACCATGGGAGGACCAGGCACTGCCTCAGCTCTGCAGGCCGGGCTGTGAGTGAAGTGCTGCTTTGTGTTCAACGCAAGGTACCTGTGTCTTACAACAAAGGTGGGTTTTCAACCATCAGAGTGGTACAAGCTTGTGTTCCAAGGATCATTTAGAATAAAACACAGGAGCCGAGAATGATCACGCATCCTGTAATCCCAGCACATGGGGAAAGCAGCAAGATCATGGTATCTGTGGTCAACCGGGGCCACGGTGAGACCTTGTCTCCAAACATGGAAACAAAATCAAAGGAAGGAAATGTGAGAACTAACCCGGCATCCAGGAGCCCCACAGCCGGGGTGTGTGGTGCAGAGATGGGGCATAATCAGGCGCCCGCTGAATTCTCGTGCTGTGATGACACACGTGAAGGGCTCTGTTTTCCACAAAGAGTAAGTAAACTGGAAGTTTAAAATCTAGTGGGGGCTTTTCCTGGGTAGTCTGACTAGGAAGATTAAAGCAGGGATCCTGGGAGGGCGGTGGTCCTTACTCGGTATGTTTGGAATTCTGAAGAACCAAGAGACTCAACAGAACATGTTCATGACTGTTATCTCCCTGAAGGATGCTGGGGCTTTCTCACCAGAAGAATGACAATGTGGAGACACCATCATGGGCTGAGAATCACAGGAACCTAAGGACCTTGTCTGGGGGGTGAGTCATCTACACTGGAGTGACAGAATGAAAATGGGACTTGTTCTCAAAGGAGAAGCTGAGGTTCTTATTAGACTGGGGAAGGAGATCAAAGGATGGATGGATGGATGGATGGATGGATGGATGGATGGACAGGTGGATGGATGGATGGATGGATGGATGGATGGATGGATGGATGGACAGGTGGATAGATGGATGGATGGACGGGTGGATGGATGGATGGATGGATGGATGGATGGATGGATGGATGGATGGGTGAATGGATGGGTGGGTGGATGGATGGGTGGGTGGATGGATGGGTGGATGGATGGGTGGATGGATGGGTGGATGGATGGGTGGATGGGTGGGTGGATGGATGGATGGATGGATGGATGGATGAATGGATGGATGGGTGGGTGGATGGATGGGTGGATGGATGGGTGGATGGATGGATGGATGGGTGGATGGATGGGTGGATGGATGGGTGGATGGGTGGGTGGATGGATGGATGGATGGATGGATGGATGGACAGGTGGATGGATGGATGGATGGATGGATGGACGGGTGGATGGATGGATGGATGGATGGATGGATGGATGAATGGGTGAATGGATGGGTGGGTGGATGGATGGGTGGGTGGATGGATGGGTGGGTGGATGGATGGGTAGGTGGATGGATGGGTGGGTGGGTGAATGGGGGTGGGTGGATGGATGGATGGGTGGATGGGTGGGTGGATGGATGGGTGGGTGGGTGAATGGGGGTGGGTGGATGGATGGATGGGTGGATGGGTGGGTGGATGGATGGATGGACAGGTGGATGGATGGGTGGGTGGATGGATGGCTGGGTGGATGGATGGATGGATGGGTGGTGGATGGATGGATGGATGGATGGATGGGTGAATGGATGGGTGGGTGAACAAGTGGGTGAATGGGTGGATGGATGGTGGATTAATGAATAAGGGTTTGGGTAGACCAATGAACAGATAGCTGGATAGTGGATGGATGATGGATAATGGATGTTTAAGTGGATGGATGGACAGATGGACAGATGGATATGGGGTTAGATAGGCTAATGAATAGATGGATGGATATGTCAGTACACAGAATGGATGGATAAGTGAACGTGTAAGCAGATACCTAGGTGAACAGATGGCTTATGGGTAGAGAGGTGGGTGGGTGGGTGATGACAAGGGAGTGGATGTGTAGATGGCGGAGTGGCTGGCAGAGTGAACAAATAAATGGATGTGGGGATGGAAAGATGGATAAAAGAGAGTGATGGGTACCAGATGGACGACTCAGTGGGTTGGCCTATAGACTAACACACATGTGGATTCTGATCCATGTTATGGGTGGGACGGCTACATGGGGAGAGAACCTCGGGAAGTGGCACCACACAGGTATGAAGACCCGAGGCGCTGGGAAATGAGGCCTGAGTTCTAATCCTAGACGTTGTTGACTATCCACCACATGTCTGCAGTCACTGAAGCTAGTGAAACTTCAGTGAAGGGGAAGAAATGGCTGCACCTGCATCACTGAACGATGAGGGTCAGCACACGGTTCACAGGACAGTCACCTCGGGGGCTAGAGTGGGGGAAGCCGTCGCTTACAAAACGACAAGGCAGAGGTGATCTTGTCACCTGCTGCTCTCCCTCTGGTATGTGTCCTGGCGTCCACTCTTCTTGCCTGTGGCTCGTTTGAGCTACAATCCAGAAGAGGAAGGCAGGAGTCAAATGAGAACATGGAGCCTCATCCCTGAAAGGTGGTACCCAACCCAAGTCATGCACGGTGTCTGGTTTCAGGCTGTGGTCTCTCATAGTACATGAGAACTCCTAGGTACATGTCTCTCCCTTTCTTCCCCTGCTCACCTCCTCTTCATCATTTCTTCTCACATGCCTGCTGCTTCTGACTCAGCCCTTGCCTCTGGATCTCAGGCCCATGGCTGTTCCTTTGGGCACAACCCAGAACACCAAAAAAAGAAAAAAGGACACGGGGCATAGCCATCTTTTTTTGTGGAGAAATACTCTGGCTTTGAGTCATCAGCATCTCAAACACCCTGAAACCTCAAGATGGCCACAACCGGCAGTTCCTGTCCCAGATGGGCTTGGGACATAGGTGGGGCTGAGCTGAGGTTGACCGCATCGGGGACGGAGTGGGCACAAGAGGCATGAATGGCCCGTGAATCAGAACATGGACTGAGGTGTGCTCCGAAATGCGCAGAATAGACGGCCATTGCTGTCACATGCCGTGTCTACACTGCCTACCCCACTCTGCCCTAGAATCATTCTGACTCTCTTTGTTTCAGAGTCAGGAGCACGGAGGCCTGGAGACTGAGCCAGACACAGGAAGGCATGACCATTTGAACGCAAGTAGGTCTGATCTCAATCTGACTTTGAGGCATCCCAGCTTTTTGCTTTGTGCTATAGACAGCCTGGGATGACTTAAATGCTAACCGGCCACACCCTTTGGTGAGTTTTAGAGCAGGGAAACAATAGTTGGTTCTCGGTGGCCTCAGCTCCTGGAAAGAGCCCTGAAGAGCTAGCCTGGGGCTTCTGTGAACAAGGGTGGGCGTGGGAGGGTGGTGAAATCTCATAGCCTGTGACATAGCTCTGCCACTTAGCATGGGTCACATCACTCATTAACTCAGCCTTTCAGAGCCTCAGTTGACTGGGGAGAATGATAGCTCTCTGTCTCAGATAACTCGGTGCTGTTTCAGGAGGTAGCCATCCTGTGGCTGAGAGTCCCCAACCGCCCACTCCAGCACTCACGGTCCTGAGACAACGATCAGGCTGCGCACTCTGTCGAAGCCACGGTCCCCCAGATTCAGGCACTCCCCCGAGAATTCCACCCGGCGGCCCTGGAAGTTTTCCTGCTCGAAGACGATCAGCTGCAGAGAGAAGCCCGCCATGCCCGGGAGACAGATTGAGGGGCGGTCTGGCTCCATGACAGACTCCAAAACAAAGCAAGCCAGATAGATGAAGGACATGTCAATCAAATGTGTCAGCCTGGGCCTGCCTCAACGTGGTGCCATAAACCTCAGTTTGTGAGTGCACCTTCTTCTGGTCTCCCCACTGTTGAACTCAAGATCAGTCCTATCATTGGGAGCAGGAATAGGGGCTGGGTCCCCCATCCAAGGCCTTTCTGTGTAGCCTAGACTGACCTGAGATTCATTCTGTTACCTGGCTACCCTTCATCTTGTGATCTTCTGGCCTCTGCCACCAAGCGGTGAGGCTAAGCGTGTGTAGGACAGGCCCATTCCCTTGCAGATTCTCCTCCATGTTATTCCTCAGCCTGGAATGACCTCTTCACTGGGAATCTCCAGCTTGGGCCTTCCACTTCCTAACTCATTCCATGCTGCGTATGTGGTCCTGACCCTGTTCTGGGTGCAGAAGCCACATTCACCAAGAAGCCTTCAGAGATTGCTTCTCCTGGGTAGGGGCTCAGTGCCCCCCACTGTGATACCCCTTATAGCCAGGTACAACTCTGGGAAGTCACTGTTTTGTCTGAGTCTCCCTCTTCCTCCTGTTCTTCCTCCTCTCTTCTTCCTCTTCTTCCCCTTCCTCTTTCCCCCTTCCTCCTCTTCTTCCTCCCTTTTTTCTTCATCTTCTTCCCCCTTCTTCCTCTTCTTCCTCCCTCTCTTTCCTTCTCTTCTTCTCTTCCTACTTCCCTCTTCTCCCTCTCTTCTTCCTTTTCTTCCCCCTTCCTCTTTCCCTCCTCTTCCTCCTCCTATTTCTCCTTTTCTTCTTCCTCTCCTCCTCTTCTTCCTACTTCCCTCCTCTTCCTCCTCCTCTCCCCCCTCTCTTCTTCCTCTTTTCCTCCTCTTCCTCCTCCTATTCCCCCTCTTCTTCCTCTTTCCCTCCTCTTTCTACTTCCCTCCCCCTCTTCCTACTCTTACTTCCTCTCGTTTGCTTTTTCCACCCCACACCAAAAGGGCTCCTTCAGGGTAGGGACTAAGATGCTTCTTTATCTGTTGATCCACATATAGAAAAGACTCAGTACCTACAACCCTGTGCACAACCAACCCCTCCCTCACCTCTGTGCCTCTTATTTGGGTTTTTACCCATTTTCTGTCCCACACATCAACTCGGCCATTCAGTGCTGGTAAGGCACTGTCCAGCCAGCACCAGGTGCATGTGGCAGATGTGTAATGTTGGGGACATCATAGAGGGTAGAGTCCCGAGGGACCCTTAGGGCCAGGTAGAATTCATCAAATCTTAGCTTATATCTGGGTTGTGGGTTTGCAGGTAGATGCTTGCAACCTGGTTAAAAAGTAAATTTAAACCAACTATTAAACTTAGTGACAAATCAAACCCAGCCACATCCAGACCAGCTGTGAGCCATAATGTCCAGGGCTCTGCCCGAGGGTGAAGATAGCAAGTCAAACTCCAAGAGCAGGAATTCTGCTTCTCCAGGAGCCCTGCAACCTGGAGCCTGGGGGAGAATTTTCAGGAAGGTCAGAGGTCAGCCTGGTGGCCTGGTGGCTCTCCTGGCATGAGTGGCCCCTGTCACCAATACACTCCTCTCATGTTTCTGCCTTTGCCATCCTCTAAGCTCCTTCATGTGGAATGCAAGGCAGCAAGGAGGACTGCTTCACACTCTGGAGTGAAGACCCCTTTCTCTCAGGTGTGTGGAACACATGGGGTTTCCAGACTGGGAAGGAAGAGGCCAGGGAGGATGGAGAGCAGGCTGAGGAGGAGGGAGAGCAGGCCAGGGAGGATGGAGAGCAGGCCAGGGAGGATGGAGAGCAGATCAGGGAGGATGGAGAACAGGCTGAGGAGGAGGGAGAGCAGGCCAGGGAGGATGGAGAGCAGATCAGGGAGGATGGAGAGCAGGCCGGAGAGAATGAAGAGCAGGCTATGGAGGATAAAGAACAGGCTGAGGAGGAGGGAGAGCATGCCAGGGAGGATGGAGAGCAGGCCAGGGAGGATGGAGACTGGAAGGCCAGGGAAGACTGAGAGCAGAAAGAGTCAGATGGAAGGCAGAGATTCGAAACATAGAAAGGAAGAGAAGACGTGCAAAGGGGAGAGGATGAGGAGGAAGGGGAAGAGGAGTGTAGGAGAGAGGAGCAGGGTGAGGAGTGGGCCAGTACAGCCCAGCCCCTTGTCCTTACCCTGTAGCTCCCAGGAGGCAGGTCCCCTACTTTGGCAGTGGGCCTTGGCACAGAAGCTGGGACAGGAGTGGGGCCAGGGGCTGGGGCTGGCCCTGTGGATGGGGTCCCCTTCCCCTTGCCATCGGGTCCTGGGTTCACCGCTGTGGTGGCTGCAGCCTTGGCAGTCTGGGACATGGTTTCTGAAGCTGCGAAGGAAAAGAAGTCCTTGGGCTGCGTGATTTGGGGGGTGGTGCTTCCAATCTGCCCCCTACTCTTGTGCTTCTCACCCATGACTGTGGGCTCCTCCATGGCCACCGGCTCTCCCTGGGACACAGCACTGGAGCTTTGGGTTCCACCCTGCTCTGGGACAGCCAACCTGTTCCTGGATGCTGTGTCTTCCCTGCGCTGCATTTGTCCCTCTAGCCCCACACTCTGTCCCCCCCCTCTTGTGTTCCTGGTTAACTCACTACCGCGTGTGCTTGTAGAAAGGCTTTGCTCACTGTGGGAGGCAGTCACGCTCAGCACCCTCAGGTATAACACTGAGCACCTCACATCTTGACCTTCGCTGTGGACTAGCTGGGATCAGGGTACCCCTTTAGCGTCTAGGTGGAGTGAAGGTGCCCTGAGGCCCACCCGGCAGTCCTTTCCCATCTGAGGCAGCAGGTGGACAGGCACCCGGGTTACTAGACAGTCTTGTAAAGCTCTCCTGTCTGCCATAGCTCCTTAGCACTTGTGTCTGCGCCAGGCGCATGGGAGCTTCTCAAGGCAGCATCTGTTCAGAGAGCAAGTGCAAATGTGTGTGTGTCCTGAACCTCTCCCAGCCCTCTGCCCCTGGCATCCTCTGAGGGCAGATGTGGGTGTGCAAATAGCAGACTGCCACAAGGGAAGGGAGTAGTGTGTTTCTATTGCTCCGTGCCAGAGCCATGCTTGTGGGCGTTGGGTGGAGGACAGGACTCTGGTCAGCTCCACTGGTCCCTCAAGGGTCATGCCTGTCTGCACTGTCCCCTGGAGGAAATCCACCAAAGATTGTGCTGAGAATTTACAAGCCACTGTAGCGCTTGGGACCCAGAGCGAGTTCCCTGGGTACAGGGGGTTTCCCAACACCCTTTCTCTAGCTGGGGCAAGCTCACTCCTCCCAGACTTCCTTGGGAAGACTGGCTGCTCTGTTACCCACACATCTGGATCACATCTGGGGGTTTCAGCCACCCTCGACCTGTCTCTGCTCTGGGAAATCCGTCCCCACAGGCCGGGCTCCTTTCCCAGCCACGTGTTTCTTCTCCCTCCCTCTTGCCCTCTCTCCGCCCCTCTGAGTGAGTAGCCTTGCTCTCTTCTCTACCTCTCTGCCTCTCTTCCGCAGCCCAGGTTAGCCTCCACCTCTCAGCAGTCCTCCTGCCCAGCCTCCAGAGTGCGAGGTAGACAAGTGCACCAGCAACAGTTCTGGGTTTGGCTTTTCTCCCAGTGTCTTCCCAGCTTGTCTTCATCAGACCCCCACCTCTATTCCCACCCTCCCCCCATATTCCCACCCTCCTTCGGTTCTCTTGCAGTGTGGCAGTCCCCTCTTACCTGTGTTGGTGGACAGGCGGGTGCTGTGGGTGCCTCAGGGCCAACCCCCCATTTTATAACCTGGCAGACACCAGGGTCTGTGGTGTAGCACAAAGAGGCAGCTGGCTCAGCAAACCTGCCCCTTACTGCCCAGGCTAGCACTTCCTATTGTTGGCCTGGAACACAGAGAAACCCTGGCCCCAACCCTGCTCGGACTGTTCTCTCTATTACCCTGGCTGGAGACAGGCCCAGGGCCCTGCTGGCTGCCAGCCTAGGCTAGGGAAGGGGCACTGGGGAGGAGACGACCTGGATCAGAATCCCCGCCTCAGTCTACCGGTACAGTTGTCAAGTCTCTCTGTGGATGCCACCCGGAACCGGAGACAACACTGCATATGAACGTGTTTTGTAAAAACAAGAAGCACGTTTTCAGCCCACAGTCCCAGTCTTGAGCGCTTCTGCGTGTTTGCAGCCTCTGGGCTTTGCCGTTGTAGCCTCTGGGGCTCTGCAGCACACCTGCCCTATCCAAGTCATCGAGGCACCCATTTCCTGGATGAGGAAGGCTGGGTACACAGACCAGTATTGGCCATGGAAAGCAGGAAGGCTCTGGCTAACCAGCCTTGGCCCTGACTGAGGCTTGCCTAAATTCCCTGTTCTAGGGTGCTGGGGTGGGGCTGGGACTCAAGCTCAAGGGCTTAGCACTCAAGGCCTGGTTCCTAATTCACTACCTATCAGCCCCCACTGTCTGACACCAGGGGTGCTGCCCAGGGTCAGGAACAGGGAGACTCTGAGCAGCCTCACATCCCACTGGACCTGACGAAGCAAAGGGCCAGCATTTCATGCAGGGCCTGGGCCCTAACAGGTTCCTGTTACAGCCAGGGCTCCAGGGTCCACTGGAGGGGGTGGGGAGACAGACGTAATGGGCGTCTGAGGCGAGGACAGAGATCGAAGGATGGGGGTGACAGAAAGGGATGGGGAGAAGGGCTTCTCAGAAGGTGAGTGAGGAATCAGTAAACAGACAGAAGGGAGCCCAGGGCAAGGGAGAACGCAGGACAACCATGAGCCCTACAGACCAGTGAATGCCAAATGACCCACCATTTCCCCAGAGAAACTGAGACCCACATAGAGCAGGAAGCTTCAACCTTGTCCACAGTGTGAACTCAAAATGGAGTGGGCTTGGAATCTGGCCAGGCCAGGCCACCTGCGTTGTGTCCCTAACTCCAGTAGGGGTACAGCCATCTTCTGAGAAACTCTTCTTCTCTGGGGAACCCAGCACCCACCCCCACCCCCCATGGGGCCTATCTCCATCTTGTGGTCACCCTGGCCTAGGACCAGTGCTGGCCCTGTCCCTCTACCCATGAGTCCTTTTCCCCCACTAGACTCCTCTCTGCCTTTCATCCTGGGCCAAGGCTTTGAAGGGCAGGCTGGGAACCACAGGACAGGACAGCCCCTGGGACTCAGGCCAAGATGCCTGTGGTGGGGGCCACCCACAGATCTTGCCTCAAGGGCAGGCATCTGGGGCAGTGTAGTCCCCCAATCCTCCTAGCAATGGGCAGCTTGCCAAAGGTTGGGGGGAGATGGGAGCAGCCTCCCTTGCCTGGCAGCTCTTCAGATACCTATTTATAGATGAGAAAGTGGGGTGGCTCCTTCGTCGCCTTCCAGCCCCATTTTCCATCTGTCACGTGGGGTTGGCGTTTATGTTTTCCTTTATCTCTTTTTATTAGATTGAGACAGGGTCTCACGTAGCCCAGGCTGGCCTCAAGCTCTCCATGTATCTGAGGCTAGGCTTCCTGCCTCCACATGCCAGGTGCTGGAACTACAAATATGGATTCGGTTCCTTCCAACCTCTGGGAGATTCTAGGCTCTGTGAGCTCCCGTTCTTGGGGGGAACTGTCATTTATAATAATAAGTGTTTCTATGGTTACCCAGGAAGGCAAAAGTGGCCAAGACCCAGAAAGTTCTTAGAACAGGCACAGACATTATTCACCAGGAGCATATTTATCATATCTCTGCTTGTGCCTTCAGGCTAACCATTAACATCTACGTGTGTGCGTGCGTGTGCGTGCTTGTGCGCACGCGCTCACGTGGAGGTCAGAGGACAACTTGCAGGAGTCACACCTCTCCTCCTTAAAGTCAGGCTGTCAGGCTTGGAGGTACCCCGCTGAGCCTTCTCATCAGCCCCGACATTTTCTTTTTATTTCTATTTGACATGCAACATAACCGAGGCTTTAGGGGCACCGGGGACCTGCTTAAAGGTACTTAGCCCCAGGCGCAGGATGCAGACCCAGACTGCTGCCGGTGGAGACGGCACCCATCCACCCTTCGCCACGTCCTGCATGTGTGACAACTATTCTGACATGGCAGGAAGGAAAAGATGTTGCTATTTCCCTGGCCATCAAAGGACTCGCTCTTTATCTGGGTCACCAGGTAGCAAGGCTGAGTTTTACCACACGTGGTTCCAGCCGTGCTTCCCTCTCCTGTGACAGGGCCCTCTCAGAGGCAGGGTTCAGGGGACTATCAGACATGTGCTGTTTTGTGAGGCATGCTTATAAGTTGCAGCCCCTCCTGTCTTTTGCTTCTGCATGCATAGCCACGGGTGCTTCCTCCGGCCTTGCAGAGTGCACAGGCTCTGGCCCTGAGCACTCTTACTTCCTCAGAGAGTTGTCCTGAGGAGCAACTTTGTCATCCAGAGCCTCAGGCCCCGGGGCTTTGCTCAGAATGTCCCCCCTCCAAGCCACTGGATACACTGTTTCCACCCTTTAAATGAGAGTGAGAGTATGACGTCATGCTGGAGGAGGCAGGGGCATGTGAGGTGGAGGAGGAGGGCAGGCATGGAGCCCTGTGATCTGTCTTCTGTCTGTCCTATCATGCAGACAGACAGAAGTGCACCCACCATCAAGATAATGTTAGGCCCCAAGTCTAGTTTTCCCTGGTCCTGGTCAGGAATCCTGTGGAGTGAATGGAGATATCTATCTACCCCTCATAGTCTCTGGTGCTGACCCTGGGCCAAGCTGCCGAGCCCTCCCCACTAAAGCCAGAGCTGCTGACTTGTCCACCCTGGGCCTTGGCCAGGACTGGCTTTTGTTTCTACCACTGGCTTGCTGAGTCTGTGTTTGTCCCTTGGGGCCCCTGCCCCTTTCCTGCCTATAAGAGCCTGACCTTGTCTGGTTCTGCTTCTGACGTGTGCTCTGGGCCCTCTTGGTAAGTGTGAGTAGGAGACAGGACTGGAGCTGAGCTCTCTGGTGGCATCTTATGATGCCCATCTTGAAGATGTCCCTGGTTCACCCTTAATGCCATCATATCCCAGGAAATCTACAACTGTCCAGACCGCTGCCTGTGACTCTTAGTTAAATGCCAGGTCTCCCCTCCCCCATCATTTTCTGTATGTCTACTATGAGAGCACGCACCAGGCTAGCACTGTACTTTGTTTTGGTGTATGTGTGTGTGCATGTGTGTGCCTCTGTGTCTGTGTGTGTGTGTGTGTGTGTGTGTGTGTGTGTGTGCATGCCTCTGTGTGCATATGTGCAAGTATGTGCATGTGTGCGCCCTCTCTCTCTCTCTCTCTGTGTGTATGTGTGTGTGTGCACGCCTCTGTGTGCATATGTGCATGTGTGTGCATGTGCATGTGTGCATGTGTGCCTCTGTGTGTATGCGTGTGTGACACATCTGCCTCTCTCCACTCATATGACACAGCAGCCTACTGTGAGCCATGGCTGGAGGTGACACCCAGATGTAGCTGAGATGGTGCTGTTTGCATGTGGGTGGGATGGGAGAAGGCTCACCCCAGACCCGGAACACGCAGGCCCATCTCAGTTCTGATACTGCCCAAGCCAGCGTTCAGTCAGAGATGCTGCTGCGAACCAGATGGAGGGTGACTGTGTTCTTCTCTCTGTAGGACCGGACCAACATGACCCTGCAGTGCACCAAGTCAGCTGGACACTGGAGGGTAGGGAGTGCTCTGGGAGGGGAGGGAGGGAAGAAGACATCCGAGAACCTCTCGAAACTTCACTGGACCCTCCTCATGGCCGCCATGTGCCCAAGGCACACCCCTGAGCTGCACACGCCATCTTTGGGCTGTGCTTCTCTGGCTGTGCTTGGCTTTGGGAAGAGAAACTAAAATGTAGATATGACGGCTTATGCCTTCCCTAGCACTGGGGAAGTAGAGGCAGAAGGAAGCCTGCAAGCTCAGGGCCAGCCTGGGTCTCGAGAGATCTTGTCTCACAATAAGTGATATAGCAGAGCCACGTAAGAGTCTTGGGAAATGGAGGCTCTGCTCGGGTCCTTACCTGACAGTGGTCAAGGGTAGAGAGGACAGAGCTCTCCATCCTCTCAGCCTGTGCTGTCTGGCTCCCCACGGTCCTCCTTGTTCACCACCTCACCCTGGAGGCATGTGACCTCTGCTTGACTCCACCCCGTCCAGGGTAAGATCCTTGCTGCTCACAGAACCGTGATGTCCACAGATCTCCCTTCTTTCCCGCACAGATGGTGGTGTGGGATGAAGAAGGCTTCCAGGGCCGTCGGCATGAATTCACGGCTGACTGCCCCAGTGTGCTCGAGCTTGGCTTTGAGACCGTGAGATCTCTGAAAGTCCTGAGCGGGGCGTGAGTTCGGAGGATACTGGGTCAGGGTGGTGGCGGGGAGGGCAAGAGGGGATCTAGAGGAGCCTAAACATGTCCCCAGACACATCGCTCCAGGATTTCACTGTACCTATGTGTCCCTCCCAAGTGCTGAAGAGTGCATGGCTGTTGATTCGGGTAACTCAGGTTGTAAGGGACACCACCACACAGTCCCATTTGGTCTGAAAATGTCCCTCTTAGACATGAACTGAAAGCTAACATCAAACCCACACTAACCCCGAGGCTAGCAGCATCCTGCAACAGCCCTTCCTACAAGGATGGGAAGTTTTGCAAGTCTACTTAAACTGAGTGTCACTGGCCACACATGACCATCGAGGAAAGATGTCAAAGGCATAGTCTGTGACTTACCAGCTGCGATTTTATTTCTCCTTAATCTTAAGATCAAATGCAATCAGTCATACGCAGCTGATGCTGTCCCCTTGGGTAGAAGATCTCAGCAAGTTAGAAAGAACACCAAGAGGGAGTCTAGTACCGTCTCTGCCATAACTCAGAGGCAAAACTTTGTGGGTGCCTCCTGAGGTCACCTTGGTGATCTGTGTGCCTCTCACACCAAAGTGGTTGTTCTTTGAGCTTCTGGTCTATTCAGGTTGGGAAACAGGGATAGGAGGGACAGCTGCCGGTCTAGGGACAGTGTCCTGTAGGGTGCCAGGCGAGACTGCATAGAAGAGCCTGCATGGATTTAGAGTGCTTGTTCCTCACACAGATAGCAACGCACAGCTCTCCTCGGTTCTTTGTCCCTGAGGGCGACAGAAAGCAACAGGGGCTGAGAAGGGTTTACCCCTGTGCTTCTGCTCAAGGTGGGAAAGTGGAAGGCTCTTCCACCATGGGACATGAGGAGGGTAGGAGAAACTGTCCCCAGAGGCCTTTCTGGGGAGGGAGAACGACAGACAGTTCAGGACAGACAGCATCTCACTCCTCAGACTGCCAACCTCTGGGTCTGACAGGATAACAAGAAGGTAATGAAACCTAAGTCAGCCTTAGGCAGGGTTTCCCATGCTTGACATTAGTGAGGTCTAGGCATGGCTGGGGGTGACCGACCCGGGTGCTGGGCCAGTGATGGTCCCCAAAGACCAAATGACCATGGCTAGCCCTTCCCGAGTGGTAAAAGTCATAAACACCCAAGTATTGTGATGTGGCCTTAGAATGAGTCACCCCACAAGTCACCATGACCCATTCTCAGTTTGGCAACTCTTCTTTCTTGACATTTCCACCCTGTCTATCTGCAGGTGGGTGGGCTTTGAGCATGCCGGCTTCCAGGGGCAGCAGTATGTGCTGGAGAGGGGCGATTACCCAGGCTGGGATGCCTGGGGTGGTAATACAGCCTACCCTGCCGAGAGGCTCACCTCCTTCCGGCCTGTGGCCTGCGCTGTGAGTCCTACTGCCCGAACCCCTGGGTGGCTGCTAATGGACCCTTGGGAATCAGATTTCTAAGCCCGGGTTCTCATCCATCAAGGGAGTGACACAAGCGCTCTCTCTCTCTCTCTCTCTCTCTCTCTCTCTCTCTCTCTCTATATATATATATATATATATATATATATATATATATATATATATATATATATATATCTTCTGTGACATTCAGTCTCTGGAATTTGAAATGAGGTGACAGCACCCATGTTGTGACTACACCCCGACATGAAATCTCAGCCTGTAGCGATTTTGGTTATGGTCAGTGACACTTCCCTCTTTAATGGTTCAAGAACCCCAGATGCCAGGGAAGGCAGGGCTGACCGGGAAGACAGGTCCTATGGTTTGTCCCTAGCTCATCATCTCATCTCTGATTTGCATTACTGCCATTGATGATGCATGGGTGGAGACAGGCTTTATTCGCCCACCCCAGGGAGAGACAGACGGCTCCATGTTACGGCTGCAGAGAAACCCGAGCTGCAGGAGCACCATGTGGCAAACTTGAGCTCGGCAGCTGGCAAAGCACAGAAGCGGGAGTTTAACCCATACAGCCACACCTGTTCGGATAGCACGACACCCTACCTTCCTGCCTGGTCTCTGCCACTGGACATTTAGATCAGTCCCTTTATTTTTTACGGTTATGGTGGACATCCTTGTAATTATTATCCTGCCCTTGCTCCTTGGAAGGACGAGGGCTGAAGTGTCTGGTAACACCTCCTGCTGCCCGCTACCCTTCTCGGAGCTCCGGACAGAAGGCTGACGTGGGAGGCAAAGGCTGAGTGAGGGAGAGAGTGGCTCCCATGTGCCCAGTCTGGCACCTGGCAGTCTGACTCAGCTCCCTGTTGTCCGTAGAACCACCGCGACTCAAGGCTGACCATCTTCGAGCAGGAGAACTTCTTGGGCAGGAAAGGCGAGCTGAGCGATGACTATCCCTCTCTGCAGGCCATGGGCTGGGACGGCACCGAAGTGGGCTCCTTCCATGTTCAATCTGGGGCGTAAGTGGATCCTGGCCAGACACGGAGATGTGGGAAGGGCTGGGACACATTCCGTAGAGACGTGTGCCCAATATGATGGAGAACGGAGGCTCGAAGGGCACCAGACAGAATTTAGGGGATTGACACCTGCAGTAAGCTGGCTCAGGAATGACAGACACATGTGGGTCCTGTGATCAGCTTCGTGAGCACAGCTGGATCCAGAAACTGTTGAGATCAGCCTTTCTCTTCCTCCTACTCTATCTGACTATATTTTTCTTTCTTTGTTTGTTTGGGTTTGTTCGTTTCTTTGTTTGATTTGCTTTAGCTTTTTTCAAGACATGGTTTCTCTGCGTAGCCCTGGCTGTCGTAGAACTCACTTGGTAGACCAGGCTGGCTTCGAATTCCCAAAGATCAGCCTGCCTCTGCCCCCCGAGTGTTGGACTAAGGGTGTGCGTCACCACTACCCAGCTCTGACTCTATTAAATCATCAAACTATCTTCCCCAATGCAAATATGGAGACGTTCGCTCTACACTCCATCTCTAAGAAGATCCTTTACTCCATCTAAGCTTCCTGGAAAAGAGCCTCTAGGGCCAGCTCGGGTCACGTGCTCCCCTCTGAACCAATCACTATGTCCAAAGGAACGGGACGCTCTGATTGGTTAGATAGGATTACATGGTTCCCCGCCCCTGCCCAATTCCAGTTTTTCTGCCTTCCTTGTCTGTGTGCCTGGTCTGCAGGGCGTTTGGCTCCTGCAGGCAAGGATGGAGGTGGGAAGTGGAGCTTTTGTTTAAAGGATGAGTAACCAGGTTCCGGATCTGTCTCAGAATGTCTGGTACTGGTCTCTAATCACTTGTCCCAGAGTGGGCAAGGTGGAGGACAGTAGTCAGGAATGCCTGTCGTGAAAAGTGCAGGGTCAGTGTCTTGGAACAGCTGTGGGGGAGAGCAGGGGCCGGACAAAGAGGATCTCCTGTCCACTCCCTCATTCTTTCCTCACGAGCTGTTCACTGGTTCGTACTGCGTTAGCTAGGTGCCCCCGGAGACTGAGGGACCTAGCTGCAGGCATTCTAGAACCAGACTTACTCCAGGGAGGGCAGACAGCTCATAAAGCAATCCTAAAGTTATCCAGTTTTGCCAGTGTTACAAAGGGACAGCCAGAGCCTGTCCGAGTCGGGTGGGTAGTCTTGCGAATGTAAGCTGTGGCGCGGGGGAGGGCTCCCGCACATGCGTGTGTAGCACCAGGGTCATGAAGCCCGCGCCGGCCGGTTGGGCTATTTTGCTGTATCTTTACCTGTCTTAGTTCCTGGCCTCTGAGCCTCTGTGTGGTGACTGTCTCTTCTGTGTTCCAGGTGGGTTTGTTCCCAGTTTCCTGGCTACCGAGGCTTTCAGTACGTACTGGAGAGCGATCACCACTCGGGGGATTACAAGCATTTCAGAGAGTGGGGCTCCCACGCTCACACCTTCCAGGTGCAGAGTGTGCGCAGGATCCAGCAGTGAGCACGCACAGGCGACCTGGGGTGCCTGCGTAACGACCGAGTGATAGGCCGGAGGGTGTGGCTGCTCTTGGTTCTGGCTACCCCAGTCTCCTTTGGGAACCCCATACCCCTGTCAGCCAGCCCATGCCTGCCAGGTCCGGAAGTTCAAAGAAATAAAATTAAAAACAAAAGACTCAGTATTGATTGTGCTTGTCAATTTCACCTGCCTTCCTGACGAAGTAATTTGTAGCTCTGTAACATTTCTCTGTCATTTGTCTGTTTTTCCTTTTTTTTTTTTTTAAAAAAAAAAAGGGTTATATTTTTTAAACCTATCTCTGCTCTCTGTGCGCACACCTGTGTTTGTGAGCTCCGTGGGTGCAGGAGAGGGCCTGCAATCCTTTGGAGCTGGGTTACATGAAGTTATGAGGGGGTAGATGTGAGAAATTTGCTCCATATGCTAAAACAGCAAGCTCTCTGTCTATCCCTATTGTTTAGTTCACTGATTTCTGCTTTAAAGATTTTTCTTTTCTTTTATGTGTACCGGTGGTTTGTCTGCAGGTAGGTCTATGCACCACCCGTGTGCAATGCCCACAGAGGGGCAGAAGAGGGCGCCCTATCCCTGGGACTGGAATTATAGACAGTTGTGAGCCATTAAGTCAATGCCAGGACTAGAACCTGGGTCTTTGGGAGGAGTCTAATTCATGGTCATTCGCACACACTGTCAGCATCACACTCTGACCAGATGGCTCTTTGCCATGGTTCTGGACTTGAGCTTTCATGGATTTGTAGCATTTATTCCTTACATACTGGCGGCGATGTCAACAAAACACTCGCCCAGGGCTTCCACGCCAACTCTGTAAGGGAGGGTCTTTCAAACTCAGTGCTCCCAGATAAAACTAATTCTTGACTCGGATTTCCCTTTTCACTCGGCATTTACACAGGTTCTGGGGATCTAAACTCAGCCCTCTGTGGGGCAAATGGAACCGTTGTCACCAGACAAACACCGGAAAGACGAAGCGGATTCGGAAACCCTGGTAATTCTCATATCTGAGAATGGTAGGCGTTTCATCTACTCCCGACCAGGTTCCTGTCCTGGAGCAAGCGATCACGACACCCCACATGAGGATCGTGGCAACTAGTCACGCAGCACAGAGTTCTAGACGTATCTAGATGGGCTGGCCCTGAGGGTCTAGCCAATAAGCTTCCCTTCCCAGGCATTCCTTTCTGGAAAAGATATTCAGTTTCTTGTTCACCCTGAGTGAGTGGTATTTAGCCATTTTTCCACTATGAATAAAGTTTGTACAAGCAAGGAGAATCTCTCTCAACAGAACTGCTGTGGGGGGAAAGCCTTTGTCATACAGAATCATGCTGCCTAAGTCTCCCACAGAGGCTCTTCTGTGCTCTGAACACTGACCCCTGAGCTAAGCCAGATTCTCCCTCCTCCTCACCCCCAGGGGGCGCTCTTCAGCGGCCCGCAAGCCTCCATTCGACTCCAGGGGGTTCCCAGTGGCCTCTGGGTGTCCGGGAGCATGGGAACCACAGTCTTAGCCCCAGTCCGCGCCGTTTCTCACCCGGGCTGGAGCCTGGTGATGAAAGATGAGGATCTCAGGCTGTGTTCTGCCACCCCCGAGCGGGAGTCTGTCAGCGTCCCTAAAGCCCAGCTTCACCATGGTGGAGAGGATGGAATGTAATCTAGTGCCTGCCTCTCCTTTCCTCCGTCCGAGTGGTGCTCATACACCCCAACAGCGAGGCCGAAGGCAGACCCACAGGTCTCAATCTTGTTACAAGCTCGTAGCCACTGAGTGGCCTATTTTGAGATCATCACTACATAGCCAGGGCTGGCCTAGAGCGGTGGTCCTCAACCTTCCTAACGCCGTGACATCTTAATACAGGTCCTCATGCTGTGGTGACCTCCGACCGTGACATTATTTCTGTTGCTACTTCATAACTGTAATTTTGCCATGGTTATACATCGTAATGTGGATATCTGTACTTTCTGGTGGTCTTAGGCGACCTCTGTGAAACGGCTGCTCAGATTTCCCAAGGGGTCACGACCCACAGGTTAAAAACTGCTGGCTTAGCACCACCATCCTCTTGGGCTTTACTAGGATTTAGCTGTAAAGCATTCTGCTTGTTTTGTGTGTGTGTCTTATAGAGGTTGTCTCTGTGCATGCTAGGCAGGTGGCTTACACTGAGCTAGAAACCAGCCCTTTTCGTTTTGTCTATTTATACTATGTCCTCCTCCCCCCAAGAATTTTGATAAACCAAGCACAGTGGTACGTGCCTGTCATCTCATCGCTCAAAGAGACCAAGACAAAAGGATTGTTTGAGGCTGTCCTGGACTGCACAGCAGATGTGAGGCTTGGAGAGGTCGAGGAATTTGCCGGAGGGTACCCAGCCTGTGGGAGCATTTAGCCTGCTATGGATGATACAAGATTTTGGGGGTATAATCAAAAGATAATAGAGGGGGTTGGCTGGGGCTTATAAACAGTATGTTTGAGGGGTTCACATTAAGAAAGAGGTCCTCACACTGCGTAGCTTCATCTATTACAAAAAAGCCTTAGGTTCGTGGGAGCAAGTCAGGGAATATTGTCAGAGGGAAAGATGGAAGGGTGTTAGATTGGTCACTAGAACCTCTGTTAAGAGCCAGCTCAAGCCAAAGCCAGGAGGGGAGATGGTGAGGCTGTGCTGTCGTGATAAAGAAGAAAATGTTGACCCAGTAGGGCAATTTCAGGAGGGAAGCAGAGAGCATGAAATTATTTTTCAAATCTTCCCAGGAGGTCACTTTCCCAAGGTTATAAAAGAAAGACAGTATTGTTGCTATTTGGGCCAAAGCAACTTGAAGGCAGGAAATGCCGGTTACAGCAAACACAGCTTAGGAGACAGTGATGACCACAAGGTTAAGGGAGGAGGACACGCCCAAACCAGCAAGAGCTTCTGGGCCAGAGAGGGCCAATGACTGGCCCAAGGCCACACAGCAAAACACGTCTGTGTCTCTGCTCTTCGCAGCCTCCTTCCTGTTACTCAGGAAGGGATTCACACCTGGGGCTCAATCCTAGGCTGATACTAATTAGATGGGGTGATCTCTGGTGGCCATTCTGCCTCTCTAACCTTTGGGTTCCCTTACCCCTAAAGGCACAGAGTTGAGATTCAGGGATGCATAGGTGGAGAAAGAAAATACAAGACAAACAACACGTGCCTTTATGCTCCCCTCCCCCATGGGCCTCCTCCGCGTGGCTCCTCCCACTGCTGCTATGAGCCAGAACCCCCCCCCGCACCCCCCAGTAAAAACTAGAGACTAGGTTTTGATAGCACCAGAGTGCAGAGAAGGAACCTCCACAACTTGAGTGTGAGAGGAAGACTGTTTTGACGATGTTCCCAGGAACAGTGAACAAAGCCCACACACCCCAGATAGGGAATCTGACAAAGTTCAGAAACCATTAAAGTCAGACTTGGCAAACTGTGGGGTAGTTTTACTGCGGTTACTTAAAGGAGCAGAACTGACTCCAAGATAGCTGTGTCATCAAAGCCCACCCCAGCACACGTGACACCTCACAAAGCCGGTTACCCGGAGCGTGCTGCCCAGCCTGCAGGCAGCTCAATAGGTTGGAGAGTATCCTTTCCTAGTGCTTCAGTTGATAAGAGCCTCGTCCAGGCAACTGGGCTCCTATGAGATCGATTCACATTTATACTAGGGAGGGGCCTAGTGAATCTGCTTGGTTTCAGGGACTTCCTGAAGCTGTTTTCAGTTGATGTCTTCCTGAGCCTAAGGAGCTCCTCTTGAGGATGCAGTTTCACCCCCTTAGCTCATCTGCTGATTTAACCTCCTGTAAATGCCCTGTGTCTTGGAGAGCTGTCCTCCAAGATAGAGAGTTCTAACCTCAGAGGAAACTGCTGCACAGCAGAATTAGGAGGGGGAGGGGGAAGCTTCCTTTTCACCCTGAGTTGTTGTCACCTCTCTTCCTCAAGGAGTCATGTGTTGCTGCTCCTTGCCCTGTGGGTGGGGAATCTGCCCACCCTCCTTCCGGGGCTGTAATTACCAGATTAATGAGCAGGAAACCCAAGGTGGGAGGTGCCTCCCTTCTCTGCTGACTCTTGGCTCTACTCCAAGTCTTCCCTGAGCTTGCCAACAAAAAGGCTGCTTTGGTCCATGCATCAGGCAGGGCATCAGGGGAGGAGCAGAGCATCTGCAGAGTTTGTTCCCCTTGAGGGAGATGCTGTGGTAGTCAGGGTTCTCTAGGGTAACAGAGCTTGTTGAACGAATCTCTCTCTCTCTGTCTATTTCTCTGTCTCTGTGTCTCTCTGTCCCTCTCTGACCCTGTCTCTCTTTTTCTCTATCTTTCTCTGCCTCTCTATCTCTGTCTGTCTCTCTCTTTGTCTCTCTCTGTATTTTTCTGTCTCTATTTCTCGGTGTCTATTTGTATCTCTCTATCTGTCTGTCTGTCTGTCTCTGGTCCAGCTAGTCCAACAGTAGTTGTCTACATATGGAAGGTTCAAGCATCCAGCAGTTGTTCAGTTCATGAGGCTGGATGTCTTAACTGGTCTTCAGTGTACACCAGAATCCTAAAGAAGGAGGCTCTCATGCTAGTGATAGAATGAACTTGCTAGTGAGGGGGCCAGGAGGAGGAAGGCAGAGAGAGAGAGAGAGAGAGAGAGAGAGAGAGAGAGAGAGAGAGAGAGAGAGAGAGAGATTCTATAGACTGTCAGCCGAAGTGTGACCCAGATTAGGGGTGAGCCTTCCTGCCTCAGAGAACTGGATTACAAGTGCATCTTCCTGCTTCAGATGATCCAGCGAGACAAGAAGTCCCTCTCTGGTGTGCCCAGCCAGCCAGTGTTTCCTACATACAGTCAAGCTGACAACCCAAACCAGCCGCCACCCCACCCCCAACGCTTGCTCGACCTGGATTTCTTGTGACATTTAAAGAGGAAATTTCTGTTGACATTTTCCAACCCTGACTTAACTTACCCAGCACCTGCCCCAAACACAGGCCCTGCAGCTTCCGTTGTGGGATGGTGGGTGTTCCTACTTCTGCCCTAGAGTGACGATCTCAGTCACAGTGACTAGGACCCTTCATTATTATGTCTTCTTGTTCCTAGTTCGCATGAAAATACTGAGGCCAACCGCGAAAACTTGTGCAGAGGATTTGGCCGAGATGCCGCACAAATCCTGAGCCCCAGTCTCTCCATGAGTATGGCGGACAGGATTTTTAAAAATTATCACTACACTTCAAAATATATTGTTGTTGGTGTCATTACCAACACCATTATCATTATTATTAGTGTGTGTGTGTGTGTGTGTGTGTGTGTGTATGTGTGTGTGTGCATGCGCGAATGAGAGCTTCACCTGGCAAACAGAGGTCAGAGGACAACTTTGGGGGATTAATTTTCTCCTTCAACCACGTATGTTCTAGGATTCAAACTCAACTCATCAGGCTTGTCAGAAAGTGCCTTTTCTGAAAGCCTACAGGGGAGTCGAGGAAGAAGTGCGAGGAAGTGGGGGAGGAGGGAAATAGAAGAGGGAGGTAGAAAGGGACTGAGTTTATCCTGGGCTGGCCAGCATCTTGGCACTCTCTTGTGCGGTCCGTGGATCAGAACCTGCGCGACACTGGCCCCTGGTGGTTAACTGTGGAAACACACCCATCTGACGCTGCTGCTGATTGCGGCTTTGGGGTGTGGGATGCTGGAGCTCAGTGGGGTGGGCCAACCGGTAGGGAAGAGTTGGTGTCAAGGACAGGGGGCTTCCAGGTGAGGTCGAGGCCTGAGCTCCTTCCTGCTTTTAAAGCAGCCATAGCAGAGTCTTCGCATCTGCGTGTTTTCTGACCCACCGTGGGCATGCGTGAATCTGCATTTCCCTTCTCTCCTTGACTTCCAGGATGCTCAGAAACAGACCATCCCGCTCCCAGCAACTGTTCAGAGAAGAGCGATTGCGTCGAGAACAGTTCAGTCTCTGACTGTGCGTTCTTTTCCATGTCTTATTCTTCTTACTTTGCTTTCGTGTTTTGTCTCTGTAGCCTAGGATGGAGTTGAACTGATTCTCCTGAATCAGCCACCAAAGTGCTGGGATTACAGACATGCGCCACCAACCCCAGGGCTCCTACCTTATTTTATGTAGTATATGTAATATTTTATAACGGGCATGTGTAATTTTGGTGTGGGCGTTGGGTGCATGTATGTTCCTGTGCCTAGGAAGGCTGGGAAGGTGGGGCACACCACAGTGGCATCCTCAGGGAAACATCTTTTGTGACTGATTCGATGAGGCTGGTGGCCACTGGGCCCCAGGGATCACTTTGTCTCTGTTTCTTTGGGGCTGAGATTACAGGCCAGTGTCACAGAGCCAGTATGGATTCCGGGAGACCAGACACAGCCCTAGTGCTTGTGCAGCAAATACTCTGCCAACTGAGCCATCTCCCCAGTCCTGATTTCATGTTCAGTTGCCTGGTTGTACTAAAACTGACCCTCACACTGTGTGTGTGTGTGTGTGTGTGTGTGTGTGTGTGTGTGTCTGTGCACGGTGCTTGTGGGGGTCAAATCCAGAGATTGGTGTCTGTTAGACTAGAAATCTACCACTCCATGCCCAGGTCTGACAACATATTTCTTAACTCTCTTTGTGGACCTGAAACAATGTCATACACTGGTTCAGAAGGGGCACACCCTCACCCTGCACACCCTCACCCTGCACACCCTCACCCTGCACACCCTCACCCTGAACACCCTCACCCTGCACACCCTCACCCTGCACACCCTCACCCTGAACACCCTCACCCTGCACACCTACACCCTTCACACCCTCACCCTGCACACCCTCACCCTGAACACCCACACCCTGCACACCCTCACCCTGCACACCCACACCCTGAACACCCTCACCCTGCACACCCTCACCCTGAACACCCACACCCTGAACACCCTCACCCTGCACACCCACACCCTGAATACCCACACCCTGCACACCCTCACCCTGCACACCCACACCCTTCACACCCTCACCCTGCACACCCACACCCTGAACACCCACACCCTGCACACCCTCACCCTGCAATCTACACCCTATACACCCTCACCCTGAACACCCACACTTTGCACACCCACACCCTGCACACCCACGCCCTGCAAGACTGGCTTTCCTCTTCTGTGCCTGGACCATTGAGTATTTCAAACATTCTGCCCATCCAGCCCCCCCTCTCTCCCTCAGGCTCTCGGCAAAGCCTCGGGTACTTGGGTAAGCCGGAGAACAAAGGTCTCTAGACCCACCCGGGTGTTCCCAGCCTCACTCTGCTTCACAGGCTCCACAGATGCCAGACTAGAGCCTCAACCCAGCCCAGCCCCCTCCTGCTGAGGCACCATGCCTGCCTCCCTCCTCCAAGCACACAGACAGAGCTTGGCTGGTCCACAGAGAGCCAAGGGCATCTCATAAATATGGAATGCCCTGCTGCGCAGAACAAGATACAGCGAGATACCAGAAGGGTGGATGCTGCTGGCTGAGAGGATCTCCTGGGGAATTCTGGGCAGGATGGTGGGACTAGGGTGGTGGTGGACTTGGAAGGAGAATATCAGTGCTGCATCTTGGCTCAGACCTGTTTGTTCAGCCTCACTATCCCTGTCTGTAAAGTGGGTCTGCTGCCAATCCCTGGTACCATACCAGTTGACGGTGCCCATAGCACCTGCAGTGCCAATCCAAAAATGGAACTCAGCAGGCCCTAAGCGTGCAGGTCCCTTCCTTGGCAATCTCTCCTAGTGTCTCCTGAGGTGACTGCACTGTAAACACAGTGGCCCTGTCTCCATGCAAGCAGAGGACAGGTACACAAAACCCATGAGTGGAGGAAGACACTATTACCAATCCAGACAAGTCAGCTGTGCCCCAGAGAGGGTCTGCATTTCTCTCACCCTTGGAGGGGTGCTTGAGGGCTGAGCTGCCTTCTACAGGAGACCTTTGTGAGCCAGGTGCGACCTGGACTGCCCTATCTTCGGCCACACGGGAGCAGACCAGTGACCAGACTCTCCTCCAGATTGGCTTGGGCATCTGTCTAATGTGTCCAAAAGGGCTTCCTGTTCAACGGTTCTGTCCACATGCAGACATGGAGGGTCTCCACCCTGGCGGTCCCTTCGCCAGGCTGAGAAAGGGCAAACGCCTTCCCTGAGGAGTCTCAAAGGCTATCGATGTATGTAGACGTGTGTTGCAGATGTTAGCATGCATTCGTACATACATGTGCATGCAACTTCATTGTGTGTGAGACTGTGTGTAGATATGTGTGCATATATGTATGTATGTATGTAAATGTGTGCAGTCATGTACATGCATGGACTTATAAGTAATTTGGTTTAAAATTCCATGTTAAAGTCAGTCCCAAATGAGGGTGTGTCTTCCAGGGGTCATGACCCTGTGAAGAACGACTTTATTGGGAAAGGAGAACCCGAGAGAATGAGAGGCTGTGCTGGGCTTGCTAGCCCGGGAGATCACTGAGTCAGCAGGCAGCCAAGGCCAGGGCAGGACTCTGAAGGCCGGCTTACAGCTTGCTGTTTGTCCTGAGGTCGGAGCAGCAGGGAGCAATGGATGAGGTCAGCCTGCATCTTTAGAATCTTCTGGAACTGGCAACGGAGACAGGCGGCGGCACTTGGCAGGGCCAGCAGGAGCAGAAACGTTTGGTGATTCAGTGTGAGGTGGGGGTGGGGTGGAGGTGGGATGACCCAGTGAAATGCTGGAGATCCAATGATGGGCGGGGGGGGGGGTGTGGGAAAGGCATACCCTGAGTTGGGGGTCTGTGGGGTCTCCCGCAGGGCTCGCCTCCCCCAATCGCAGTTGTGCTTCCCGGACTCTGGCCCCTCAGCATCTGCCGCATGCACAGCCTCGGGAAGCAGAAAGACTTTGTCCCTGCTTCTGAGAGGCGGAGGGAGCAGCTGGAGGCCTGGCCTCTGCCTTCCTCTCCGCAGTAGCTTTGCGATTGGCTGGGCGGCACCTGCTGGGCGGCCGGGAGCCTGGGAGCAGGTGCGGGGCATCTGCAGGACTGTTTGCAGACGGATGACGAGGCGGGCCGGAGGAGGCGAGCGCCCTGCCCTTCTCTCTGGTCCAGACACAAAGGGACAAAGAGGCTGAGCAAGCCGGGGAGTGGGGGCGGGGAGGGGGAGAGAAGGACAGGGCAGGGGCAGAGGGACAAGGCCTCTGTCTGCATGCAGACCCAGGCGCACAAAAGCAAGACTCAACAAGGAACGGAGCCTAGGGCCAGGAGGCTTGATGGCTGTCCTTGGGAGCAGGCGTCTTGACTTCCGAGAGCCTTGCTGTGGAGCTTACTAAATGAAGCAGAGGAGTGAGTCCTGGGTGCCCTGGACTTTACTTCACGAAGCAGGTGTAGTTCAAATCCTGCTGACAGAAAGAGTGGCCATGAGCTTGGTGCACGGAAGACACGGGGCACACACACGTGGACAAGCTCTGAGCACAGGGGCCTATTTGTGCCTAAGGCCCTTTAGGATATCTACCTTGGAATGGGTGGGTAGGGTCTTCCTCTGCAGGGGAGGGAGAGATTTAAGCCATGGGACAATCGTGGGAAGAAAATTTGGAGTTAGACTTGAGAGAGAGAGAGAGAGAGAGAGACAGAGATTTATCTGAGTCTTCCAGAGCTCTGCAAGAGAGAAAGGCAATGTTATGGGAGAGGGTGTTGTGGTCCCAAAGTCTCGTGATGAGCAGAGCCGCGGCAGAGCGTCTGCAGCCCCAACAGCGTCTGGACACAAAAGGAGGTGGGTTCCAGGCACCTCACCTGACCTTTCTGGGTCTTGGTCACCTGCCAAAGGCTGTGATACCCACCGAAGGGGCTGCTGTGTAACGGAACTAGGGTCTGCTGGGGGTTGTGAGAGCCGCCTGTAATTTGGGATGGTCAGCTGGGGTGTCCTGGAACATTTAGCCTGGCGCAGTCTGGGTGAATGCGGGACTGGGCAAGGTGGTCAGCTCGAGGTCTTTAGTGTGGAACCTGGCACGGATTGGCACAGGGAGGCAAGGCAGAGGCTCCCCAAGGTGCCTGGGAAGCCATTTGTATCAGGTCGCACAGCGGGTAGGGCCTTTATAGGGCCCACGGGAGCCAGAAGGATACTTTGAGTGGACAGAGAGAGGGGGTGTGGCAATGGCTCAGTGGTAACCAAAGTTTTGTCCCAGCTCTCACTGAAAGTGCTGCCAACATTTGTATTCCCAGCACTGGGGAGGAAGAGCCGAGCAGACCCCTGGAGCCCACTGGCCAGCCAGACTGGCTGTCATAGTCAGGGTTTCTATTCCTGCACAAACATCATGACCAAAAGCAAGTTTGGGAGGAAAGGGTTTATTCCGCTCACACTTCCATATTGCTGTTCATCACCAGAGGCAGTCAGGACAGGCACTCACACAGGGCAGGAACCTGGAGGCAGGAGCTGATGCAGAGGCCATGGAGGGGTGCTGCTTACTGGCCTGCTTCCCCTGGCTTGCTCAGCTTTCTTATAGAACCCAGGTCTACCAGCCCAGGGATGGCTCCGCCCACAATGGGCTGGGCCAGGGATGGCTCCACCCACAATGGGCGGGGCCCTCCCCCCTTGATCACTAGTTGAGAAAATGCCTTACAGCTGGATCTCATGGAGGCATTTCCTCAAGGGAGGCTCCTTTCTCTGTGATAATTCCAGCTTGTGTCAAGTTGACACAAAACCAGCCACTATACTGGCCTAATTAAAAAGTCTGAGGGCAGTGGAAAACTGTGGACAGTGAGAGACCCTCCCTCAAATAAAAAAGAACAGTTTCTGGGGTTGACTTCTGTGTTGGCTGGTTTTGCGTGTCAACTTGACATACAACTAGCCTCACAAGGGATACCCTGAGCAAGATGGGCAGCCACATCGGTGAACTCTGGGTTTGATTGGGAGCCCCTGACTCAATGAGTCAGTAGGAAGAGCCATTGAGGATGATTCCTAACATCAACCTTGGGGCTTCTGCATACATGTGAACACATGCTTATGCACATGTGTGGCCCCACACATGTGAGCATACATGTACATAAAGAGCTCACACACATGCAAAAAATATATATGACATTCCATACTTGAAAATAGAAAAATATTTTAAAATGATTTTATTTACTTTTAATTAGGTATGTGTGTGTATGTGTGTGTGTGCGTGTTGGGGTTATGTCCACATAAATTCATGTGTTAGAGGAGGCCAGAGAGGGCATTGGATCATCTGGTGCTGTGATTAGAGAGCCACCTGGCACAGGCACTGGGACCGGAACTCAGGGCCTCTTTGAGAACAGTATTGTTCTTAACCACTTAGCCGTCTCTCTGGCCCCCAGTTGTTTAAAAACATTTAAAACAGTTCTTTTCTCTGAAAGCTCACCTTTTATTGGAGACAGAAGCTTACCCACTTTAGAGGAGAATGTTTACCAGATGTCTGATCCTGAAAGACCCAGGGCACCTTCAGGTTTTCAGTTGATTAATAGTTTGATTTTCTAACTGTCAAATCTGAGAATGCCGTCTCACATACGGTGCATATGGCAGACACCGAGTATTCGGGGTTGATATGCTGCAGGTCCTGGCAGTGAGCAGTCACAGGCCTTGGCCCAGGGCTGTGACCCTCAGTGGAAGCATCAGGGCTGGAGGGATGCCTCGGTGGGTAAGAGTGCTTGCTGCACGGAGTGACTCAGATCCCAGCACCGAGTCAAAAACCAGGCAGGATCATGTGCACCCGTGTCCCCAGTGCTGCGGGGGCAGCAGCCTCGTGTCAGGCTAGTGAGACCCTGTCTCAGTAGAGGCAGGCAGAGAGTTATGTCCCATGTACATACACCCACATGCGTGCACACACACACAGAGGAAAAGAAACTGTGATCTACACAAATCACACACACACAGAGACACTAAATGTACCATACTTGAACACACGCACATTAAACATAGCTTTACCTATGTGTGCATGCATGCATGCACACACACACACACACACAAACACACACAGAGACACTAAATGTACCACATTTGAACACATACACATTAAACATAGCTTGTACTTATGTGTTCGAGAATGCACAAACACACACAATGAACACTTGCACACATCCACATAAAAAAGAAGCTTGGATCTACATTCACAAACACATACATATCATACCCCCCCCGCACACATTCAGGACAACCTGGGATCCACACAAACCACACACATACATACACATTCACACATATACCACACACTCACATTCACACATATATACATGAAAAGTTAGGATCTACATAAACTGCATAAACCACACACACACACACACACACAGAGTTTCAGGCATTTTGCTATGGCAGTAGAAAATGGATCCAGACAAGCACCCCGATTTGGCTGTTTCGGGAATGACCTAGCTTTTGGACTTGTTTTAGCTTTCTGACACTAAAAGCCCTGAAAACAACCAACCAACCAGTAATTACTACAGTTATCTGTGAGATTGTGAAACCTCTGTGTGTGGTGTGATGTCTGGAGGGTTGTAAACACTTTAGGGTCTGGCAGTTTCCCCACCCCTACCCCATTGACTTCATAGTAGCAATGGCCACAGTGACTTCCATGTTTGAACCAATTTGAGTCTCTCCTGGTCTGCGGGTTCCAGTAGGTAGAGATTTGTCTGCTGTGGCCCTCATGTGCCAGGGGTGGGCAAGTACTGGGTAGAGCCACCGTCTCTAAGCGTGGGTTCTTGTTTTATTGCTCAGTATGGACGCATAGTGGTGGTGGGAGGACTGGGCAGTGATGGGGACAATCCACTGTCCCTGTGGGGATGTTCTCTGTCACATTTCTATGCAGAACTCTGTTACCGTGAGGAGATGCTTGGGCTGTGTCTGGAGCCAGCCTAGGCGTAGGTGAGCTTCCTTCGGTTTATCCAAAGGACAGTGGGTAGGTATCCAGTTTCCTTGACCTCACTGGTGTAGTCGGGTGTGCCCCACACCACCTCCTGTGAAGAGGTGAGGATGGAGGACAGAGGGTTGGGGAGGGAGTCTGGTCCAGATTAGGGCGCCAACTTTATTCTCAAGTTGGAAGTCTGATGGTGCCTCTTCCTGTTGCCCTGACACCCAGCACTTAACAAGAGTTGGCTGCAGTCACTTTCAAGAAAGGCAGATAGGGAAGATGGACTGGTGTCTTGGGCATGGAGGGAAGTCTGCTTATGAACCATTGGGGCTCAAGGTGTCTGTCTCTTAACATCTTCCACAAGATGGGATCCTTGGGCAGCTATGGTGATGCTGGTCATGTCCATTAATTCTCCCTACTTAGGCGATGAGCTGGGGGTCAGAGTTACGGGAGTGGGGAGGTGGGGGGAATTCCCACCCTCACTGCTGGGCTGTGTGGGAATCCCACAGAAGCTGTGAGATGCTCCGTGTAGAGGGTGGATAGTGCAGGATGCTACACTTCATTTGATTTTCTGCAGATAAACAAAAGGCAGTCAAAGGTCCGCAGGAGAATGACCTCATGATGGAGAATCAGGGACAGAGGGCATCCAAACAACCCTAGGTTGGTTCGGGGGTCTGCTGGACATTGGGTCCGACCCCTTCTTCATCATCTGGACATTGGGCCCGCCCCTTCTTATATCATCTGGACATTGGGCCCGCCTCTTCTTACATCATCTGGACATTGGGCCCGCCCCTTCTTACATCATCTGGACATTGGGCCCGCCTCTTCTTACATCATCTGGACATTGGGCCCGCCTCTTCTTACATCATCTGGACATTGGGCCCGCCTCTTCTTACATCATCTGGACATTGGGCCCGCCTCTTCTTACATCATCTGGACATTGGGTCCGCCCCTTCTTACGTCATTCTTACATCACTCTATTTACATCTCACCAGAGGCTCTCAGTGCTGAGCAGTCTCTGCCCACATGGAACCCACAGCCTCCCCTAATGGTGGGCACTGTTGCTCTCCACTCTGCCCACTTCTCACCAGCAAGCAGGACCACAGACACTGCCGATACTTGAAAGAACTAATATGTCTCTCTCTGTGTGTGTGTGTGTGTGTGTGTGTGTGTGTGTAGGGGGAGCACAGAAGTAAGCCTTGAGTCTTTTACCTAGATGGATGTTGGAAATTGGACTGGTAGAGGATTCTAGAACGTGGTAGGAGAAAGACAGCTGACGGCTCATCTTCATCGTCAGCCTGTCTGGATTTGGAGTCACCTGGGAGACACTCCTCTGGATGTGCCTGTGAGCCTGTGAGGATGTTTCCAGGGGTTTGACTGAGGAGGACCCGCCCTGGGCGTGGGCAGCTCCATCCTGTGGGCTGGGTTCTGGGACTGACTAAAAAAAGAGGAAAGCGAGTTGAGCAGTGAGCTCTTGACTGCAGATGCGAAGTGACCAACCACCTCACACGTCTGCAGCCACTGCTTCTCTACCATGCTGGACTGCACTCTCGGACAAAAACGAGGCCGCCCTCGTGCCCCCTTTCCGTTCACTGCCAAGCTCTGTGACCTTCGGGCAGGGCCAGGAGGTGAAGCCAAGGTCAGCTGCTCTGTTCTAGGAATCGGGGACGAACACTCGGTTTTTTAACCAGCTTGTGTGAGAGCCGCATCCCTGGCAGGGAAGTAGCCGAGGCGTGCTGGTGCCCTTTGTGCCTCCAGCTAGGCACACCGTGAAGGGCAGGCTGGGGGCTCCCAGGGAGAGATGAGTGTGAAGACGACAGAACCTGAAAGCGTGAGTTCAAATCTCACGTGGGTCCCTCACAGAGGCAGCCACCCCTCTCCCCATCGCCTCTGTATGTGAGCTGTGAAGCTAAATGTCTGAAAATGTGAGGACCTGCCAGGGAGACAGCCGGGCAGGTCCGGTGCTGGCAAACTTGATCCCCAACTGAGCTCCGCCCCTCGGATTTCTGTCCGCGGTGGGAGGAGAGAGAACCTATTCTGCTGTCCTCTGAGCCTCACAGGCCCTCTGTGGGAGGTGTGCACACCCAACAATAAATGTTAAATTTCCTTTTTAAAGAACCAAAAGGTGATCTAGCTTAATCAAGGGGACGGCTTGGGGCCCGAGGGCCATCTTGTGTGGGGTGTCTCTCTCCTGCTTAACCCCCTGACTGGAAGGGAATAGAAACCCAGTTTGGGGAAACACCCATGCCCATACGGTCACATGCGGTCAAGGGCATGATCAGACCTGAAATTTTAAAGCCGAGGACCAGTGCGGGTTCTGGAAGTAGGTGGAATGTTCTAGCACAGGGTTTCCTCAACTGGGAGAGACATCGGAGTTGCCTTGTGGTCCCATTTTACAAGTTTTGGTCCAGCGGCACTATAGTGGGGCTTAGGAGGTGACAATTACATCATGGTCTCAAGGGTGTGGATGGTGCCTGGAGCATCACAGAACCGCAGCTTTTAGCGACTCTTTAGCACCCCTGTAAAGATTATGATGGTGCCAAGGAGTTCGGGCAGAGCAGATGCCAAAATTAGAGATGTCTGCCACAGACTTTGGTTCTGGTTCGAATCTTGCTGCTGCCCTGACCAGGGATCTTCCTAACAGAGTTCCCTGGGAACCACGCCCCGGCCCTGCGAGCCAAGCACGGATACCCGGTCCTTTTCTGGGATTCTAGGCAGCACTTCTCGCTTCAGCGCCAGGTCCGCGCGCCTCTCCACTGGCCAGCGTTGCTATGGCAGCGCCGCAGGCGGGGATGCTGAGGCCGAGGCTCGCAGTAGCCCCTTTGTGAGGCACAGGGAGAGATAAGCACCCCATCTCTAGCTGCTCGGTTCCCGGACCGCAAGATGGGTGCTTGTCCGGGCGCCCCACCCCACCCCCACGCCGGAGGCCGGGTGCAGCACCTCCGCCCGCCAGCCGCTCCTGCATTAAAATTTCATGGGCGCTGCAGTAAACGCGAAGACTACGCCGGCTGCGCTGGGGGGCCGTAGGGAGGGAGGCTGCGGACCAGTGCGGGGAGGAGTTTGTGAGGGGAGGCGCTTGCAGGACTCCCCCAGTTCTGTTAAGAGCTGGGCACAAAGAGCCCTTTGCACTCCAGCCTCAGGAGCGAGGAGCTGAGGTAAGCCGGGGTCGCCATTCCCACTCCCCGCCTCCCCGCCGTGCGCACCTGATCCTTGGGCGGGCGACGGGGGTCCCATAGTCCCAGGGCAATGGTGGACCGCGCTGAGTGGGTGACAGGGCTCCCAACCCGCAATGGCCAGATGTGAGGCTCCAGTGGATGGACCATGAGAATGGGGACACAGAGGGTGCTCAAGGTCTGGTAGTCATGGTCCGAGGGGGAACAAAGACCCTTCCCTTCCCCCACAGCTAGATGCACATGGGCGTGGGGACTCTGGTACACACCAACCCATAAGGTTCTCAGGTAACCCTCCGGGCTGGGGACTGCGCCCGGGCATGGAGGGTGGGGTAGTGGCTGGTGTCTCTTGACTCCCTTCCTCCCACGCCCAGCCCTTGCCCTGCCTCCACTTATGGGACTTGTCCCGGACCCGGGGCGTCCAGCGCAGCCTCAAACCCAATGCATCTCTGCGCTCTCATTGCGACATCGCTCTCGATGGTGACTGTACATCCTCGGGGAGTCACTGCTTTGGCACAACAGTCCTGCGAGCTGGTAAAAACCCATTTTAAAGACACGGAAAAGGAGGTCCAGAGAGGGTTAGCAGCCTGTCCAAGGTCACCCAGCCAGTGTTTTTTGAAACTGACACGAGGGACTCTGAAGCCCACATGGTATCTCTAAAAAGGTCTGGGATGACCCCAGAACTCACTATCTCTGCTCTTCAACCCTCCTGGGCTCCGAGACACTCTCTGCAGAAGCTGGGGGTTTGAGAGGGAAAGAAAGGTCCAGACCTCTCTTGATTATTACTTGGAAAGAGGAATCCGGGGACCCCTGCCCACTCTAGTCCCAGGCTCCCGAGCACAGGCCGACAGGCGTCGGGGATCTCTGGCGCGCACACCCCACTGCGGAAAGGAGTTGCGCCAGAAAAACGCCCCCACCTGCTGCAGGGAGGGGCTCAGGGAGCGAGGGCAGAGCGAGAACTTGCTGGAAGCCGGGTTTGTTTTCCTCAGCGCCAGCGTCGCGCTGAGCTGGGCGCAGCCTTGTTGCCTCCCCAGAGCGCTCTTCCCAGGAGGCGTCTCTGGGCAGGGATGAGTAACCCCACACTCCGGGGCTCCCCTCAAGTGAGCCAATGTCCCGCCACGTGGCCCCGCGCTGCGTCAGCACATCTAGGGCGGGGCTGCACATCTGAAGGTACTCAGAATCAATCCTGATCCCGGAGGAGGGGTGTCCTCTGGGCCCGAGAACTGCCTCCACTCTCACCCCAGCTTCAGGTGAGGGCAGCAGTCACGGGGGGGGGGGGGGCAGACGGGTTCCTGTGGCCACTGCATCTGCTCCCTGCCTTGGGAGGGCACTGAACTCACACTATCCTGAGTTTGGCTGATATCCTATTGAAAGAATTCTAGGTTAACAGTTTTAACCTCTGCACTCGCTACATTTTGTCTTTTGCTAACCTTTGTGATTAAAAACCGGTCTGAAGTCTGCCCTACGCTGACCTTGCAGAAAATTTAGCCCATCTCCCCACCCCAAAACGGTGCTTGGTGGGGCGTGGGGTGGGCACACATTAGACATCTTCAGTGTCTCAAAGAACTTTTCCAGCCGGTTGAAGACAGCCTCTTTTAACAACCATAGAAAAATGAGTGTTGGCCAGGCACGGTCCTTGCAGTCTCAGGGCTTGGTGGTGTGAGGCAGGAGGATGGCAAGTGTGATAATAGCCTTAGCTACAAAGTGAGTTTTGAGCTAGCTAGAGTTATATAGTGAGACCCCGAGTAAGAAAGGAAAATGAGAGAGAGATAGGGATAGATAGAGACAGACAGACAGAGAGAGAGAGAGAGAGAGAGAGAGAGAGAGAGAGAGAGAGAGAGAGAGAGAGAACAGGAATGAATAGAGAGAGAAGGGAGACCATGCAAAAGCCAGGCTGGCCACTCACCCATCATCTTGAGATGACATCAACACCTAGGAGGCTGAGGCAGGAGGATTACTGTTTTTGTTGTTTTGTTTTGAGGTAGGATCTTACTATGTAGACCAGGATGGCCTGGAACTCACAGAGGTCCATCTGCAACTGCCTTCCAAGCACCAGGATTAAAAGAATCCTTATAATCACCTACTGTACCTGGGTAAGGATCACGGATTTGAATCCAACCTGGGCAATATCACCGCAGCCTGCCTCAATAAAAAAAAATTCTATTTATTTCCTTGAAATCCACCTTTCTAAATTGAATGGAAACAAGAATTTCGAAGCTTTGGGAAAGGCAGGAATAAGTGAAAACTCCATTTTCACTGAAACTCACCTCTCACAAAGTGCTAGGGCTCATTGTGGTGTTGGCTTCACGGGAAACTTCCCTCCTGCTGCCCCCTCCCATCCCCATCAGACCATTTTGTATTAGATATTTTTCCCCAGCTCAGCTCACACCCAAACCGCCCCCAAGTTTACTCATCAGAGTTGTGGAGAGAACGGCTGGGAGCAGAGGTCTGTGTGTGAATCCTCCCCAGCATGTAGAAGTCAGGAGTTTCCTAGCCTCAGTCTCTTCAGCTGTAAAGTGGGGTCATGTTCTTGTGGAGGGGAGGGCAGACTTTGTAACACACCTGCTGGGCCAGCTCACTTATGTGGTATCTGTCTTGGTCTGGCTCTGTGCCTCTGTGGACAGTGCTACCCTTCTGGGTGACCTTCTGCTGTTGGGACAGCATACTTCTGGGGCACTGGGCCCTTTGTGCAGGTTCAATGGGCCAGTGAATAGCTTCTGGGTCCTCTGTTCCCAGAGGACCCCCACCCTCGCTTTGAGGCCTGTCTCATTTGTCATTCTGAGAAACAATAGTCAGGATTCTCAGAGGCACCAGCTGGCTGAGGGTGACATCTGTCTCTTATTCTTCTCTGCACTGATGGGGCAGGTGTCCCCTCTCTTTCTTGGTGCCAGGTGGCTCCTCTGGAGGAGCCAAGGGGAATGAGAGTGTTGACCATTGTGTCCCCGAGGGGCTCTGAGTTGAAGATAATAAAAACAAACCCTAGCTTACCCTGGTGCAGCTGCTGTGGGGAAGAGAAGTTGCTTAGATCTGGGCGGTGCCATGTGTTCGCGATCTCAGCACTTGGTGGGTGGAGTTCACAGTCAGCAAACTCTAGGCCAGTATGGGCTACAGGGGTTCCTCTCTCTCTTTCCATCCTTCTTTCTCAAAAAGAGGGGGAGGGGGAAGAAAGAGAAAGAAAAAATGCCCTTGCACTTAGATATTAGGGGGTGAGAAAACAGAGACAAAGGTTACCTGACTGCCCAGCAATTTTGATTGGTGTCAGGTTTCAAACCTGGATCTAACCTGTGCCAGTGAGTGACTAGGTGCCACCTGTCCCTTAAAAGGGGACTTAATGATTCTCCCCGGGGACATGAAGGCAGCTGCAGTAAGCAGATCTGGATGCACATTAAATATACACGAGTGTCCCCGGGGTCTGTGGGTCTCATCCCCCATCTGTGTCCACAGCTCCAGTCTCCTCTGTAGAGCAGCGCCCACGACCCAGTTGGTCTTAGCTGGCTTCCCTTCTCCTGCTTTTTGCTTTTCTTTCCACTCTTTGGCTCCACGTGTCCTCTTTTGTGCTCTGTCTTCTGCCCAAGTGGCAAAGCTCCTTGCAGCTCTCTGGAAGGTGCCACTTGCATTCCCAGGGGCTTTTGGAGCTCTGGGTACCAGAGCCTCCAAAGCAGTTTGTGTCAGCAGCTCATGTCTGCCTCCGCAATTGGAGCAGAGATTTTATCCCTGGGTCAGGCAGAAAGAGCAACACTGGGACCTCAAGTGCAGCCCTTGGCCATTTCCCTCGCAGCTCTTCACCTTGATAGGAACCAAACCATGTACATTTCTTGGACACTGTGCATGTATGGTATAGTCAGAAGCCTCACGCCCTACGGAGTGAAGGTCCCATCACCTCATTTAACATTTGCAGTGAACGTGATGTCACACACTCATTCCATGGACAGGGGACTGAGGCTCAGCTCAGCACTTGGGAGACCAAGAAAAAAAGACCTTAAGTTTGAAGGGAGTCTGAGTTTGAGGCCAGCCTGGGCTACATGGCAGGACCCTGTCTCAAAAGAAGAAAGACAAATGCAAGGTGCAGAGTCACGCTGGGTTCTCTGGGTTCCATGCCTATGCCCTTCCCCTCTCTGAGGAGTTCTGTTGTGGCGATACCACAGTGTGACCAGCCCTGGACGCCTACCTCTCATTCCTGTCTTTCGTTCTTTGATAGTCAGAGGCCTGTCTATTCTCATCACATGGACATGGCTGACCTGCCTCAGTGGTACCTGGGAGTGAAGCAGAGACACTGGCTGTGGAGGCCAATGGCATTACCAAGTTGGCTCTGTCCACAACACAGGGACTAAACCTCCTGAACCTCAAGGTATGAGAGATCCGTGTCGCGTGGTGCTAGTCTTTTGTCCAGGCTTACATAAGGGGCTCCTGGTCTTGGCTTTTGGTGGGGGTAGAGCCATGAGCCAGGTGCATAGCCACAACCTGTGGCCATGAGCTTCTCAGCTTGGGTCCTTCCATCCTGCATAAATACCTTTTGTAGAAAAAAGCCCCACAGTTGTGTGATTAGGTTGTTCGTTTAGAATTTGTACAAAATAAAATTAGTGTTTTGGGCAGGTAGAGTATTTTGCCTGATATTTAGAAAGTTCCAGGTTTGAGCCAAGCACGCTAGGTTCTGGATGGGGTACCACAAGCCTGCAACCCCAGAAGTTCAGAGTTAACCCTGGCTATGTTGTGAGTTTGAAGCCAGCCCCGGCTGTTTGATACTCTGTCTTAAAACAAGCCAGCAATAGACAAACAGTAAGACACCAAAAACCAGGGGTTGGAGGGATGGCTCAGTGACTCAGAGCACTGGCCGCCTTTGCAGAGGACCCAGTTTCATGTGTAGCATCCAGGGGGTGGCTCACAACTGTATGTAACTCTAGTTTCAGGAGGTCTGATTCCCTCCTCTTCTCACCTTCTTAGATACCACACACACACACACACACACACACACATACACACACAAACACATGCCACTCAGACTCAAACATTTTTAAAAGCTTAAAAATTCACCCCTAAACAAAAGAAATGTCTGTGTATCTCTTGCCTATGTGTCCCCTCCTAGGCCCAGCCTTCACAGGGCCAGTGGCTGAGACCCCCACTGCAGGTCAGGCATATGCCCCTTGGTCCTGCCCTTTCTCAGTAACTCAACCCTTTCTTGTATAGCTTAAGCACAGTGTCGCATTCCTTTTTCAAGGGTACAGGCCATATATTTTGACCACAGTTTCACCACACCCTGCAGTTCTGTTTTATGACACTGCCATATGTCTATTGGGCCCCCCATAGACATACCCTCCCCCCAGATTGTCCAAATCTGGGAACCCATTCCTATTTTACACCAAGCCACTGTGAGCAGTAAGCTACTTTGTATCATTCCTCTTTGCCCTTCTATGGACATTTTGTATAAAATTGGCCACACCCACTACTCATTTTAATTTTTAAATCTTGAGCAGGGTGAGGAGATACAGACAGAGAGCCAGAATATGAGAGAATCCAGGCTGGTCTTGAACTCATGACCCTCCTGTCTTAGTCTCCCCAACGCTGGTTTTCCAGGAGGGTGCTACCACACCCAGCTCTGGGTCTGACTTTTCTTAGCACGGCTTGTGTGGTTTGTCCAGGGTGCTCAGATCCATGCCACTGTGTCCCATCTGTTCCTTAGGGATTTTAACTGGACCCATGTTTTCTACCTGGTATATCCCCACCAGGATTGTATGATGGCTGAATATAAATGCAGCCTGTGTTTCTGCTTAGGGGTTGTACTGCTCGTTTTATGTCAACTTGACACAAGTTGGAGTTATCACAGAGGAAGGAGCTTGCCTTGAGAAAATGTCTCCATGAGATCCAGCTGTACGGCATTTTCTCAACTAGTGATCAATGGGTCCATTGTGGGTGGGGTCATCCCTGGGCTGGTGGTCCTGGGTTCTATAAGAAAGTGTGAGCCAAATAAACCCTCTCCTATTCAACTTCTTGCTCATAAGGTTTTGTGCAGAAATAGAAACCCTAAGACAGGGGCCATGGTCTGTGTTTCTGAATTCGAGCCACTGATTAATTGGTAAAGATCCTGGCTGAGTTTCTAGAGTAATGACTCCGAGTCACACACACACTGCACGTGTGGCGTTGGAGAGCCGTAGCTTCACCCTGGGTTGTGTGGCTCCCACACCCACAGCTTTTTTTTTTCTACACCCAGTCAGCCTGACCTGAGAACTAGGGTTCTTTGGAAATTTCCACTGTCCTCACAATGACCAGGATTCTTGGTCTGTACCCTGTGACAGGGCGCGTTTGTTCACAGAGTTCCTGCTGGTTCCCAGGTGGCAGAAGAGTGAAGGGAAAGGTCACAGCCACCCTGCAAAGCTGCCTTGCAGATAAGTATCCCTTCACTAGCCTGCCCGCTCTCTGCTGGTGCATGAGAAAAAGGGTCAGCTCTGGAACCCCGCAAAAGGAAGGTGGATGGTGTCCTGTGACTCTGAAAGATGCCATTTGTAAGCTTGAACAGGCTACTTGGTCGTGCAGACACGGGGACCTCCTCAGGGTTCCCCACTTCTTCCATTCAACTCCAGGATTCTGTGACAAGAGGCTCCATCCAAGAGCGGCTATGAGATGTCTCACCTGCCCTGGCTCAGGGTTTGGAGGAGAGATGTAGCATGACTCAAGGAAAGAGCGAAGCTGAGTCCTGGGGCGGGATTCCCGGGGCGGGATTGCACGACTCCCTTCTCTCCTCCACCCCCGTGACTTGCAGTGGCTCACACGAGCCCTGTGCTACCCTCTGGCCACCTGTTCTTTGTTGTGAGAGTCACAGGAAAGGATGGGGACTGAGGTGGGCAGGGGGTCACTTTCATTTCTCAGCCATGTCTTGAATGGTCGCTATAGTGCCCTTGTCGGGGTAGGGCAGGGGTCGGAGAGAGGCACAGGTTTCCAGCAGCCATGACAGTACTAAGCTCAGAGTTCCAGGTCCCACCCTGTCTACCACCTTGTCCACTAGCTGCCCGGTTTTCCTGGGTCACACAAGAACCCACAATTCTCTAGGTGACAAAGGAGGAGGCAGATGGCTCCCGAGCCAAGGCAGGGCTTGGGCATGGTTGTCTCCTGGGCGGGGCAGGGGAGGTGTGGTGTGGCGGTGGGGGGCTGGCTCTTCTGTCTTCCAGAGTCATTCTGTGATGTCTGTGTCGGGGAGGAACTAGGAGCTAGGCCTTCCATGATGTGGATGGTGTAATGTCGGTGACGTAATGAAATCAGGTAAGGGTGAGAAGCATGCTTCCTTTTAGGAGGGTGGGTGGTCGGTCCTCTGTCTCCTCTTCCCTCCCATAACCAGCTCTTCTGCCTCTGAGGAGACCTGGGGGCCAGAAGCAGAAGGCTTGCTGTGCATGGCATGGCCTCATTTTGGGAAAAAGAGAATGAGAACAATCTGAAGCCCCTCCCAGTTGAGGTTCTGGGGGCGTGGCCATCGGGGGGCGTGGTCATCTCACACAGATATGAACCTGACCTTTAAGGTGGTGATGCTGGATGTCCAGGGGTGAAAGACAGAGAGATGGGTCCCACCCTCTGAGATCTTCAAATACGGAAAAACACATTACCACAGCTCAGCAAGACGGTGAGCTCTCTGCCCTGTGGGGTGCCTGGTCCGTGTGTGGGGTGGGGTGTGCACAGGGTCTCAGCTGAAGCCACTGGGGACTCCTCCTGAGTTGGCTCCACCCCTTTTCAGACCTTGGCCTCCTGGAGTCAGTCTGGGCCACCTGCCGTTGGCTTCTGCTGATCCTTTGTGTGAACCCCATCTGTTGGTTCCTTTTTACTACTTCCTGTCTAAGTTTATTCTGCCAGATTTGTTTCCCAGGCTCTGCCAACCTGTTCCGTGTGTGTGTGTTCGTATGTTGTGAGCACAAGACATAGGCGAATGGTATTTTGGGTGAGCTCACCTTCTTTCATTGCGCCTTCCCCAGGCAGCTCTGTGCATCTCCAGACCCTGGTCTGCCTTGGAGCCCTGGGGATCCCTTGGATTCTGACTTCATGGAACCGGGGAGCAACCCGTCCCCCTGAAGACCCTGTCCTTCCCAGTACCTGAGATGGAGCTCCCTGAAGAAGAACCATTCCTGGAAGATACACTGCTCAGAATTCACTCTGCCTCTGATGGACAGCTCCAGGGTGGGGGAGGCTGCAGTTTATAGCCCTGGGGCACCGGAGGCCTCTGGAGATGGGCGGGGCTAGGCTCCCCCCTGGCCACAGGATGGTGTCTCAGAGGACCAGTGGGTATGGCAGGGACTCCTTGGGCATGGGTGAGGAGCTGCTTGGGAGGAGCTCAATGTCTGTCTTTTGTTTTTCTTTCTCTTTTTTTCCTTTCCCTTTCCTTTCTCATTTTCTTTTTTTTCTTTTTTGTCTGTTTGCCGCTTGGGTGATGGATCTGTTTGGGTGTTTCCTGGGTGAGGCTTAGATCCCTGCTGGATGTGGGGAAAGGCCAGCCAGCCAGTGCTGGCCTGGGAGGAGCCCGGCTAGCCCCTGCACCATGGAGCACAGGAAGGGACCTTGGAAAGAGAAAGGGGGTGCAGGAAGGGGGTACACTAAGATAAGGAGACCCAGTAGGGAAGTGAGCAGCTCCTGCTTCCTCCAGTCACCCAGAATGGGCTGCACCCAGTCTGTAGTTACGAAGGCTTTGCCCAGGACACCGGAGTGCTCAGCCAGAGCCACACTCCATGTTGTGTAGCTGCTGAGGGACAGAGGCTGGCACACATTCCCTCCTCAGGGTGCTGTGCCCAGAACAACCTCCTGTTCATTCTTGTCACAGACCCTCCTGGAGGAGATGGTCCTACGACCAGCAACGGAGCAGCGTTTGGTCTTCCTTAGGACAGTCTAGAAACAGGAAGCCCTTGACAGGAGGGAAGGTGGGGCAGTTGTGTATTTATTCTTTATTCAGGGCTGTGGTGCTCAGCCTCCAAGACTCACACCACAGGGCTTGAGGCTGGCATAAGGGTGACAACCTTGCTGTTCCAGGACTCAGGCTTGTGACCTCATCTGAGCTTAGACCCATTCTTGGTGTTCTTGTCTCTCCACACCTTCACAGAGGGGCTGAGAGGACTCTGACAGGGCGGGGGGCGGGTCTCACAAACATGAGCAGCCAGTGTCCCCTTCAGAGTCCCCTCTTAGGGAGGAACAGATAAATACAAGATAGGTACAGATTTGCTGGCACTGTGCCAGGTGTCTTGGGGACATGGTGGCTGCAGAGCTAGCTCAGGTCTCTGGGTGCCTTCTACAAGTTTCCTTGTCTCTATCAACTCTGATTTCCACATTGTCATATGGGCTATATGCTGTCCTGGTGACCCAGACAGCTCTCAGAGGGCCCCGTGCCTGGTTCAGTACCGGGCTCTCAGATACACCATACGGTTCTGTTCAGTGGGAGTTTAGGGAGTTTTAGGTGAGGCTTCATCTGGGTTGGGTACTGTCAGATCCAGAGGCTTTTCTGGCTGGGCCGCTTGGGTCTGCCTTGCTGACCAGTCTGAGGCAGCGTCTACCTTTGGTCTCTGTTGTAGCTTGCAGTGTTTTCCAGAAGGAGAGGAACCTTGTTTCCTGCTGAAACATGGAGTCTGTCATGGTTTTTTACTGTGAGCCATCTTGGGAAATATAGGTGCTGCCCAGCCGTACCTCAGACATTTACAGTTTCATAGTCAGCGGAGAGAAGCTGTGTCCAGGAAGAATTAGACAATGAGCAGTCAAAGGAGGCCATAGTGGGGGAGAAACCCCCAGCTCTGGCGCTAGGGAGAGGCTTCCTAGCCAGGCTGACCCAGCGGGGCTTTGCAGGATGAGAAAGGTGTGGCTTGGCTGATTGCTTTTGGGAGGAAATTAAAGCAAAATTCAAATTGGTCACGTAGAGCGCAGGACTTCTCAGAGCCCTGAAATGCCAAGGAGGAGCTCAGATAACGCAGGACGAAACATTTCCTGTCTTTGCTGGCACAGAATTGTTTTCTTACTGAACATCTAAAATGCTGGGAGACAGAGGTTGGGCTTTCGAAGCGCCAAGGGTGATATCTAGAGTAATTAAGGAGTGCTCAGGTGTCCTGGTGTCACCTGGGAGGAAAGAGAAGCTGGAGGGTTGGGGGTTGGGGAAGTCCAAGCTTTGCCTTAGGACTCAGGCCAGTTCCTTGAGGAGGGCAGGGTAGGTCAGTGGTGGGAGCAGCCAGAAGCCAGGGTGTTGGTGATAGAAGAGATGTTTATTTCCTAGCAGAGCAGCTCTGAGGGTGGATGGGTTAGCTGTTTTGTGGAAAGATGGTGTGTGTGTGTGTGTGTGTGTGTGTGTGTGTATGCAAATGTGTGAGAAGATCCTTCTGGGAAGGGGCTGGCCACAACCAGGCAGGGGGTTTGCACTGAGAACAAGCTGGCATAAGGGTGATTCATTTTTGGCAGATATGAAGTGTTTGTGGGGCTCTTGAGACCCACAGCCTTGAAATGGAAGCTCTGAGCTTCCAGCATGGGTCACGGAGGTCAGGCTTGATTCCTGAGGGGTGCTGATAGGGAAGGAGAAGCAGACCCCCTGCCCTGGTCGGGTCCTATGCCCAGGACGGTGGGGACAGGAGGCCTGTGGCGGTGGTGGGGTGGTGAGAAGAAAGGCTGCATGGTGTGATTAACCTACTAACCAACCCAGGGCTCGGCCAGGACGCTGTGGCACGTGACGAGATGCCTGGCCTTCTGTCAACCGACTAATCCACTAACCTGGCCCGAGCATGCCCTACTAACCCTGCAGCAGCCAAACCCTACTAACTCTGCAGGCTGGGGGCCTTCCCAGAGGCTGGGGCGTGGAGCAGACGAGGCTCAGGAAGGCTCTGCCTGGAGGCTGGGATCTATGTGCAGACCCGTCCGAAAGGACAGGGCATGCTAAGAGACTCACCAACTCTGCCGTTTGCTGCTGGTGGAATGGGACCCTTCTACTTCCCCTGGTGCCTGTGGTGAGGTGACAGAGATGTTGCCACATGGCAGGGACTTCAACATAGAAAAAGACACGCTGAGGGCGGGGTGCAGGGGACTTGGTGGTCCGTCCTTCCCTGTGTTCTGCACACAGACCCTCCTACCTGGGGCAGACACGTGCTTTGAACCCTTAACGTCTCTTGCCTTTCTCCCCTCTTGCCAGCTTTCTCTCCCATAGGCAGCTCTTTTGATTACTAATTGTCTAACCCCGGGGCACCCCACTCGCACCCCGCTGCCCCTTAACTAACGACCCCCGCTGCCTTCTCTCTAGTGGCTCCTGTGTGTGTCTGCTGGTGCTGTGCTCTGACCTACTAACCCAGCCCTACTAACTGGTTTCTCTTCTTACTAACCCAGCCCTGCCGAGCTCTGGGCCTCCTGGGGGCTGGTCCCTCCTTTTGGCAAGCAGATGTCCCCAGGCTGTTCAGGCCAAGTCTGAGGCAGGGGACAGCCATATTGGTGATGCCCAGAGGAGGAGGAGGAGGAGGCTGTCCTGTGGACGTGGGACGCTGGGCTCCGAGCATGACCTCTCTCCTCTGTGCACAAGTCTGGTTGCCACCAGGAGTGGATGGGACCAGGGGATCTTGTGGGAGCCAGTGTGGTGCCTGCGGCTCTAGAATTGGCATTTCTGGGCCTTACCTAGCCGGGGCCTTCTGTGATTTAGGGCAGGGAGAAAGGGGTAGGCTGACCATCTTGTACAGGAGCTCAAAGGTGTGTGTTTGAACCTTAATCCTACCTGGAAGCTGTAAATGAGTTTCCTAAGCAGGAAGCACGTGAAGGGGCATTTCCCCGAAAAGTTGCAGAGCAAAGTCAATCACAGCCCCTGTGAAGCCTGAGAAGGCAGCTGGAACCTGTAAGAGAGCCTTTCTCTCCACCTTTCTGAGAAGAGATGGCCAATGACCAGGAAGAAGGTTTCCCACATAGGTGGTCAGCTAGCCAGACCTTTCCCACCGAGGGGGGAGGGCGTTTTCACACAGGAAGTGGGTTCGAGGATATCCTTTTCCCACTCCACCCTTAGAGAGGACAGGCTGCCAGCTGTCACGAGGCACAGCCAGGGAAACCTCGATCCAGGGCCTTAGGGTTTATGGGAGGGGTAAATGGGTGCTGGGAAGGGAACCCTAGAGGCCCACAGGCTGATGGGAAGTCTCAGCTCCGGAACCTGTCACATCCATGCCTCTGCCCCAGCCAGCCTCCCCCAGAGCCCGCCAGAAGCTAAGCCAGGGCCACACCTGGGGGTGATTTCATGCCTCACCTCCAGTAGGCTCATGGCTTCTCTGGGCTAACCTCTGGCTCCTGTGCACTAACTCCAGCTCTCCCCCAGCTAATCCCTGCCTCTCCCTGGCTGCCCCAGGGGCTGAGCACTAGCAGCCAGCCCCGCCCATCCGGGGGGCTTCAGCCTCCCGACCTGGCTTTGGCCGGCTCCTTTGAACCACCTCTTCCTCTGGACTAATGTATGCCTTTCTGGTCTGTTCCTTTCGGCAGAAATGAATGGCTGTGGATTTCTCTCTGACTAACAGGTCTCACTGTTACCACTAACAGCTTGGATGGCAGCGTGGCTGGCGAGGGACGGGCGGAGGTTCTGAGTTTGGTTGCTATGGGGATGATGTAGCAAGTTAGAGTAGACACGTGACCGGTCCGGGTCAGAGCTTCCAAGTGTCAATCAAAGTGGTAACCAGGCTGAGGTGTGGCTCAGCCCAGAAGAAAAGATACTGTCTACTGAGCGTCTTGGTGTGGCGGGATGTACAGCCAGCCTTCTATGGGTGTGGTTCCATTCAGAACCTTAACATCTGCAGTGGCTGTTAGCTCCTGTAAACTACCATGTACTTGCAAACAGTTCTCTAAGTGGCTCTTAGCTCATGCAGGTACCTAAGACACCTGTCTGGTGGGCCCAACGTGTTATTCACGGACTCATTGACCACAAGGTCATGGCCTGCCTGGAGTCCTTGTTTAGGAGATTTACGGAGTTTTGGTCCTATGACATCATCAAGCTCCAGATAGAAGTATCCAGAAGGGCTGAAAATTCTTCAACACTTAAGTTAAATAGCTTGATCTTCCCCTCTAAATCTTCTAAGGTAGCACTTTTACACAGGGTAGGTGTGCTGAGGGAAGGGAGTGTGGCTGGCAGAGATTTAGGGATGCTTAAGGCAAAGGATAGTCTTCTGTGAGCAGGGACAGAAAGCCATGAGGCTGGGGGACCCTTGTGGAGCTTGGGGTGACACCAGGGTAAGAAAAGGGAGCTTGTTTCACCAAGAAGCATAGAGGTCAGAGCCTAGGATACTGGAGGCTCACGGACAGGCTGCCTGATCAGTGTTGTGAGAGCTGCTTACCCACGGGCTTAAGACTGTAGAGATGCCAGGGAGCCCAAAGAGGGGCCTGAGCCACAGAGGAACTGGAGACACCCGGTAGGAACGTAGGAACGTGGGTTTACCCTACAGGTACGGCTCGTCTGTTCTCTCTGCTGCCCCCTTATGGCCAATCTGCCTCATTTCATCAACAGTGCCCAGAGAAAGGCTGCACAGGGCTCTCTGCTCCAGACGCTGAGACTAGACAGGAGCCTTCTCAAGGAAGGCGTAACAGGGTCCCAGTTTGGGACAGTAGCTGGTCCTCATGGCTGCAGTTATGTGTGATGGGTTCAGGGCACTGAAGGGGGCAGGAATTAGGAGAGCTAAGATGAGGCAGGGAAGGCTCGCTGAAGAGGGATCATGCCAGCCCAACCTTGACAGGCACGGAGGGCACAGCTGGAGCCACACTCACTTTAGGATTAGAGAGGATCCAAACAAGTCTGGGGGATTCCCGAGGAATCGTATCAATGAGAAGCTCGGGGTGTGGCAAGTCCCAGGTCTTGTTGGCTGTAAACATGGATTTTATCCCGTGGGACACCAGGCACAGTCTGCAATTTTAACCTCAGCACAGGCACGTTAGAGACAGATCTCTGGGGTCTGCCTGCCTAGCATCATACGGTCTGAGAGGGTGGCAGGGCTGGAGTTCTTGACCCAGCCCAGGTGGGACAGGGGGGAGCTTGCGGTGTGTGCTAGCCCCGTTATAGAAAGCACCAGAACTTCTGGTAGCTGGGAAGACACTTCAGTCCACTGGAGAGGAGCAGGGTTCATAGTGCACCACCCTCAGTGGGGATTGTGGGAGATCCCCAGAAATCAAGGAACAGAGGGGACAGCAAGGAGCTTAAAAACGTAACACAGGTCCCAATGTGTGTGCCTTCTCCAGAAGATCTGGGGGTAGGTGGTGGTGGTGATGGTATGTGTGTGTGCATGTGTGCGTGTGCATGTGCGCACGCACTCTCGTGAGCATGGGCATGAGATAGGTGGTGGAGAAAAGAGAGACTATAACTCGAGAAAACCGAGTCCCTGAGGCTCGTTCTAATGGCCCGCATTTGGGCTGCACCTGCACCCTAATTCCGTTGAACTTTAGGTTTGTTTTGAGCAGGATCCTGTGGGTGCAAGACTGGCCTCCAGTCTGAAGAAAGAGGTCATAGCCTGGTTGGAGGGAGGAGCCACCGTAGCTCCTCCCCGAGGGTGGGGCTGGAGGCAGTGAGGACAGCTTGGACATGCTCAAGTTGGGGCTCCCGTGCAGCCGCTCCGGGAATCTGTCTAGGGACCCTTTGTTTTATAACCATCCCAGCAAAGATATCTGTTCCATGTTGTTTCTACCGAGGGAGGTATAGTGTGGGCCCCGAAAACCTGATGTAGATTAAAAGATGTAGCTCTTTCGGTGGGTCCAGCCACAGTTACAGGGGCGGGAGTGTCTTTTGACTTTCATATTTGTAGCTGCTTCTGTGTAAGATGCCATTTTGATATTAAAACCGCTACACATTGGAGAGTGACTGGTTAATGAGGGGAGGATTGTGTTGGGGGAGGAGCAATACCTCTGTCGCAGGGTGAGCTGAGTTGCTGGTGAGCCAAGACATCGGGGCCAAAGAAGAACTCATTTTTATTTTATTAAAACATTCGGGCAAGATGGCCCAGCCAGTGTAAAAGCTCGACGTGCAAGTCTGATGACAAGCGAGCAAGTCTGATGGCAAGTTCGATCCCTAAAACTTACAGAAGGGAGAATGAAGCGCACCGACTAGCCTGCCTGGCCAGCTGAGCTTCAGCTGTCTAGAGAGGCCCTGTCTCAAAACACCTGAGGTTGACCTTTGACAGTCACACACTGGTGACAGACATTACTAGTTGATCACCCATCCCTCTTTGGGAACTTAGGTGTGTCTTTGAGATCTTTTTCAGAACAAGGTCCTGGGTAACTAGAGTGAATTGTCTGCTTGGGTGTTTCGAGAAGTTCGGAATTAGGGCTTGGGAACTCCCAAGCCAGTTTGAATCTGGGCATGGCCAGTCCCATGCCGTGTGTGGAGGAGAGCCAACTCTCTCTGAACCGTCTGCTCTGTAAGATGGACACCACACTGTACGTCCGTATGAGAGATGCGAAGGTCTGCCAGGCTTCGCACTGAGGTGAGCTGAGTTTCTACTGCACCCCAGCAGATGGAGGAGACTCAGGCACTGTGGGGTAGGATAAACCAGGAAGCGGGGAAGAGGGCAAGAGGAAACAATTGCCACAGGCCCTGGAAATGTAGGGTGGTTCGTTCGGGATGCATCATGCAGTCCTGGGGAGGTGGGCAACAGCACGTAACCAGGCAAGGGGGCAATGGCGGAGGTCTAGCTGGGCCCTCTTCCACCTGGTGAATGAGATCTGCTCACCATGGAAGACAAACCGGCTTGACCAATCCACCTGTGGTTATAACTTGTTCCCTCACTGTGACAAAATGCCCGACAGAGAGCACAGGGAGGAAGGAACTTGTTTGATTCAGACAGTTCTGGCTGTCACCAGTTGGCAGCTTGGGCAGGATATCATGGTGGCCAGTGTGTGCGTTGAGGCCTTCACTTCAGAGTGGACAGGAAACAGAACAGGATGGCAACTGAAAGGGTCAAGGCCTCAGAGTTCCGGGTCACCCACCTCCCCACCAGGCAGGGAAGTTTCACCCCCAGCAGGCTGTTCACACCACGAGCGCAGTTCACACCGAAAGTCTAGTTCATGCAGCAAGTCTGGCTCACATCATGAGTTCACACAAGTCCAGCTTCACACCAAGAGTCCAGTTTCACACCATGAGTTCAATTCACACCAGGAGCTCATACCACAAGTCCAATTTCACACCACGAGTTCAGTTCACATCACCACATGTCCCGTTCGGACCTCGAGTCTGGTTCACACTGAGTCCAGTTCACGCCACAGGTCCAGCAAATTCTGGGTTTCCTCAGATGAGAGCCCTCACAGACACAGTGCAAACACAGCTCTGAAATCTAGTCAGGTGGGATCCCTCACTCTGGGTCCTGGCCCGTGGGTGAGTCTAACTCATGTGGGAAGGCCCAGCCTCAGGGCGGCGGCACCACTCTCGGTGTTTGGAGCCTGAATTAAGTATTAAGAGTAGAGACAAGGTAGAGCACCCATTGGCTCTGGGTCATGTGACCTGCTCCTCCTTCCCAGCAATGAGGGACTTTATTTAACCATAGGAGGAACAACACTTTTTTACTTCAAGTATTTTGTCTTCTTTTTGTTTTTGTTGCATCAAGTTTTCCCCCCTCCTTCCATCTGGAGGTTTTGTCAGAGCAACAAACTAAGCTAAGTAAGATATTCAGGTCCCAGTTCCCCTTCCCACCCAGCACTGCCACATGCCCAGGGCTCAACCGTCTCACAGAGCCCACACAACGTGGCTGACACTGTCCTATGTTAACCAGGGTGCTGGGCTCATGCGACAGAGGCGACGCCTGTGTGGGGCTTTCAGTCCAGCACCGAGTGCTTTAAATGAGATAGAGATGAGAAACTGACTTGGGACAGAGTCTGTGTGGAGAAGGCGAAGGTTTCTGTGTTTCTCTTCGGTGGCCTCTTGGGGAGTCGCCGCGCTCTGCCTGCAGTTCACAGAAGTGGCCAGCAGATGGCAGCGTCACACAAATCCTCTGCCCCACCTCTCTACTGGGCTGGGACTGGGTCCTCTGCCTGGGGGGCTGCTCTAATGGGGGTAGCGGTGGCTCCCAGGGCTTCAGAAATTTGAGTGGAGTCTGGCATGTTGGGTGAGGGCAAGGGGCTGTAGCAAGTGCATCTGAAGACAGAAACCCCAGAAACATTTGAGAGACGCAAAGCCAGCAACTGCCCTTATCCCCAATTCCAGCCTCAGGTTTTCCCTCTGCAAAAGGCACCTTGTTTCTACAAGCTGCTCCTGGCAAGGGTCATTTTATTTTAGTAACATTGTTCCCCCAAACCTTCTTCCACGATGCTCAAAATCTCTCACGACCTCACTGATGCTGGGACCGCGCCTGCAGCCAAGACTTTTTCTCTCCTTGTTTCACATCCATGGCCATCTTCCCACTGGGTAGACAGGTGGTCACTGCTACGCTCTTGGCTAGAGCTTCCTGGGTGCCAGGCTCAGGCCGAATGGCAGGAGCGTTCTAACGGAAGACCTTGCATCTAACTGGCATCAGATTTTCCCTGGCTCTATTGCTTACGGGGTGCAAGGGTGTAGTGCTGCTGATGTTCAGAGAAGGCAAGAGACTTACCCAGAGACACAGAGCGGGAGGACTGAAAAGCTGCTTCGAGATGGTTTCCACACACATGGGGTGAGTGCACCTCGAGTACAGAGTCTTTCATCATTGACTCTGAGGATGCGCTGGGGATGTCACACACACACACACACACCACCACCACCACCACCACCTCTACTACCACCACCACCACCACCTCTACTACCACCACCACCACCATCCTCACCAAAGCAGACCCATGGCACAGAAGATGACCCTGACTGTCCTGCCTCTCTGTCTCCTTTATTCCTTCTTTGGGGAAGGTGCTTTGCCCCGAGACCAATCAAGGTTGGTTATCTGGGTCCTTGATTTCAGTCTCTAGTCCTCTGCCCCGTGCTAGCACCTCATCACCACAGCCCAGGCCCCCACAGCCTAGCAGAACAGGACGCTGAGCTGTACCTGAACTCCTCGGAGGTCTGCAGGGTGCTTGCCTGGGTTTAGGTTCTGTGCCACCCTGGACAAGCTGTTTTACCTGGCGGAGCTTCTGTGCCCAGACAGAAGTAGAATGACCGTGGTGTGTCCTTCCCAGGGTGTTCCTGATTGATCCGGTTGAGGGCAACTGGAGAGCCCTGCATAGAGGAGAGGCTCAGGCATGGAACAGGGGGTGCGTCTCAAACTGTGGGACTGAGTCTTTTACTTATGAGAACAAAGCCTCGTCTCTCCCAGAGGACGGGGCTCATAGCGTGTGTGTGCGTGTGTGCGTGTGTGTGTGCGTGTGTGTGTGCGTGTGTGCGTGTGTGTGTGTGTGTGTGCGTGTGTGTGTGTGCGTGTGTGTGCGTGTGTGTGTGTGCGTGTGTGTGTGCGTGCGTGTGTGTGTGCGTGCGTGTGTGTGTGTGCGTGTGTGTGTGTGTGTGTGTGTGTGTGCGTGTGTGTGTGCGCAGCTGGCAGGCACATAACGACCAGGCCTATGTCATTCCCATGCTGGTTTCTTTTGGACCTGAGCAGTTTTTTTCTTGGCAGAAGAACCAAGCAGGGTGGTGTGAGGGCCTGAGGATCAGATGGGAGCCAGGGCCACATTGTCATGTAAGCTGGCATGCCATTCCAGGTTGTCCGTCTCCGAGCCTGTCTGGCTGTGGTCTTCTGTGAAGCCACAGTTACTTGGCCTGTTAGTGGCCCAGTCCCTACTGGTTCCTGTCAGCAGGCGAACAGACCCACCCGTGCAAAGGACTCAACCTAGGCGCAAACTCATCTGCCCGGGGGACAGAGGCACTGGCGAAGACCAGAGAACAGACCCAGCTTCCTCGTCTTTGCATAAGAGGCCTCATCGTGGGAAGGCTCTTCCTCCACAGAGATCTTGGAATCCCAGGAATGTACTGGCTGCAGCAGGCCCAGGACATCAAACCTTGGATGTGCAGGATGACTGGGAAAATTTCCCAGCAGCACGGTCTGCTTGACTCATACCAGACGTCACCTTCTACTCAGGGGTCAAGTCTCAAGCGTCTCAAAACTTTCCCAGGTTCTCAGTCCCTGGCGGACTCTCAGAATCCAGTCTCCGATTTCACCCTCCAACTCTGAACCCCGCACCAGCTCCCTGGAGGCTGTGGTGGCTGGAGCCAGTCCTGTGCTAGGCACTAAGATGTTGAGAAAATATTGGAGGCTCTTACCAAGACGTGGCCTGGGCTTAGGTGCTGTGCCACCCTGGACAAGTCACCTCACCGGGCTGAGACTCTGAGTCTGCATAAAACGGCGTGACAGAGATGTCTCTTCCTGCATGGTTGAGACTCAAAGGGCTCAGGGGTGAAGCTCCTGGCGTAATAGATAAGAAATTCTCTTCACGCTGTAGACTGTACTTTCCAGAGAAATGTCTGCAGCAGTTGCTTCCCCTTCTCACAGGACTTTGACATTCTCTTTAATTTTAAAATTACATTTTTCTCTTTGTTTGTGTGTGTGTGTGTGTGTGTATGTTTAGGTTGTTAGGTGTGTGTGGTACTTAATGGTTTTAACCATTTAACCAATGAGCTATCTCTCTCCCTCCCTCCATCCCTCCTCCTCCCTCCCTCCCTTCTTTTCTTTCTCTGTCTCTCTCTCTGTTTGTGTCTCTCTGTCTCTGTGTCTCTGTCTGTCTGTCTCTCTCTGTTTGAGGAAGGGTCTCAGTTCTAATAGCCCAGGCTGGTCTGGAACATACAACCCTCCTGTCTAGGATTCCTGGGATTACACACGTGTCTCATCACACCTGGCTAGGTATGTGACGAGCAGAGATGACACTCTGTGGCTTCCCAGTTGAGCTCATAAAACTTAAGCACTTGCTCAGAGCATGGCTACCATGCTGTGGGGAGCTAGCTGAGGGGAACTGTGGGGACCTGAAGCAGCCACTAAGAAGCTACATGAAGAGGGTGAAAGGGACAGGAGATGACTTCCCCGTGACTACTACAGGGTTGTGCCATCTCACAACCTGATTCTGCTTTTTCTCACATCTGCTTGGGTGGCTGCATGGCCCCTTACTGGCTGGAATCCTAGCACCTAAAGGATTTGATTGATAAGAGCTTCATCCTTCACTGGAAGGGCTTCTACTGAAGAGCTTTCTCTTTGTTCCCTGAGGAGCCTGTGTCCAACATCCCGATGACTGGCCCAGCCTTCCCTGTATTCAGAACTAGCTGGCTAGCTACACAGAGGCCTCCTGAAAAGAGCCCCATGTCAGATGGTCTTACGTCAACTTGACACGGGCTAAACTCACCGGAGAGGAGGGAGCCTCCATTGAGAAAATGTCTCTATAAGATCAGGCTGTGGGCAAGCCTGTAGGGCATTTTCTTCATTAGTGATTGATGATGAGGCCCCGCCCACTATGGGTGGAGCCATCCAATTGTGGGTGGAGCCATCCCTGGGCTGGTGGTCCTGGATTCTATAAGAAAGCAGGCTGACCAAGCCATGGGGAGCAAGCCAGTAAGCAGCACCCCTCCATGGCCTCTGCATCAGCTCCTGCCCCCAGGTTCCTGCTCTGCTTGAGTTACTGTCCCGACTTCCTTTGATGATGAACAGCAATGTGGAAGTGTGAGCTGAATTAACCCTTTCCTCCCAGGCTTGCTTTGTTCACCTCCCTGCTTGGGGGACTCCTGGGCCAGTGAGGAGTCATGGGTTCTGGGCATAGACCCTGCATATAGCTCAGGTCAGTGCTGGTGTGACCCACAGATGGAAGGAGGGTCGGTCATGCTCTTTTGACATGTAAGCTGCAGGATGCCCTGAGGGTGTTCAGAGAGGTCTGTCCGCATGTGACTGTTGAGCCATCAGCCATGTGATTCCGTAGCTCAGCTCTGGGGTGAACTAGCATTGGGCGGACATGAAGGCTGGGTGGGTGAAGGTGTTTGCTCTCAGGCCTGGTGGACTGGGTTCAGTCCTCAGCAGAAGGAGGGAACTAACTAGCAAGTTGTCCTCTGACATCCACGTGTGCTCTGTGGCAAGAGCACAGAGTTGTATGCTCATGTGTTTTGGCTTTTCCTCCCAGTCAGATCTGTGTGTCCCCAGTCTAATAATGACTTTTTACACAGGGCTGTGAACAAAGATCTACTCACCCCAGGCAGGGAATCAGTGATAGACCAAAGAGCCCACTGTGTGCAAGTGCAGCTTAGGGGACCAGTGAGTTTATCAGGGTCACTTATAGGTGTATAGATGACTCACAGGAACTGTATTACTGTGAGTCAGCACAGTAAGCAGGCAGCTCATGAAAGTGGCTTCCCAGAGCCCCAGAGCCTGCAGCAGGGTGCCCCAAGCAATTGTTTCTGCTTCTCTAACCCTGAGGAGGGGTCTCGGGAAGCTGCTAGAGCCAGAGCTTCCTGAGACTTGTGGGTTTGTTTACTTTTTGAGTCTGGAGGAGTCTCACTCTGAGCTTCCCTCAGGTAGGGAACTTCTGTGCAAGCCCAGAGCCCAAGGGAATCCCCTTGCCCCCGAGTCCATCCCTGTGAGGTATTTGGTCACGGCAATGAAAAAAGTCATGAATGTGAGGGCTCCTTAACTCCCCTCCAAAAACCTGCCCTGTGACTCAGACTCACACAGCGTGGGGAGTGGGCAAGGCTCCACCTGCTTGGAGAAAGAACACTTGGGGCTTAGGTGTTCTGTACCACTGTGTTTTGAAAGAGAGAGAGACAGAGACAGACAGAGACAGACAGAGACAGACAGAGACAGACAGGGAGACAGACAGACAGACAGACACACACACAGAGTGGGGGGTGCAGCTCTGTTTCCCTGGCTGCCATGCCAGAAGCTCATGCCCAGCTGATGTGTGTTGAAGGAATAAATACATAGGCAGGGATATGGGACACAGACTTCATTCCTTACAGCCCCAGGTCCTCACGGAGAGTCCCCATAAGGGACAGCAGATCTCAACTGCATTTCCGTGCTCCCAGGAAACGTTGCCCCCACCACCCCGGCATTAGCCACTCATTAATACACAGTGCTGCAAGAGTCAGCTGTAATCAGATGCTAACGGAGTTTGCCGTGGGAGTGGGCGGGCCAGGTCACAGACAAGAGCGGAGCCAGCTGATGGTTATGATCGATCGATAACCTATTTATTTCCCAGAGTTTCTATTAACCTCTGCGAGCCGATCGTGGTTTCAATTTGGAAGGCTGGGGCCTGCTTTGCTGACTGGACGAGTCTGATTGAAAGCCGGCCCCTGACGTGACCCCAAGGGCGAAATCCAATTAAAATGATTTTCACTTGTAGATTAATATTTTTAGCATGTTCTACATCCTGGGATTTATCATCCCTGGCAGTAAGTAATGTCTTGTGACAGGAGCAGGTGGGATTGGCACTGACATCAATAGTGGGACTGATTCGGTGGCTCGCTGGGACCTGGGACAGCTTTGGGGTGGTGGCGGCCACAGCAGTTTCTGGAAGTGCCTTCTCTGGTCTGCCTCCCTGCCAGCCCTTTTCTGGGAGGTGGTTGGGTTTGGCTGTGCCTGAGTAAAGCTACTCTTGGGAATCTGCGCTCCTGTAGGGCCATTGTGATGTCACATGTACCCTGTAATCGCTTATGGTTTGGGGTGCCCTTCCCTGGAGATGGGCCCCACTGTGAGGGCAGGGGCTTCCAGACTGATGTAATGTGGCCCGGACCCTGGGGGCTGTTGATTGGAAGAGAAGCAGAGGCTATTCCAAGTTGGGCCAATGAAAGCTTTGTGGGTCTAGGTTAGTTTCTCCCTGCTCTTTCTTTAAAAATTAATTAATTATATATAATATGCTATATTATATTTTATTATATTATGAGTACACTATAGTTTTGCTCAGACACACCAGGACATCAGATCCCCTATAGATGGTTGTGAGCCACCATGTGGTTGCCGGGTATTGAATTCAGGAACTCTAGGAGAGCAGTCAGTGTTCTAACCACTGAGCCATCGCTCCAGGCCCCTCCCCACTCTGAGCCATCCCATTCTAGTGATCCTGGGAGGGGATGATGAGACCACAGAGGAGGAACCTGTGTTTTCTGGTACACATCCCACCCCCTAGTTCAGTCTCTTCTTAGGAGTTGGGTGAGTCCAGGTTCCCTGGAGCTTTACCTCCTTCTTCCTGTTCCATGACAGCTCTATGTACCTCCCCTGTGTCAGTGAACCGGACTGAGCCTGCTCCTCATACCCCATGGTAACCCAGTCATTTAGAGCCCGAGGGGTGTCCAGAGCAGGTTGGGTGCTGGAGACTGAGTTAAGTTTGAGATCCATGATCATAATGACGCCCACACAATGTTGTCAGGCCACTGGGCAGAGCCCCGGCGCCTCTTCCTCTAGAGGGGACACAGCACCCGTGTGCTTCTCCTCAGCCACAGCCATCTTCTGCACACACTTGGAGCCGAGCAGTCAGCTCATGTACCCGGCGGGGGCCCAGCACAGTGTCCTGACTCAGCTCAGAACAGCTGTGTCCCTGAAGTCCACAGGCTCTCAGCCTCTCGGCACTGTCCCCTGGCTCTATCTGGAGGCTGTCATCCAGATGTGGTCATTTCGTACCGAAGATCATGTCACATGACGGGGTTGGGACAAAGTGCTGGACAGAGTACTTGTGTGCATGCATGAGCCCCAAGTTTGAGCCTCAGGACTGCCAAAGAAAGTTGAGGAGTCTGTCCCACCATGCTCCAGGCTGCTGTCCTGATCATGAGAGTGTCGCGGACACCACCTGCTTCTCATGAGTTCTTTGTTTTGCGGAGACATGTGTGCCCTGTTAGCACATGTTAGGTGTTCAGTAAAACTCTGGGGCCTATAGGTTCCGTGGTTCATGGTGCAGGCCTGTGCCATGTCTGCCACTTGCTTTCAAGTGTCCTGCCCCGACGGACTCCATCTCTCTGGAACTGTAAGCAAAAATAACTCTTTCTTCAGTAAGTTGCTTTGATCATGGTGTCTTAACTAAGATGGCGTCTGTGCCCATGACAACCTTGGTTCCCATCCAGTCAAAGTTAGGTATTTGCAGGCCCCTGTTGACCAGATTCTCTTTCTTGAAGGAGAAGTCAGGGCAGGCCTCTGTGAGGAGGTGACATTTGGACAGAGGCCTGTATGTTAGTTATCCACGAACTTAACAGATAACCAAGCACCTGGAGCAATGTGCAAGGAGTTATCTCATATGCAATGAATATCTCATGTGTAAGGAATACCCTGAGTGCAAGGAGTATCTCCTGTGCAAGGAGTATCTCGGGTACAAGGAGTATCTCCTGTGCAAGGAATATCTTGTATACAAGGAGCATCTTGTGTATAAGGAATATCTTGTGTGCAAGGAGTATCTCATATGCAAGGAATACCTCATGTGTAAGGAATACCTTGAGTGCAAGGAGTATTTCATGTGCAAGGAGTATCTCATGTGCAAAGAGTATCTCACAGTGACCTGGGGTCAGAAGGCCAGCTATGGCTTTGCAACTTTTTCAGTGGGGAATTTATCATGGAGGATAGGACCATGGTACCTCCCAGACTCCAAGCTCAGACGGGCAGGGCCTGCTCCCAAGCCATGGGCGTTTTCCTCCGCTGTTCTCTGGTTTTTGAGGCAGAGACTCTCACAGATCTAAGAAGAATAATGGCTGGCCAGGGAGGCGCAGAGATTCTCCTGTCTGCACCTCTCAGCGCTGAGCCAGGTGTAGCTGCACAGGCAGGCATGGCCACTCGCAGGGTTGTGTTCTATTGTGGGTCCTGGGATCTCCCTCGGGTCCCCAAGCTTTTACCGTAAGCGTAAGCACCATTGCCACCTGAGCCTTCTCCCAGCCCCTATTTCAACTACTTTAAAGTGGAAAGTTTGGACTGGAGAGATGGCTCAGTGGTTAAGAGCACTGACTGTTTTCCCAGAGGTCCTGAGTTCAAATCCCACAACTATCTATAATGACATCTGATGTCCTCTTCTGTTGTGTCTGAGGACAGCTATAGTGTATTCATATACATAAAATAAAGAAATAAATAGTTAAAAAATAAAGTGGAAAGGTCAGGTGCATACCTTTAGTCCCAGCACTCCAGAGGTGAAGGCAGGAAATCTCTCTGAGTTTGAGGCCAGCCTGGTCTATGTAGTTCTAGGACAGTCAGAGCTACATAAGAGAGAACCCGTTTTAAAAAGGAGGCGGGGGAAGAGGTCAGTGTCTTTGCTACAGCTTTGATTCCTTTGAAGGTCAAGAGTCAAACTGAAGCAGGAGATCCATCCACTTCTGTCAGCACAGGAGTTGGCTCTGGCTTGCAGCCTGTCCCCTTCCTCCTGTCCCCTGCATTGCTGGGATTTGATGAACGGTCCCGCTGAGCTGATTTTCCTGAGTGAGTGGGGCCAACAACTGCAAATCTGAATGGGCAGATGTAATTCTTGCTTCCCAGAACCCGTGTCTCCCAGGCTAGGGAAAGTGGACAGATTTAGCTGCAGGCTGTGTGCATGCCGATCGGCCTGTCTCTCTGTTTTATAGGTGTGTTCTCCGAGGCCAGCCAGAGCCGATCTCCAAAGCCCAAGCTCCCCACCCTCAACCCTTGCAACTTGTGTGGCGTCCACCAACGGAAACAAATGTATCGTGTTTCTTTGTCTCTTCTCTCTGAATTATAAAAGAGCACTGCACTGCTTGTTGTAGAAGAGGGGACGTTTATTTGAAGCTCGTGTAGCAGAAAGTGATGGTTTTTCTCGCTGGGCTCAAACCCAACAGCCCAGGGCACCATGCAGACTGTGGCCAGAGGACCATGGGCTGTCCTCGTGATGAAAAATAGCAACAGTCACGTTCCCCTGGACCGTGTGTTGGGGACAGGCTCTGCGCTCCAGGCTTCAAGTGTAATTTGATGGGTGGAATGGCTGTGAGGCCTGACGTGCTCTTTGTGGCACGTCCCAGGTCAGCTGATAAGCTGTGAGTCCAGATGCTTGTCTTCAGACACCAGGAGAGGGCATCAGACCCCATTACAGATGGTTGTGAGCCACCGTGTGGTTGCTGGGAATTGAACTCAGGACCTCTGGAAGAGCAGCCAGTGCTCTAACCACTGAGCCATCTCTCCAGCCCCTTAGCTTCTTTTCCTATTGCTTCCATAAAATGCCCAGGCAAAAGCAACTTAAGGGAGAACAGGATTATTTTGGGGTATCCTAATGGCAGGTCAGGGCACATGGACATCCACCATCAGGAAGCAGAGGCTGTTCATCTCACTCCTCCGGGTCAGGATTCCAGCCAGGGAACAGCAGCAGCCATAATGCCTCCACTGACACAATCAAGTCAGCCCCCACACATGTGTCCAGAGCCCCACCTTCTTGGTTAATTGAGGTAATGTCAAATTGAAACAGGAACACCCCAGTCAGTATCACGAAATAAAACCACAGAATCCCTAAACCCCAAGGGCACAGAGAGGATCCCACACTAGCATGGTGTTTGGGGTTCTGGAACTTTCTTTTGGAGGGTAATGTCCTGAGGGTGTGTTTTGGGCAAGCACAGTGAAATGCGCTTTACAATTTTGGAATTTTAATACCTGGAGCATGTTTCAGTGTTTCAGTGACAGCTGAAATCCATGCAGCCATGCATGCCTGCTCCAGGGGAAACACTTCAGCTCTTTTTGTGTTTGCTTTGGAAATCTTGCTACCGTAACCCTTGATCTCGGATGCCTTTCACACATTAAAGAATTGCAATGTGCACACAGTGTCCATTTGAGTGGACACTGTCTCCTGGTCCCCTGGACCAGAAAAGCCAGCAGCAGCCGCTGCCTTGGGAACTTTCCAGGGTAGACACTTTCAGGAATGTATGTGTGCACAGAGGTGTGCCAAGTGTGTGTGCATAGAGCTGTGCAAGTGTGTGTACACAGAGGTGTGCCAAGAGGGGTTCGAGCGTGTGTGTGTGTGCATAGAGGTGTCCAAGTGTGTGCATAGAGGTGTGCAAGTGTGTGTGCATAGAGGGGTGCGAGTATGTGTGTGTGTGCATAGAGGTGTGTGTGTGTGCATGTGTGTGTGTGTGTGTGTGTGTGTGTGATGTACATACATGCTACTGAAAAGTACCTGGTAAAATCAGAGTAGGGGAGAAAGGGTTTGTTCTAAGTCACAGATGAAGGGTGCTGTCCATCATTGTGGGGATGCCATGACAGCAGGAGACTGAAGAAGCTGTCACACCATGCCCACAGTCGGGAAGTAGAAAGATGACTTCTGGGGCTCAGCTGGCTTTCTCCCTTCTCCTCAGTCAGGGACCCCAGCTATGGAATGGTGCTCCCCATCCCCTGTTTTTCCACTTCAATCCTCGAAGCAGAAAATTTCATCCACCACACACAACAGACATTTAAAAAAATTCTGGGGGTAAAAGCCAGGGTCTCACACGTGCCAGTGAGCATTGCATGGTGGAGATGTGTCCCTCACCAATGCTTTTTAAAACTACATGTCCCAAAGTTGGGCATGGTCGCCACTTTAATCCCAGCACTGAGGAAGCCCAGGGCAGTAGACCTCGGTAGTTCAGGCCAGCCAGAGCCACACTGTGAGCTCCTGTCTCCAACATAAAGAAGCGTGGAAACGGTGCCACGCTTCCACATCATTATCAGTATAACTGGGAACTCGGAGCACTAGAGAGGATAATGATCACCCAAGTTGGTATTTATGTCATTTCTGAGAGAGTGATTTATTCATTATTCATACATAGTTAAAAATGTTTGCATATTATGTGTTTGAATGTATTCGAAGGGTTACAGAGAAAAATTTCTTGTTTCTGTGGGGACTCCAAATAAATATGATTGTCTGTGACTATTAGTGTTAATAAATTCTGTACATAGGAGCTATCCATATCATATTTATATCCTCTTAAAAGACACATTTGTATTATTTTTAAGCATTTGTGCATGCATACATGCCTGTGTGTGTATATGTATGTGTGTGTATGAATGCATGTGTATGTATGTATGAATGGGTGTGTGCATGCATGTGTATGTGTGTGTTCATTTGTATATACATGTGTACATATGTGTGTGCATGTGTGCATGCATGTGCACACGCATGTGTGTGTGTGTGTGTACATGTGGAGGGGGCAGATGCATTGGAGTCACAGTGTCTGTGAGGCTGTCTTATTTGGGTGTTGAAACTGAACTTGGATCCTTCACAAGAGCAGTACATACTCTGAACCACTGACTGCAGCCACAAAGGGAGGTTTCTTTAATGTCTGCATCCAAATGTTTCTGCTTTCTCCCTGGAGGCCACTCCTGGTGTTTCTCTTTAGACTGTGCCAGGCTCCCCCAGAGCCCACAGCCCCCATCTCTCCCTCCCTCTCCTTCCCTTTTCCTCCCTCCCTCTGTCCCTTTATCCCTCCCCTCTTTCTCTCCCCCCACCCCGTCTCTGCCCTCCTCCCCCCTGGTGATACCCATGTTAGATTCCACTTGTGGGCAGATGTGCTCCTGTCTGGGTGCTCCGTGGGGGTTGGTGCTTCCCAAGCAAAGAGGCAGCACTCAGCTTGTGCAAAAAAATCACAGTGGCGCCAGACTTTCATCTGTGAGTTCAAGGTCACAGGTGTTTCACAGACATGGTTGGGTTGGCTCCTTAGCACTGGCTGGTAAAGTTGGATTCAGGCTTCTGGGCATTATCCCTTCCCAGAGCTCCTGATTGCTGCCTTCTTGGGGGCAGTCCACTTGTTTCAGAAGAGCCGTCATGCTGGGGCTCACAGAAATGCAATCCTGCGGGTAAGCATGGTGGAATTGTGTGTGCACAGCCTCATTATCGGGCGACATCAGTGAAACTCCCAGTGGTTCTTGCAGGAAGAGCTGGTAAGGGATGCCCAGGATCTGATAAACCCTTCAAGGGTCAGGGCTGCAGACACTAGGAAGGTGGCACAGATGGGGAGAGCAGGCGAGAAAGGAAACTGGTGAATGGAAAGAAAGGATCCCCGCACTGCAGAACACGAATGCTCATGCTGGGGTGAAGGGTCACCAGGAACTCAGCAAGATCTGTGCAGCCTTTCTGTGACTTGAGGTTGACATATAAATAAAAAGTTTTTTCTTTAAATCCCGATATATGTAGTTTATGCCAAACTAAACATCACTACATGCTAAATCCACAAATAAATAGGAACATGGAAACATTCCAGGCTAACATTCTGGTTAGCTTTGTCAGCATGACACAACATTGACTTGATTGTTCAATGATGCCCACTCTGGGTGGCACCATTCCTTGGGTAGGGAACCTGGGTTATATAAGTTGGCTTTTTTTCCTTTTAAAAAGATTTATCTATTTATTATATATAGGTACACTGTAGCTATCTTCAGACATACCAAAAGAGGACATCAGATCTCATTATAGATGGTTGTGAGCCACCATGTGGTTGCTGGGATTTGAACTCGGGACCTCTGGAAGAGCAGCTGGTGCTCTTAACCACTGAGCAATCTCTTCAGCGCCAGGGATTGTGGTCTGATTGGAGGAAGGCCACTGGTGAAGGTACAGCCCCAATTGCAGTTGATGGCCCAGGACTGAAGGGGTCATGCAAAGGATTTGAGGCTTGGCACCATAAAGAGAGCCTATGAGAGGCTATTGGTGAAGCCTAGTTGCAGGGAAGACCCCAGCATTTTGGAGATGCCAGTACCATGGGATGACCATCAAAAATAGCAGCAGCAGTGGAGTGGACCAACCTGAGCTTAGAGTGCTACAGAGGGCAGAGCTGGAGAAGTGACACGAGCCCTTTGGAGAAGCCCAGAAGATCATGTCTGGATCCCAGATACTGGAATGAAAAGCTATGAAGTTGAAATTGCCTTTGGTTTTCAAGACGTTCAAGATGCCAGAGCTGTGGGCTATCTGCTGAGGAAAGCTGCTAACGGGAAGTGGAACCAGCCCAGGAGGAAGAAGTTGGTTGCAGTCCACACACTTTGATTCAGACATGGAGATGAGATGCAGCTGGTTTCCTGTCTTGCCTTGGGGATTATATGACTCTCAGAAGAGACTTTGACCTTTGGACTTTTAACCTTGTTGAGAATGCTATAGACTATGGGGGATTTGGAAGTCGGACTAAATCTGTTTGGCATTATGCTATGGGCAGGTATGGTTCTCAGAGACTCTTGTGTTTGAACAAGTCTATGGGGGCCAGGAGTGGAATGTGATGGTTTATATATGCTCAGCCCAGGGAGTGGCACTATTAGAAGGTTTGTCCTGGTTGGAGGTGTGTCACTGTGGGTGGGGCTTTAATACCCTAGTCATAGCTGCTTGGAAGCCAGTATTCTGCTAGCAGCCTTCAGATGATGCAGAACTCTCAGCTCCTCCTGCACCATACCTGTCTGGATGCTGCCATGTTCTCGCCTTGAAGATACTGGACTGAACCTCTGGACCTGTAAGCCAGCCCCAGTTAAATGTTGTCCATCTAAGAGTTGTCTTGGTCATGGTGTCTGATCACAGCAGTAAAACCCTAACTAAGAAAGACTGGCTGCCCAAGGAGTCCCCAGGCATGCTCCTGTCTCAACCTCCCCAGCCTGCCATGCCTGCTATACTCAGTTCTCAAGTTTCCAGGGCCAGCACATTATCAAGTGAGCCATCTTCACGGAAGGCTTCTTGAGGTGATGTGCGTTCACTTCTGTTAGTAAATCCCTTGGAACATGGTCGCTGGGCCCCTTGGCAAGAACATGCTTCATGTGTTAAGAAAATGCTACCTAGATTTCAAAGCGGTTGGCCATTTTCTTCCCTGCCCACCAACAGGAGTATTCCAGTTCCCTCAGTATCTGCTGATACTGATACCTCAGGACCAGCACGCGGCACGCCAGTCTACCACTTGCCCATTTGGGTGTGTGTCTGACAGAGTTGAATCTGAAGGATGGGAGCTGTTGACCCTCGGAGGAGGGCTGTTCTCAGCATTACAGCTGTTCCTGACAGGCAGATTCTGAAGGTTCCACGGAGCCTCCATTTCAAAGAACCAGCTCGAAACACACCGCCCACTGTCGACTCCCAGCCCACATGGGCAGCAGACAGTCGACCCACAGAACTCCAAATGCCATTTTGAAGTCTCTCAGGCCCAAGCTGGGAACGTTTTGCCTTGCATTAGCCTGCAAGACTCTTTTCTTTCCACTTCTGTTAGACCTCGAGAATTAGATTACTTGAAAGTTGGAGATTTCATGGAAGTCTGAAAGCAAATCCATCTGTGCTGACGGGCAAAGAGCCTTGTGCTCGAGAACGGGCAAGCTGCAGAATGCAAAGCTGTCACCAGCGGACGCCAGTGTGACGCTGATCTCCTAGCAAGGCGGGATGTTGTTAGTCTGTGTGTGCAAAGCTGATGTCCAGCTAGAAGCTTGTCACAGGTGCCCATGAGTGACACACACACACACCAAGGCTGTAAAAGCCTATCTGCCTCTGCCATACCTGCTCTATCCTCCTACATCCCACCAGGCTCTGGAGCACTAAGTGTGCCCACTCCTGCCTCAGGGTCTGCACTGCTGTTCCTCCTGCTTGTACTGCTGAGCTTTTAACAACTGCTCTCAGATTTTGAGTGTTTACACACGCACGCACACACACATGCACACAGGTGTACCTATACATACTTCACAAGAACATTCGGAAACACACTGTGTGCACATACATACACGCACACACACAGGCACACTTGCATGCACACATACATGTGTGCACACATATGTCTACACACACATACACACCTGCACACACATTATTTCTAACTCTCCCTTTTTTGGTCTCTGGTTATCACTTGGCCAAGGCACTGTTGTATGAGCTCAGCTCCCTCAGAATCTAGGACTCCTAGCTTTGCTTTCTCAGCGAAGCCTCAGATACAGAAGAGGATCAGGTGACGTTCTGAGGGGAAAGGTTGGAAGGTCTAGGATCCCAGTTGGCCCTGTTCTTGCCCAGTTTTACTGAGAGTCAGACACCATCTGTCTGATGGGCCTGTCTTGAATGATCTCCTTCAGAGAGTTCCCCCACAGAAGGATTACTAAAGGCAGGACTCTCAGAGAGCAGTCAGAACAGCATATGATCTTGTCACCTGAGTGGAACAAGCCACCCTGGGCCTGCGCTGATGGTTGGAAGGCCACGTGAAGCTGGGCAGCCCGCACCAGGCTGTCACTGTCCCTGGTGAGGAGGCTCTGTGGGTGGAGGTGAAGGTCAGCCCCTTACCTGATTAGTCTTTTGAACTTCTCTCTTGACTTTCTGGTGGTTGATCTTGATTGTTAACATGATGGGATTTAAGTCACCATGGAAACCGACCTCTGGGCCCATCCATGGGGGCGTTTCTACATGAGGCTAATGGAAGAAGGAGGACCCACCCAGATATGGGCAGTGGGACTGGGGTCCTTGAGTAAAAAGGAGGGTGAGTTGAGCACCTCTGGCTGCCTGACTGCGGCCACCTGCCTCACATTTCGGGTATGGTGATACCCCCACTGAGCCCAACTAAAAAGGGTGTTTACTGCATGTCCTTTGAAGCAGCCAGGATCGTTGTTAACCTAGTGTGCCACATAGAGAAACTGAGGCTCAGACAAAGCGGAACAGCCTGCCCATGTCTGCTCTGCTGGTCCATGGCCCTTGGTTTTCACTCCTCTTCGCTGGCCTGTATCCCCCTGAGCTGCTTGATTGCACGGCCCTCCTGCCGGGCCCACTGTTGCCTCCAACAAAGAAAAGGAATGCCCGGGCTCTTTGTTGCGGTGGCTGTGATGAAAAGTAACAAAATGGGGAGAGAGGTTTATTTGAGCTCCATTACCAAGAAGACACCTAGGCCTGTATCTTGGTTTTGCTACTTTGTGGGTTCTTCTTTCTTCTGTCCTTCTCTACCCCCTAATACTAGATAGCAGAGAACACTAGATAGGGTATGTAATCCCCCCCCCAACCAACAACCCCATCACGCCTCTTGGGGCCCTAGCGTTTGTATAACCTCTAAAAAGTCCCTAGAACTCCAAACATCACACAATCGCAGAAACTATCTGCAGCTGACAAAACCACACCCCTGCCAGAGCAAATCATAGTCAGCTGCTGTGGACTGGTGTGGGTCGCCCTGGTGCTGTTTGTATTTTGATGCTAATTCTGCTTCCTCAAGAGGGGCTGCCCCGATGAGGAGCAGATCATGTACTCGGGTGATTTCAGGGGAACCTTCTCCTCATTTTAACTTCTCCTCAAATAAAGGCTGGACCCTGTGACTTCTTCGCAGTGGAGGGGAAAGGTGGGGCTGGAGGTTTGAGAGAGGGAGAGAGAGGAAGGAGGACAGAGATAAGGGGGAAGGAAGATAGAGCAGAACCCTGTGACTTGAAGAAGCTTCAAGTAGCAATGGCTCTCATAGCCGGGGAATAGAGTAGTGTAGTGGTAGATCTGTCCAGCCTATGCGTGCAGCTTATAAACATTATACCTGAGTTATGTGTTTACATGGGATTATTGGGGTTGGAGATTTACTGCAACAAATTGGAGCTCAACCTATTGATTAGAACCCAACTAACCTGAGATAGAAGTCCAGTGCCCCTCCCCCCATCCCCATACACAATTGAAATCTGAAGCAGCCCCATATCCCACACCTATGGTTAAAGTGAAAAATATTCTTGTACCGTTTCTGTGTTTTTAAAAAAGAAGCCAAAATTCCAAAATTGTCACTGCCCATGCCTACTGCTCAGCCCACTCTCAATTCTGGGAGAAGTCTGGAGAATGCAGCGGCCTGCAGGGGGCAGGATTTCCCCTCCTCAGTTAATGTGATCAAGAGACTGTTCCGCAGGGATGCCCAGAGGCCAGTGACATCCAGACAATCCCTCATCTAGACTCAGCTTTGTGCCAAGGTGACAAAACAAAGAGCCACACTGAGTCTTTCCTGTCAGTCACCTGCTGAGGTTGCCAGGGCTGTGACTTCCAGCTTCTGGATGTTGGTTGGAAACACAGGTTACTAGCCAGTATCTCAGACATCCAGAATCAGATGATGAGGTCTCCCAAGCAGGGAAGCCCTATTCTAGAGAGTAAGGACCCTTGGGGCACATGGCCGGCCATACATGGCCGCACTCCCGGCGCTGACTTTGTAATAATAAGATAGTCACGTATGGAGCTGTGATGGGGACGGCCAAGCTGAAGCTTTGGTGGGTTGGCTGGAAGCCTAAGAACATGGGGGTCTGTAGTTGGGCCCAGGCAGGTGTCAGGCTGTACTAAGAGCTCCTTTCTGTGTTGTCACCAGACCCTGATGGGGTAAGACCAAGGTCACGCTCCTGGGCAAGGTCTGGAGGACAGAACAGGAGTGAGGGAGGAAAACACAGCATTGAAAGGAAGAAGGGCATGGCATTCTGTGCAATGTGTGTGTGTGCATGTGTGGGCATATGCATGCATGTGTGTGCATGTGTTTATCTGTATGTGTGTATATTTGTGTATACATACATATGTGTGTATGTGTGTATTTCTGTGTGTATGTGTGTATGTGTGTATGTGTGTGTATGTATGTGCATGTGCATGCATGTGTGTGCTTATTTGTATGTGTGTATATATGTATGTGTGTATGTTTGTGTGTGTGCATGTATTATGTGTGTGTGTATGTGTGTGTATATGTGTGTGTATATGTGTGCATATGTATGTACAAGTATATATGTATGTGTGTGTATGTATCATGTGTGTGTATGTGTATGTATATGTGTGTGTATGTATGATGTGTATGTGTATGTGTATATATATGTGTGTATGTGTATGTATATGTGTGTATGTTTGTGTGTGTATGTATTATGTGTGTGTGTATATGTGTGTGTATATGTATGTATGAGTATATATGTGTATGTGTGTATGTTTGTGTGTGTATGTATTATGTGTGTATGTGTGTGTATATGTATGTGTGTATGTTTGTGTGTGTATGTATTATGTGTGTGTGTATATGTGTGTGTATGTGTATGTACGAGTATATATGTGTATGTGTAGGCAGAGGCCAGCTGCGTGGAGCCCAGGAAGGCAGACGACTGTGGCAGAGATCCAGGGGCAGCCAGTGGCTAGAAAGTGGTATCTTTGAAGTCCGCATGGTCAACTAAAGCCATCAGTGAAATCAGCACCATTTCCATTGGACGGCAAAGTGGGGACAGGCACGGGCCAAAATTCCCACTTCCCAGGTTGAGGGACAGATAAGCCAGGACAACAGGAGAAGCCCCTTCCACCCAACCCCTCTTCCTCTTTGTTTAGTTGCTGCAACACTGGTATGGTCCTGTCTTAGTTTAGGCTGCCTGTGAGCAAGGCCAGAGTTGAAAGGGGCTGGGAGAGGCAGCAGGGGAGGGGGGGGAGGGGGAGGGAGGGGGATGGGAGGGATGGGATGGGATGGCAGTGGGAGAGGCAGCAGGAGAGGGGGTGGGAGAGGCAGCAGGGGAGGGGGGGAGGGGGAGGGAGGGGGATGGGAGGGATGGGATGGGATGGCAGTGGGAGAGGCAGCAGGAGAGGGGGTGGGAGAGGCAGCAGGGGAGGGGGGGATGGGAGGGGGATGGGAGGGATGGGGTGGGATGGCAGGTGAGGGGAAATGGACTGCTGTCTTAGAGTTCTGCGGAGTTTTTCTTTTCATGATGGTTGATGCAGGGTCTCCTTGTGAAGCTCAGGCTGGCCCAGAACTCAAAATCCTCCTGCCTCAGACTCCCAGACACATCCCATTTTTCTGAATGGAAACAGGGTTGAGGCTTTGAGGGGTCCTAAGAGGTTCTTGGCAAAATGAACTTCTGCTGTAGCTTGGACGTGTCCCCAGGGCTCACGTATTGAGCATAGAGTTTCCAGGGGAAAGAAGGCTCTTGGGAGGCAGCCGCTCCCAAGGGCCTCAGCCCAGTCAGTGGACTGATGCTGTGGTCTTTCCGGCTCTCCTGATGGGAGCCTTCTGCCATGGCGCCAAGTATGTGTCCTCTTGATCATGGAGTTCCTGGAGGAACCAGGAAAGTCTGTTGTAGACAATGGGTGGTGGTGACATTAAAACAACCAGGATTCATGGAGAAATCAACCTGCGTATCCCGTGCAACTGTCCCCTGCAGAGAGGGACCCTGGTGGGCAAGGTCACCCACTTTCCCAGCTTTGAGTCCGCCCCTGCAATGTGGAGGGCTGACTGCAGCAGGTTGTCTCAAAGGAGACACCGCCAGTGTGTGAAACCCTGACAGAGGGGGCCCAAGAGGCTCCAGGCGCAGCCTCCTGTCAGCAAACTCAGCCGGCCAGTGAGCTGATCTGAGGCAGAGGATGGGGGAACAGAGTGGAGCCAGGTTCTCAGGCTTGGAGTCCATCCCTGGCCTGGGGCTTAGAGGCGACTCCTTAACCTCCCCCACCTGTAGGACAGGAACACCAAGGTGCCTTTGTCCCAGAGCGAGTATGGCTGGAGTCAGTTGGGAAGCTGCAGAACTTGCCAGGGACACAGTTCTCAGGGCGAGGGCGGGAGTTGGGGGGTGTTCTCTGCTGTCTTGGGCGCTTTGAGGTCTCCTGGGCGAGAGGGGGTCAGGTGTGAGAGAATTCCTTATTTCAGTGCTCAGGGTGGGTAGAAAGACTAAGGGCCTTCAGGGCTCAAGGGGAGGATGGGGAAGGGTTCACCCAAGCAGACCAAGAGGGCACATTGGGGGTCTTTGCTGTTTCCTGATGCTGATCCTTCAGGTACCCCACCAAGTGTTTACCGTTCTCCGCCTCGGCACATCTCACTCACCGTAAACAACAGTCCTCTTATCTGCCGGCTCTCACACACTTGCCCCTTGATTTACAGCACACCCGGACCCCTCTTCCCCAATCCTCGTCGATCTTCCAGGTGTCTGCTTCCTGTGCACCTCACTTTCCAGTCAGATCGATCCCCACTGGGGAGAGATGGCAGTTCTCACCAACTCTTCCTCCGGGGAGCCTGGCCGTATTTCTTGTTAAGCTTCTGCAGGGCCCGTTGGGTTTCTCATTAGCTTTCTGCCCTGCTGTGGTGGTATTTCTTGTGCCTCAGTCACAAGCCCAGAGCTGCCTAGTAATTCTTAACCAGCAGCCGTTCCAACCATCCTTTAAGTTTCCGGCTCCCAGCTTGGTGGGGGATGCTGGGAGTGTGGGTGGGGGCTCTGGCTTCCACATGTGAGGCCTGGTGGGTCTCTTGGTCATCTGGGACTCGGCTCAGCTCCGTGTTTGGCACCATCAATGTGAGCCATGTGGTCCCTGCATCTGAGTGATACCTACCTTTGCTCCCCGGCAGTCCTCATCTCTGTCACTCGAGAGGTCAGGACAAGATGGGTAACTCAGATGTGAGTTTGACTCAGTTCTCAGTTACCTCTGTCTCTCTCTGCCTCTGCCTCTCTCTGTCTCTGCCTTTCTCTGTCTCTGTCTTTCTGTTTTTCTCTGTCTCTGCCTTTCTCCATCTCTGTCTGTCTCTGTCTGTCTGTCTGTCTCTTCCTCTCTTTCTGTCTCTGTCTTTCTGTCTCTCTTGTCTCTGCCTTTAATTCTCTCTCTCTCTCTCTCTCTCTCTCTCTCTCTCTCTCTCTCTCTCTTTCACTTATTTAACACGAAGCATATAAACCTCGATGCGCATCACAGGAACTCTGAATACATGACAAGCCCTGGTATGCTCAACTCTCCCACCTACTATGTGCTGAAGAAACACTGGTTATCTGTTATATAAGGAGAAACCATGGCTCAGAGAGGGGTAACCTGAAGAAATCATGGCTCAGAGAAGGGTAACCTGGAGAAAGCATGGCTCAGAGAAGGGTAACCTGGAGAAACCATGGCTCAGAGAGGGGTAACCCAGAGAAACCATGGCTCAGAGAGGGGTAACCTGGAGAAACCATGGCTCAGAGAGGGGTAACCTGGAGAAAGCATGGCTCAGAGAGGGGTAACCAGGAGAAAGCATGGCTCAGAGAGGGGTAACCAGGAAAAAGCATGGCTCAGAGAGGAGTAACCTGAAGAAACCATGGCTCAGAGAGGGGTAACCTGAAGAAACCATGGCTCAGAGAGGGGTAACCTGGAAAAAGCATGGCTCAGAGAGGGGTAACCTGGAGAAACCATGGCTCAGAGAGGGGTAACCTGGAAAAAGCATGGCTCAGAGAGGGGTAACCTGAAGAAACCATGGCTCAGAGAGGGGTAACCTGAAGAAACCATGGCTCAGAGAGGGGTAACCTGCCATAGCTGCACAGCTAGGAAGAAGACTTGGGCTTTGAACTTAGGGAGCTCTAGTCTAGTCTGTAAATGATGGTTAATTGGTTCTCTGCATGGTCTTGTGGTCGTCTCCTTACAAGTTCCTGAATGCAAGTGTGACCAGCTCTCCCTGTACAATCTACAGAGTTGCAGCCAATCCTGAAGGGGTGGGATGGAGGCTGTGTTCCCAGTGGGTGGTTTAGAACTGACTGGTATGTATTCTTGTTGTGTGTGTGTGTGTGTGTGTGTGTATTTAAGGATCTCTTAGAATGGCCACTTATGGTTTGCTTGTCCCCTGTCCTACCCTGGTCCTTCATTGTGTAACATTTTCTGTCCTGCTCCTGTCCAGACAGACATCATCAGCTCACTTTGACACCTTTGTGGGTCTCCCTGAGGCTGCTTGTGTGTGGGAATCTTCCACAAACCTGGCTTTGATGATTCCTTCTCTGAAGAGGAGACAACTGGTCCTCTCTAAATATGGAACAACTGAGTCTTAGTGGCCATGCTTGGATTCTGACGCTGGCAGGGTTGGGGAACAGGCAGCCTGAAGCAAAGTGGACATCCAGGGTTAGCGCTGTGTCCGGGCTGAAGAGTTAGTGTACCCTGTCTCTTTAAGGGTCATGAGATGAGGCAAATCCACAGAGAAACTGGGAGGCCCAGGAAGGTCAATCTGTTCACAGATGAGAGATGTTTCTTGTGGCCTGGGACCAGCTGACTCCACACATAGGGATGGGACAAGGGTCAGGGGTTGCTGGGTATAGACTGGGCAGGATGGGGGGGCAGTCAGGACTCCCTTCTTCTTTGAGATACACTTTAGCCCAGTGGCAATTATTTGGGGCCAGTGAGTCAATATGGAAGTCTGCAGAAGCTGGCCGCAGGCACAGTTCCAAAGGCCTGTTGGATGGCACCCACAATCCTCTAGCAGGGCAACTGTCACTGCCTAAGACAAGCTGGGCTGTTTGCAAAAGGACATCAGAGCCGGCTTATCCAAGCTTGACATTGAGTGGGGGCGATCATGGGAGCCTCAGCTGAGTATGCAGCCACCCATCCTGGCCTTTTGTGTACACTTCTGTAATAACTACACATGGACTCCAGGTCTTGGGAGGGGCTAGAGTGTAAAGACTCTCTATCTGCATAGCCATGAGGGATTTATTATCCATGTTGGGTGCTGACCTTTCTGAGCATGGCTTTTGGGTTACCCATACTATGTAAGTCACCTTAACAGTTCCCCAGGGTGAACTAGTTTGTCACTGGGACTTTTGAAGGAAGCAGTGGACATTGTCTGGTCTCCTTGGGGTGACAATGCATGCAACACCTCCCTTACCCATCTGTTCTGGACTGTTCACGTTGAGGGGAACACCTGCCCCTCTGAGTGCTCTGCCCACGGTCAGATGGGGTGAACAGCAGTAGCAATTTTCTGTATCCATTCTTGACCATGTATGTATACATATCTTTTATTGCTAGTCCAGGTGGCTCCCTCACCAGGTGTCTTAGGCCCATGCTCCGTGTTCCTCTGAGGGGTGTGTGTCGACCTGACACTGAGAGTGACATTTCAGGGCTTCTGCAGAACCCAAAGATGCTGATAGAGATTTCTGAAGCTGGGATGCTGCCATTCCAGAGTCCACCACAGGGGATGAGCCCGATCCTGTCTCCAGCACTGACCTCACTCAGCTGAGACAGTTCCGAATCAGAAGTGGTATCTGGGTACTTGGAGGGCCCAGCACCCACTTCCATCTTTCCCCAGGCATGATCACAAGAAAATGAGAAGCCTTACCCCAGAGTTAAGAGTCTCAGTGTTCTTTATGTGCTCATCCTTTTGTTCTCAGCAGGTGGCGCTGTTTTGGGAGCATGAAAAATCTTTGGAAGCTGGGATCTGTTCCATACAAGTGGGTAACCAGGGACAGCCTGTGAAGGTTGTACCTGCTTCTGATTCTTTGGCTCCCTGGTTGGCCAGCATGGGAAGAGCCTCTGTTATAACCATGGCTACCACAAAGTCAGCCAGGCCCTTCTCACCAAGATGGATGGGATTCCATTGAAATGGTGAAACCATGAGCTCAAAAGCTCTCCCATCCCTGAGATAAGCTGACCTGGTCCTTGGGCCTTTGGGACTGGTTTGTGGGAAAAATGTGAAGAGTTCAGAGCTGTGAGTTAAAGAAGACAATGCCACCAGGAGAATGGCAGGGCATTCTTCTGGAGCCCAGAAGCTCTCAGAAACGCCGTGAGAAGTCTGCGTGGTAAAGACTGTGATTATGAGGCTCCAAGCGGGAACAAGAGCCAGAGGCCACTCCTGCCAGAGTCTGGAAAAGCCCAGCTGCGTGCTGTGCATGTCCTGGACGATTTCCATGGAGCTGAGCTAAGAAGCCCAGGACCAGAGCCCTAGGTAGATAAAAGTTCACACAACCGTGGGTTAGCTGGTTGTGGCGTGGTTACGGCTCCTTCAGTCAGATTTACGCTGGGGACTGGAGCAAAGAGTAGAGGGCATGACAATTGCTGAAAACATGGTGTGCTGAGGAAAGCGGTAGGAGCTAGGGCTAAGCCTACAAACAAGAAGGGTTCCAGTGCAGTGGCTGTCATTGTTAAAGGGGTCACAGTGTCACCGAGGCACCAGGTACTAGGACAGCAGGACCTCAGTACGCAAATTCCAAATACATTTGAAAGACTTTCCTTTAAAAGTGAGAGTGCCTGAGGTCACAGACTTGGAGGGGTTCCCTCCTCCAAAAGACCATGCAGAGGAGTGTTTTCCAGCTTCTAGGCATTCAAAGGCAACAGCAGCCGTTGTAAAAACAAATCTGGCTACTTCTGAAGCTGGATCTTGGCGTTGCCCAGGAGGCACATTGGGTGGAAGATGGGCCACAGGGTCAAGAATGCTTGCCCCGAGGTGCTATAAAAGAGCCCCAAGTCTGGGAAATGTTCAGCAGAGTGGGCTCCCCTTCAGGAGACTGCAAGGGGTCGTCTTGTGAACCAGTCATTGTGAAGCCCCAGTTTTATGGGAAACCCACGGATATTGGAGATGGCAGTTGTATGGAGTGTTTGCTGACAAAAGCTTCAGGAGCGTGGAGCTGGTCTAAGAGAAAGCCTGTGTGTGTTGCAGGCAGTAAGACCCGAAGGACAGAGCTTCCCAGGCCTTCTGGAGCACACACAGTGTCTCACGTGCCCTGGATGCTGGACGTGGAGTAAAAGACTTCAAGTTTGCCTGCTTGTTGCCCCTCTCCCCTTTAGGGGTGGAGCTGTTCATCCTGTGCCAGTGTATACTGGACATAAGATTTTTGGGGGAGGGGAACATGTATTATTATTTTTTGCTTTACAGAGATTAGAGGTTTATAGACTGGAGGCTCAGTAGAGACCTTGGCTTTTTTATGATTTATTTATTTATTATATATAAGTACACTGTCACTGTCTTCAGACATACCAGAAGAGGGCACTGACTCTCATTACAGATGGTTGTGAGCTACCATGTGGTTGCTGGGAATTGAACTCAGGACCTCTGGAAGAACAGTCAGTGCTCTTAACCACTGAGCCATCTCTCCAGCCCGACCTTGGCCTTTGGATTGGTGCTGAGACTTTTAAAACCATGGAGATTCCTGGGCTGGGACTAAATGTGGTCTGTGTTATGGCCACGTACCTGTTGGGGGCCAGGGAAGAAAGAGAAACATTGATTCTGGAAACACTCACCCCCCAACTTGGGACATTGTTTTTATGGCTCTGTAACCTTAGGGGTAGGGCCTGGCTGGCAGAAGGAGGTCATGCTAAGTTGACCTTAGAAGAACATCCTTGCATCTGGCTCTGGTCCCCACCAGGTAAGAGCACCAGCATGTGCTCCTACCACTGTGAGGACAACCGTCCCACCCCCCCCCCCGAGTGGGCTGAAGTCTCTCCCTGAAGCCATGACACAGGCAGACCTCTCTTCTCTCAGGTTGCTTCTGCCAGGTGTTCTGCCACAGCCACTGGTACATCCAGGAAGGTCTCTGATGGTGCATTTTCCTCCAGACTCTTCTCCAGGGCAGATGGGGAATGGAGAGGGGCCAGAGACATGGCCACCAACCTCAGATCTAGCCTGGCTCAGTTTCTCTATTGCTGGATTGCATGCCTCTCCTGGACTTGTGTATAACCCAGTGATGATTGTTGGCCCCACCCTGGACGGTGCTGGGGACTTAATGGTGGGTTGAACGAATCCCAGGGTCTGGTTTGACAGCACAGACAACAGATGCTAGAACTGTTACCAGAAGAGGGTGGGCTTTCCCAAACAGTCACCCCTCAGTGTGGAAGATGCCTGGATATGTCTTTTCTATTGGCCTCAACTTCCCCATCTGGACAGTGGGGGTGAGGAGAGGGAAGCAAACCGTGGGCATCGGCATTCTGCCCCACCAGGGGCTCACGAAGGCTGTGTTGGGAACCAAGGAACTCAGGCTGCTGGTCTTACCTTGCCACCGAGAAGGGGGTTAAGTCCAGTCAGCAAGGGCCTTGTGGTTCCCATTATCCTCAGCCCCCAGCCCCTGGTTTCTGTGAGGCATAGGGTGGGCGGACACAGTAACTTCCCCGATCATTTCACCTGCAGGGACCTGGGGGGCGATGTCTGTCTTTTGGTCAGGGTGCAGTTGTGACGGCCGTATGTCATGTCTACCCAGGAATGGTTTGCTTTCATGACTGTGATGAGGATCCCGTGCCTTGCCCATGCAAGGCATGTGTTCTCCTGAAATACACCTGAGATCCTAAAGTGGGGTAACTTGGGCGTGGTTTACTGAAGGGATTATGTATTTATTAGCTTTCTTGCCCCTCTGACAACCCAGAGAACAAATACAAAACCAAGGTGCATCTTGGTTTTAAAGAGTTCAGTTCATTTGTCTGGATGTACTTGTCCAGGGCCTCGTGGCAGAGGCGTGAACCCCGAGGACAGGTCATGGCCAATCAAGAGGCAGAGAGTGACAGGCAGTGCCCAAGGATAATATAAGCCAAGGATCCACCTCCAACGAGCTACTTCCTCCGCCTAGATCTCGCCGCTCAGTTTCCATAGCCTCCCAAATGACACCCGCCAGCAGCGGACTAACTGTGGAAGCCAGGGGTCTATAGAGGACATTTCTTACTGAAACTGTTAAGAAAAAATGGTTACAAAGTGTTGTGTGGATCCCAGAAGCCGCACAGAGCATGCAGTTCTTAGGGCCAAGCACCAGGAGGCGCCATTTTCATTCTGCCATTGACCGAAGGTTATGCAGGAGGCAGATCTTCAGAAAGCGTGGAGTAAAGACTTCAGCGCATCGGCAACGCGGTCTGCAAGGGGCAGTGTGGCTGAAGGAAGCCGCTTGGCTTCACTTCTCGCCTGCTTCCAGCTTGATGCCAGTGGATTTACACTTCCGCCTGGCTTTCCAGATCTGATGCGAATGAATCCCCCTCCCCGTTTTTCCCCGTCCCCTCCCCCACCCGGCGGCCCCTGTGGGATGCTGACAGCAGAAAGAGATAGACAGTATTTCTCTCATGATCTAAGGGCTGCAAGCGCGGTTGTCTCCCAAGAAGGCGCCATGGGGATGTAAGATTTCTCTCCTCACTGTCAGCGCTGGTCTTTGTGGATGTTGGCTGTGGCTTTTACAGAAATCCCCACGGAGCAATGATTTTCAAAGGAGGGCGATGTTGCCGCCTCCTCCCCCAGGACGTTTGTCATCATCTGGAGACAAGCTTGGTTGTCGGAGGCGGGGGTGAGGGGGGAGGAAGCTGCTGGCATCTGCAGATGAACAGTCCTTCCATCCCACATTTAGAGTTCACAATCTCCATGGAGTCAAGGGCCAGCAGCCCTATTGCAGAGGGACTGAACGCTGGGCATTCGAACTGGCCCATTCTGCCATACTGTGCACCTCAGACTCTCGTACACCCCATCGCTGGCTCTCAAGCCAAGGGCGTCTAGGGTTAGTCTGAGCTCCTCTGCTCTTCCCCTTATGAGTCTGGAGTCCCTAAGATGGGATCGTCTTCAGTGCTCCTGATCTTCATTCCACCATGGCCATGGGGTACCCGCCAGCTCTGGGTGCAAGTCCCCTGTGGTACATGCCTGCCCTGCCCCTCACCTGTAGTGTGAGCAGGTGCTGGAGTTAGGTGTGGGTGGTCCTCCGAGATGCAGACATAAGCGGCTCTAGAAAGCCTTCTCAGATGGCCTTTGCCTCACCTTGGGTTCCCGCTTCTTCCCCGAGTCCTCAGCAATGCATGGCCTGCAGGACACTTTATCCCACAGGTTTATTTCCATCAACCCTCTCCAAAACCAGGAGGACCTGGACAGCAGTCTTGGCAGTTTATCATTGCAACACTGGAGGGAGGGTGGGAGGGGAGACAGAGAGAGACAAGGCATAGAGACAGACAGAGACAGAGAGACACAAAGAGACACAGACACAGAGACACAGAGAAGTAGAAACAAAGAGAAAGAGATACAAAGAAACACAGAGAAACTCAGACAGAGACAGACACACAGAGAAACAGAGAGACAGAGACAGTCATAAAGTATGGGAGTTGAGATCCAGTGATATTCGGTGGATTTCTGATCCTGCCACATATGAGTGGGGATCTCCGGAAGACCCATAACGTCTCTTTTGGATCACAGTAACGCTCTCTCTTTACACACATCCTTGGTCACGTGACTGTGCCGTTGATGCCAGGTTTACATTTCCCTGAACTTTGACTTTGAGGTTCACAGGACAAAAAAAAAACCAGTGCAGCTGTTCCAGATGATGTCCTGCATGCTGCCCCCCATTCGTCATCTGTCTCCAGACCCCCAGCCTGGCTGCTGGGCCCCCGAGGCCTGAGAGGCACACGGAGCCGAGTTACTTCAGATGAACTATCCATCTGAGGCCTTGAGAAACCAGACCTGAGCTGGTTTAAAGTTTGAGAAGTTTGTTTCTCCACAGTAGCTGATGCACACATTCCCTGAGAGTTTCTGCTAACATTCCTGGGGGCTGTTATCTTAGTTCCTGGTTCACCTTACGTGTTAAAAACTAGCAGATGCTGGTGTCCCCAGAAACTCCAGCACAGATTTCTTGTCTTGTTTTCTTGTCTCATTGCTGTGATGGAATCCCTGCCAAAGGCAGCTCAAGGGAGGTAGGGTTTATTCTGGCTCATGGTCTATCATAGTGGGGATGTCTCAAAGCAGAGGCTCACATTGCATCCATAGTTGAAAAGAGAGAGCAATGGATCACTGTGTTCAGCTTGATTTTTCCTGTCCTCACAGCCGAGGACGCAAGCCTAGGGAATGGTGCCTCTCAAGCCTAGGGAATGATGCCGCCTGCCTAGTTTAACTCCACAGGTTTGCCCAGAGTCTGGGGCTCTTAGGTGATCCTGTCATGTTTGTAATTATTTATAGTGGGTTGGCCTAATGCTGTTTGTATTTTAATATTAATTTGGGGCTCCTAAGACTGGTGCCCCGAAGGAAGAGAGTCTCCATGTAGCGTCTGGGACCCTGCCCCCAAGTTAACTTTGATTAGTGAATGAAGATGCAGGCAGCTAATAGTTGATCAGAAGAGGCATAAATCAGGTTAAGTTTGGTGGGCTTGGGAGAGGGGGAAGCCTCCAGGGGATAGAAGAAGAACACGTGGGAGAAAAGAAAGGAGAGCTGAGAAAGGCTCAGCTGAGCCTTACACACATGGCCATGTGGGCTGGCTGATTGGAGCTAAGAGCAGCCCAAAAGAAACATAACAAATAAAAACCTGGGCTATGGATAGAAAGGGGGATCCTAACAGCATTAAGAGTAGGCAGCTGCCCAGCTATTGTGCTACATAAGACATATGTGATGGTTTGTATGTGCTTGGCTCAGGGAGTGACACTATTAGAAGGTGTGGCCCTGTTCCAGTAGGTGTGGTCTTGTTGGAGTAGGTGTGGCCCTGCTGGAGAAAGTGTGATCTTGTTAGAATAGTGTGGCCCTGTTGGAGTAGGTGTGTCACTGTGGGTGTGGACTTTAAGACCACCATACTAGCTGCCCTGAAGCCAGTTTTCTGCTAGCAGCCTTCAGATGTAGATGTAGAACTCTCAGCTCCTCCTGCACCATGTCTGCCTGGATGGTGCCATGTTCCCACCTCTGAACCTGTGAGCCAGCCCCAATTAGATGTTGTCCTTCTAAGAGTTGCCTGGTCACGGTGTCTGTTCACAGCAGTAAAAGCCTAAGTAAGACATATTAAAATATAAAGACTATATGTGTCTTTCATCTGAGAACATACATGGTCAAAGGCGGGAAGAGACCCTGTGGTGAGATCATTTAATATTAATTACTACAATTATTACTAATCATTGTCCTTTATTTTTTGTCAACTTGACATTAACCAGTTATAGCTGAAAAGGGACTCTCAATTGAGGAAACACATTCTGTGAGATTGGTAGACAAGTTGTGGGCCATCCTCATCACTCTTGACAGATGTGGGAGGGCTCAGCCCATTGGAGGTGGCGGCAGCAACCCCTAGGCAGGGGTTCCTGGGACAAATAAGAAAACAACCAGCTATCATCTTATCATGGCTTCGGCTCCTGACTCGAATTCCTGCCCACAGGGCCCGCCGGCACCCAGCAGTGCTGTGTTGGACAATGTAAGCCCTCCCTTACATCACAGGGCCACAGTCACACATAGCTTCACAGACTGTGGTGGCTGATATGGAGAGCAAGATGCTGGGGTCCCCATCCGTCTGGGGTCCACGGCACTTGCATGGGGTCCCTGTACGTCCTCCTGTAGCTGGCCTCAGGAAGAAGCTCTGCCGGACACTGGTGACTGCTCATGGCAGTGAGACGGTTGGGGGAAAGTGTGCCAAGGGAACTGGTCCTCGTGTGGAGCCCAGGAGAAAGGGGAGTGACGGTCTGTGGTCACACACTGGGTGCTCTTGATTCCCACCAGTGTGAACTGAAGCACTGCAACATTGAGCAGTACATGGTCTCATCTGAACCATGGCACGAGTCGTTCTTACTGGAGATCGGTCGCCAGCCTCTGCAGAGGTAATATCACACACAGCGATTCCCATCGACTAAGCCTACGCTTCGAGTCTGAGGCAAGGGACGTGTGTGTCTCAGCTTCCAGAGGCCATGGTGCCTCCTGTGTTGTTTAAAGTCCAGGTGGATCTGTGGGGTGTTCACACAGCAAGGGTGGAACCTCCCTATCCAGGCTCCTCTCAAAACATCCCTGACAGACTCAGCTAAAATACTGCATCCTGGTTATCCCAGGCATCCCTTCAGCTACTGGAGCTTTGCAGTTAACCTTGCTGTCTAGAAGACGTGGAGAGAGTGTGGCTGTCTCCCTGTCTCCACACACCACCTCACCATGGTCTCCACAGCATTGAGAGTTAGGATGCCCTGTCTGTTACCTGCCTGTCTGATGCCTTTGTGAGTTGTAGACTCCACTGGATGTCAAAGGTGACTGGCTGGTGACTTTAGTCTCCCACACTGCTGGAACTAGGGAGTGAGGTAGCATCCTGGGTACAACACAGAAGTAAGGTGTATCCTCTCAGCTCTCTATAATAAAAACAAAGAGATCTATCTATTTATTTTCACTTATGTGTATGTGTGTATGCCTGGATGAACCTTCTAGAGTCAGAGTTACAAGGGCTTGTAAGTCACTCAGTGGGTTTGAGTACTGGCGACTGAACCCAGGTCCTCCAAAGGAGCAGTAAGTACCCTTAACCACTGAACCACCTCTTTAACCCCCAACATATATTTTAGTGAAACAATACTGTCTTAGGGTTTTACTGCTGTAAACAGACACCATGACCAATGCAAGTCTTATAAAGGACAACATTTAATTGGGGCTGGTTTCCAGGGTCAGAGGTTCAGTCCATTATCATCAAAGTGGGAACATGGCAGCATCCAGGCAGGCATGGTGCAGGAGGAGCTGAGAGTTCTACATCTTCATCTGAAGGCTACTAGGAGCATACTGGCTTCCAGGCAGCTAGGAGGAGGGTCTTAAAGCCACACTCACAGTGACACACCTCCTCCAACAGGGCCACATCTACTCCAACAGGGCCACACCCCCTCCAACAGGGCCAACTATTGGAACTGTTGTTTTTCTCTTTGGCCTCTGCACCTAGTGCTGCTTGCTTCTGTCACCCATCCTAGCTTTGCATTCATGTAGAACAATGGCTCTCAATCTGTGGGTCTCGACCTTTTTGGGAGTGGGGCAAACCACCCTTTCACGGGGGTTGCATATCAGAGATCCTGTATGTCAGACATTTACGTTACGATTCGTAACAGTAGCAAAACCACAGTTATGAATTAGAAAGAAAAATAATTTTATGTTTTGGAGGGTGGTCACCACAATGCAACATGAGGAACTGTATTAAGGGCCGCAGCATTAGGAAGGCATACAGATCCTGATGTAGAAGGTTCTGGTTTAAGCAGGACCCTCTATGGTGTCCTTTCTGGCTCATCCTAAGGAAGCTGCCCTGTGCACCTCTCCCTGGGCTACATCCTGGGGCTCACTAGCAGACCTTCATACATGTTGACTGGATAGTTTTGTGAGGTGCAAAAATGAGTTTTCTGCAGAGGAGCCCATGAGTGAACGCCTCAGAGGCTGAAGCATCAAGAGATGCAGCAGCGAGGCTGGGGTTTGGCTCCTAGCTTTTCTCTGTGCACAGCTTGGGCACCTGTGCTTTCTGTGTCCACCTTGCTTTAGAGTAGCTCATCCCAGACTGGGCCCTCAGAGGGGACTCCTACAGGGGGATGACAAGCAGTGTAAGCCAGTGATGGAGAGGAAGGTCCAAGGCTGGAAGAGTAGAATTAGATACTGGGCTGGAGAAACGGAAATGCACCTTCTGGGCCACCTAAGCTCTTGTCTTGGTCACTCACTGTAAATTGTCCTCCAATCACTGGGCTGACAGAGACAAATACCCAACCTCATGGCACAACTAAGTGTTCTCAGGCGTCTCGTGGGGGGGGGGGGAGGCTGCGAGTTTACTTAAAAATGCTTGGGGGTAATTTTCTAATGTCCCCTCCACCCAAGTGAGGCTCTGCTCCAGCTCCTATCATATGTAATTCCTAATGATTCTCTGTTATGTCCTGTTTTATTAAAGCGTCATTGAACTATACCCTATTGATTTAGATTTCACAGACAATTGAAATTTAAATTGACTCCAAATTGAATGTCTCCGTGTAATCTCTGTTCTGCAATAAAGATGGATAAAATGCTTCTATTTTTGATAACAAGCTATACTGGAGGCACATTTTAATTTTGGGAAGGGAAGGAAAAAAATGTGACAGCCTTAACTTCTTTGAAAAGTGGCTGACAGTTTGGGGCATGCAAGGCTGTTTTACTCTGGGGCACTATGCCCGAGCTAGGGAATTCTGGGATGTCTAGCTGGCTCAGACAGGGAAGATGGAGGTAATAAATCTGGATCATTCATAATTTTTCTTGTACTTGTTCTGGGAGTATGGACACACCCCCGGCCAGGATGCACATAACTCCAGGTTCATGTCACCGGGGTTATGCCCTGAGAGCCACCATGCAAACAGGAGACAAACATCAACCCGACAAAGGAGGAGGCAGCCATGTGAGTAACTCTTGTCCTCACCAAGCCAGAGGCTTCCTGGCCATGATGACTTCTAGGGATGGTCAAGTGTCAGCTTGACAGGACTATGACCTGCTCATGTCATGTGAGCTGTACTTCTAGGCCCGTGGAGGCTTGTCATGGGGGACAGTGATAGACCAGGAAGGACTAACTGGGGTGTGACCTGTACCTTCTGATAGGCTATGGGCCTGATGGAATAGAAGGGGAAGCCAGCCTGGTTCATGGTTTGCTCTTCCCCAGCATGTCTGTTACCACCTTTATTGTCTGCAGATACCATCCTCCAATGTCATATATCAGTTTCCAGAGAGAATTTAGGCTTCAGACTGACCTACATTTCAGGTCCCCCTTGTACAGCTTTGGGCTTCTCAGGCTGAGCAGTTATAGCTTTTCAGGGTCTCCAACCTGCAGACACTTGTTGTTGGACCACATACCCTTCTAATGTGTAAGCCAATCCAGGTAACAGTGCTACCCCACATATTCTACCCTCTGGAGAACCCACCAACACAGACATCATCCTTTTTTCTTCTCTCTACTGCTGCAATTGGAGGCTGAGGGGGGAAAGGGAACAGAGAAGCTGGTATCTCCCATGTATTCTCCTAGACAAGATCCAAGAAAGAGAAATTCATACAGTGTCTGAGCCAGGAGACTGAACCAGAACTCCTGGCAGGGCTATTTTCTGGGAGCAATCCTTTGCTTCCAGAACATTCTGGGGAAACGGTTTGCAACCTTCCCAATGTTATGACCCTTTAATACAGTTCCTCATGTTGTGACCTCCAACCATAAAATTATTTTGTTGCCCCATCATAACTGTAATTTGGCGACTGTATGGGCCGTAATGTTAATATCTGATATGAGGCTCCCAAAAGGGATGGAAGTCCACAGGTTGAGAACTTTTTCTTGTTCTTCTTGTTCTTCTTGTTCTTATTGTTCTTCTTCTTCTTTTGTACAGAATAGAGTTTATTCAGGTCATGGGGGGGAGTTAAGAGGGTAGTAGAGGCAGAGAGAGAGAAGAGGAAAGGAGAGAAGTAGAGGCCAGCCATGAGCACGTGGAGAGAGAGGGAGGAAGTGAATGGGAAGAGGAGGGGCAAGGGGAGGGGGAGACCAAGAGAACAAGCGACCAAGAGTGGTTGGGAACTTCTGATCTCATCCCATTGTCCAAGAGGGATAGTTGATGCCTCCTTTCCTGTCACCACCCTAATGGCTGGAGGTTGCTGCTTTAAGCACGGTAGGGACAGAGTCTTGTGGGCGCTGTGATGCACACACCAGCAGGACCACACTCCTTTGTGGCTTTTGAAGCTGGTGTCCTTCTCTTCTCCAGACACAGGGTCTCTGGATTATGGCTACTTCTTCCACCGTCAAGGCTAACACAAACCATCTCTGTCTGAGCTCTGTGTAGTCTTCATCTCTGTACTCGACTTTGGCTTTCTCCCCTGTCCATGAACGATGCAGAACCACACCAGCTAGTCTTAGTGACTCTTCTTCTTGCCGTGACAAAATACCCTGAGAGCAGCAATTGAAGGAAGGTAGTATTTATTCTGCTCACAGTTGGAGGGTACAGCCTGTCATGAGGGGAAGGGAGTGCAACAGGAGTGTGAGTTGGTTCTTTACATTGTATCCATCCACAACAGTCAGGAAGTGGCTCCTTACATTGTATCCATAGCAGGCAGGAAGCAGACAGGGTTGAGTTCTGGTTCTCAGCTGATTTTGTTCTTTTCATAAAATTCAGGACCCCAGCCTAGGGAATGGTGGCACCCACAGTGGGCAGGTCCTCCCATCTCAGTTAACCTAATCAAAATAATCCTCCACAGGTGTGACCACAGGCCTGATTCTAGGTGACTGTAGGTTTTATCTAATTGGAATTGAGATTAGCTATCACACAGCCCAAAGTCCCCAGCTTAGTCCAGCCTGGTACCTTTGGAGGTGAGCTGTGGGGGGAGGGGCATTTTTGATCTAATGTGTTTCTGTAACATAATACCTGACATAATGAATGACAATCAGGGAAATACTTGTCCTGGATTATGGTATAACTTTAATTTTTCAAAGCCTATTTTTGATGATGGTTCTTTATTCTCCCTCTTAGCCACCCACCCACCAGAGGTAGTGGAAAAGAAAGGACATGGGAAAATGGACCTGTTTAGAAAGGTTCTCTGGAGCCAATCCCATTTGCATTGTCAGGAAACCAGCAGTTCAGTTTACAGGGTAGCAAGGGCAGCTCAGACCACTCACAAGCACGTCACAGATATACAAGCAGTCCAGTTCGGTAATGTATGGGTAGCAGCAGTGGTGGCATGACCCAGCAGGATCAGCCATGTCTCAGCAGAATGAGGAGTGAGCAGGAGGGACCAGGGCCAACAGGAACACCAGAAGTTCTCAACTGTGCTTGTCTCAGTGACAGCTGAATCCTAGAACCCAGTATGGTGTTGGTGTGAATGAATGAGGGTTAGAGAGGGGTTTGTGCATTGTAGTGGGCTGTTCAATCTCTGTTGGGGCAAGTGACCTTTGGCTAGGCTGTGTTTCAGGTTGTGGAGGATCAAGTGGAGGCTAGGAAGGCTATTGGAAGAGCATCTTCTTAGATGCCCCTTACCTTAAGTAGCTCTGACTGGCTGGCCCCTGCCTGCCTTGGTATTTATGGGTTCTGGTCTCTCCATGGCCAAAAGATGGGCCCCAGCCTGACTCTGAGGCTCTCTGTGCATCTGTGAGCCATGATGGACAGTGTGTTTGGGGTATAGAATGTGAGTGTCATCTGGACCATCAGTTTTCTGTTCTGTGAGCTGATTTAACCCCTCTGAAGACACCAAGCTGAGGCGGTAGGACTGGAATGTCTCACCTCCCCCATCCCTTTCTGCTCTGGCTCTGGTTCCTGCCTCTGTGCCCTCTCCATCATCCATCTTTCCTCAGTATCATCTTGTCCACTTTGCCCTCTCCACTGCAGGCCACTCCTCCCCCAACTCCTGTCCTGACAGTGCCTGTTACTAGAATCATACCCGACCCTTTTTTCTTACCAGCACCACAGGGCAAGCCTGGGTCTTCAGAGGGACCCTGAGAGCCACTGGACTCTGTGGTCTCCACTATCCAACGACACCTCCTACTTCTGCAGAGGACCACAGCAGACTCCATCAAGGGGTTTCCCGTCTCAGAGAAATTGGCCAAGCTCCAGGCCACTCAGCTTAGTTAAACATTAGTTGTACATCCCAGCAGCTGCAGATTCCCCGGAACAGCTGGATACTGGACCCCAGATCCATCCCTGTAACCCCTGTAAGGCCCTGCTCTCTGCTGTCCTTTGGCTAGACCTCCTCCCCAGGCTGTGTCCTGCTCAACCTTGAGTCTCCTGGGCTCTAGGAGTGGGAAGCACCTGGCGAATAAATTGCAGCTTAATAAATGAATCAATCCTCATTAGGGTTTGATTGGCCATTAGCCTCATTATCCCGAAAGCAGAGACCCAGGGAGTCTTCCAGAATGCCGATGCAGACACGGGAGTGGGTTTTCCAGCCACAGATCATGGACAGGATGGAATCCAGAGGTGTCCTAACCGAGATGACCTTGACCAGCCATCCTCAGCTCTGGGCACACCTGGAAAACGCAGGGGTCCAGGAGCCACTGAGAACAGGCACAAGACTGGTGCAGACACACTCCTCTGGGCTGGGGTTCGGCTCAGTGGCAGAGGGCTCATCAGGTCCATGAAGGGTATTGGGTACCATCCAAGTGGGCTGGCTGCTTCCTTCTTAATCTCTCTGACAAAGGCAGAGCCAGGCAGAGCCAGACTTTTGAGTGTCAGAGACACTTGCTTGGGCAGTTCAGGTGAACTCATACTTGATTTTGGTGTCCTTGAGGTAGGGCTGACATGTGGACATTGCACATCCCAGAGCCATCTTAACCTATCAGATTTGCAGCACCCCATTTCAACCTCATGTTGTGCAGTAATTGAGATTTTCATTCCACAGAACACTCTCCAAGACACAGGATAGTGGAAGGGAGGTACAGCTTTCCGAGGGGCAGGAGAATTTCTTTAGTCCAGGAAGTCAGTAACACAAAGGCCTCAGGAAGTCTCTGAAACTTAGCAGATTCACTATGCCCCTCCCTCCTTGAGATCATATAACCTAAGGACTGCTGAGCTGCCTGGAAAGGAAGGATGAGCTGTTGAGCTGCCTCCAGGGTGTGCAGTGTGCTCTAGGTTCTCAACTTTGATGATGTAGCTGTCTCTGAATCATTTCTGCTCAGGTTAATAATCCCTCATCCCCACTCCTGTAAATAGCCTAGCAAAACTCATTGGTTCATAAAGTCAGTCTTTAGCAGTATCCTTTAAGGTTGGTTCCCTATCTGGGGTGGGTAAAGATGTTTTTCCTCTCTCCTCAGTAATGGTACCCACCATGGACATACACTGTCTTCCTATCCTTGTGGGTACAGGGCACCCCATAACCTCACAAGTCATTTTTATTGGCTTCTAGGTAATTTCCTGTGTAGCATCTTTTTTGAACTGAGTTTAGTCACCAGGACTGGTGTGAAAAAGGCCAGAGGTGGTGTTGTGTGTCTGTATCACCTTGCCTGCACCAGACAGGTGATCCCTAAGTCTTATAGGCTGTCTACATGGCTTACGCAGGGGACCCCCACAGGTGGGACCCCAGGATTGTGAGACTCCACCTAAAGGCAGAGGAGGGGACTGAAGAGAGGGCTCAGTGGGTAAAGCCCTTGTACAACACGAGGTCCTAATCTGGTGTCACATGCCAATATGGAGGGGGACATCTAACCTTGTGTGTGCAATGGTGAACAAAAGATCCTGTCTCAAATGAGGTGGAAGGGGAAAACAGACACCTGAGGTTGTCTTCTGACTTCTACATGAGCATCATAGGGAATACACACCTATACACACACCCATAAACAAACACACACACCCATGAACATACACACACACACACACACACACACACACACACACACCTATACACAGTCCCAAGGATACAGACACACTTATACGCACAACCATGAACATACACACATCTATACCCACAACCACAAACACACACACCCCTATACACACACCCATGAGCACACACACACATACTAGAATCTTAAAACCAACCAACCAACCAACCAAACAAACAAACAAATAAACAAAACCCAGGAATCTTTTGGACCCACACCTAACACTGGAGGTCTCTATCAGACCTGACTCCATACAATGGTGAAAGCCCACACACAGAAACACCTGTGGCAACCAGCACTAAGAACCGTGCATCCAGTCTCACGGTCTGCAAGAAGAGAACAGCTGGTGTGCTCAGCATGCAAGCGGTTCACTAAAAGGTGTGCTTTTGCAGAGCCAGGCAGCCTGGGATCCCGTTCCTCTAAGACTCTCATCTCTGTGTTTGTACCATTTAGCCCACTACTGGGCGCAGGCAGCATCCTCAGAACAGCTCAGGAGGCCAGTGCCGGCTGTGGGTCAGCTCAGGGATGGAGGGCTCCTGGGATGTGAGCAGGGCTGGGACTCTGTCTTTGGCACAACCCAGCAGTTAGAGGATGCAGAACAACGCAGACAGCATTTACAGAGTGGAACTCCGAGTCTGTGCCTTGTCGAAATGAGGGGCTTTGTGAGGTTCACACTGCACCCTGCAGCCCAGCCACCTGCAAGCAACATCTGTGAGGCCAAAAGATGTTCACAGAGGACTTTAGCCAAAAGCCAGCAGGAGCCTGGGGCCACACTCAGTGGCCAGTGCTCAACCATGGAGACTGAGATCCTGAACCCCATTCTCAGCACCAAAACCAACAACAAATGCTAAGTAAGGATGTGGCAGCCTTGTGTCACATAATTCACACTACTGTATACTCACAGGGTGACACATATTTATTTTATAATGTTATTAAATAGTTACATTTATCTATTTTATTATATGCTTACTGTTAAATGTTTTTTATTGTATGTGCTCATTTGTGTATTATTTATATGTAAATGTATGCATAACCGTGTGCCTATGAACACACATATGTATATGTAATGGACACACACAGTCACGGGGAAATCTTGCAGAATGTCAGCCATGTCTCTGGTGGGTCTAAGAATACTTTTCCCCCCTTCCTTCTGAGTTTCCCCTTTCGCCATTTTACACATTTTCTCCCCCAGTGAGCATGTGTTTCTTTTACTCTCAAGATATGAGGATGACGTTTACTGGAGTGGGCATGTTCTAGACAGGGCGTGCGGAAAGCGGGGAGAGGCGGCAGCCTGGGGGGAGGCTGAGGCTGAGGCCGGTCACATCGCATCAGCCCATATGTGTGACATGACCTGGGTCCAGGGCCTTCTTGGTGGGAAGCCCCCCACAGCGTTGGCTGCTCCTGGGTGGCTCTGGGGATGGCAGGAGCTGCAGCAGCTGCCTGGGGCCCCACTCAGCTCCTGCAGAGCAGGGCCTTACGGCCTCCCCTCCCTTGCAGGGTCCCTGCAGTTGCTAAGCATGATTGACAGTAATTAAAACTAAGCCAGTGCCCTCCTCACTCTTGCTATTTCTATGGGGTTTTTGTTCACCATTATCTACATATAGATTAAAAATTGTAATTGGGCAGGCGATCGGGTTAGGAGAATCCACCACCTTCACACTTGTCGTTGGCCGGCGACTGACACTTTGAAATTTTATTTAATCTGAGAAAATTGAGTTGAACTCTGGCACCCTGGAAGGGGGATGAAAAACAACATTTATTCTTCAGGGCTCAGGCTAGAAAATCTTTGCACTGCTGGTGGGAAGTAGGAGGGGCTCCTCACATGTGGGGTAGAGGGGTGCCGGAACCTGGGCTCTGTCAGCAGCAAGCGGGGAGGGAAAGGGAAGGTCTTGGGAGACCCAGGTCCCTTTCAAGATATTCATTTTTATATTAATGTGTGTGTATGTATGTGTGTGTATGCATATGTATTTGTGTATGTATATATGTATGTATGTGTGTATGCGGTTTGAGTGTGTATGTGTGTATGTATATGTATGGATGTATGTGTGTATGTATATATGTGTACATGTGTGTGTATGTAGTTTGAGTTTATTTGTGTGTATGTATGTCTGTATGTATGTATGTGTATATGTATATGTATGTGTCATCCTTGGGGGCACTGTCTGTTCCAGAAGAACTAGTCCATAGGTTTATAGACAATTGTCTCTATCTCCCACCTCACTGTAGGACTGGCCACGGCCTGGGTTCTGGTGTTGGAATTCAGGTTGTCTTTCCCCTAATGAGCCATCTCGCCAACCATGAAAACTTCTTGCACAAAATGTGTCTGTGGCAGACCAAGCTTCCTGTGCCATACTGGAGTCTCTTGGCCTTGTCTGCACCAAGCCCTTCCTCCTATGATGGCACCAGAGCTTCCCCAGGCCTTTCCAGGATGCCTGTGATGGTCCCACAGGAAAGAGCTTGCTCTGTCTCAGCTTCCTGTCAGTAAGAATGAGTGCTGGAGAGAGACAGGCTCAGGAGGGAAAAAGTTTTCTCAGGCTCACAGTGTCTCAGGGCCTGGTCCATAACCGACTGGTCCCATTGCTCTTTGGGCTATGGTGCAGTGTTGCATCATGGGAAGAGTACCTGGCAAAACAAAACAAAAAGACCCACTCCCTTCATAGCCTGGAACTGAGAGAAGGCAGGAACCAGTGCCTACAGTCTCTAACAGCACCCCAAATTTCCCGAAGCCCCCCAACTGTCACTGTTGTCATCTCTTAAAAGTCCCACTACCTGAGTTTTGTCCATGACCAAAATAGGGGAGAATGAATTTGACTCATGCTTGGGTTGGGGGGGGTGTCAATCTGTCATAGGAGGTGGGGCAGCAGAGCCAGGCACTTCCTGCTGTGTTGAGTGAGACAGGAAATAGCTGTGAATAAGGTCCTATCTCCACAATCTGCTTTCTCTAGCTAGGCCTCATCTCCAGCCCCTAGAATCTTTCAAATTCGTGCTACTGCTCCTGGGTCACCCCCCCTTTAAAGGCTCACAACACCTTGCAACACAACATACATTTAGTTTAACCTCAAAGGTCATCAAAGGTCATGAGAGCAGCAGCATGGTTCAAAAGCCCAAGGACAAAGTACCTACTGGAATACTCAAGATAATCTCACTGCAAGCTTTGGTAAAATAAAACTTCAACTCGCTACACATTGGTACAGAGTAATTCTTATTCTGGAAGGGAAGACTCGGGGCTTAGAAAGCAGGACATGGCCAGAGACCATCTGGACAAACAAGATATCCACAACTCTGGTTCAGCCTTGTGTCCTGATATGACTGTCAATGGGCTTGGGAAGTCCCACCCCCCCATGGCCTGGCCACTTCCAGCCCACATGGCTTCTCTTCTGGGCTGGCTTCCCTGCACGTTTCTTTGGTGAATGTCCCATAGAACTGGCATCTCTCCATCCTGGCGTTTCTGCCCTCATGTATCTTACCTGAACACCCTAGCCTTCCTTAGAAATCCGGATGGAGCTGACATACACCAGAAGTATGGGAGCCACAATATCAGCATCACTGCCACATGGCTCCTGTCAGCGTGGGTAGTAGCCAGGACCACCGGTGACTGCAGTGTCTTCTGAGGCATGCAGGTGTGCAGAGCCTGCACACCTGCCCTGGGAAAGCTCCCCCAGGCAACCCTGTGCCAGCTAGGCTCCTCGAGGCAACTAAATTTGAGAGTCACTTACAACTTGACACCCTAAGCCCACAATGGCTGGAGTCTGGTGAATCTTCCTGAATTCCTTATGGGAACTTTCCTACTACTCCAGGCCAAAATCATTCAGTTCTTTCTAATTCTTCAAACCCCATTAACAACCATATACTCCTTGTCCACAACTTCTGACGCTCCCTCTCTAGCCAGACAATACACCGTTCCCCAAGTTCAACTCTGCAGCTGTCTTTCAGGGTAACTCAAAGCATCCAGTGTTAATCACACCACAGCCCGAATGTTGTGTTGCCTTGAGATTTCACCTGTCTAATTAACTATCTCCCTTTTTAAACTTGATCTCCCACAAAGTCTCAGGGCATGGACAAAATAGAGCCTTTTGTTGTTGTTAAGAGGTGCTGTGAGTCATTGGTTTTATCTGAAGCCTCATGTGCAGTCTTCACCATCTGCTTTTCTATTTGTGTCTTGCATTTCTGAGCTCACATTAGAGTGGCCTGCAAGCTCTGTTGACAGAACCCTAGGACTCTTAAGCCTGTTTCTCTAAACTCCTCAGATTTCTTCCACAAAACACTTCCAATGGCCCCAAACCACAAGGTGGGTGCTAAAATCAGATTCTGATTTCTCTGTTTTGGTGAGCTCAATCTTGGTGGAAACAATGTAACCAAGAAAGAGCTCAATCCTGGCGGAAACATTGTAACCAAGAAAGGCTTTCTTTTGGCTTCTGGATACAGAGGTGGGGATATATCATGGTAGGAACCTAAGCTCTTTCCATGAGAAGAGTGTGGACCCTTCCAAGGCTTTGCCCCTGTGACTCAGCTCCCCTACTCCCTTGCTCTCCCTCAGACTCCATCACCACCGAAGACTATTGCAGCAGGGACATTCACTCCTGCACACAAACCCTGAGAGACAAACTGTAACCTGCCCACAGTGCTTCAGTCACCGGGTTCTCCTTGGACACTGGGTGGTGAACAGTAGACTCTGGGTCACTTTGATTTATTTTCAATTAGTGCTATTCCGAGGATGAATCTTGAATTATTCTAAGTGCGGTAAGCCCCACAAAGGGGTAGACATTGCATCGATTAGTATGTGCGATTTGCACATGCATGTGTGTATGCACACCTGAGCATACATGTGGAGGCCTGAGATTGATGCTGGTGTCCTCCCCATTGTCATCTACTATAGCCATTAAGTCAGTGTCTCTCAGGGCCTTGAACTCCACACATTTCCTGCCCAGTACTCAGTGCTCAGCACTGTTTGGGAAGGCTGTGGAAACTTCGGAGGTGAAGCCTCTGTAGGTCCCTGGGGCTTGGTCTTGAGTTTTCATAGCCTGTACCCACCTTCTGTCCTCTGTGTCTTGACTGTAGATACAATGTGACTAGCTGTTTCTGGCTCTTGTAACCATGTTGCCTTTGTGGTAGACTGTGTCCTACAACTCTGAACCAAAATGGCCCCTTCATGCCTTACATTTCTCTTTCTCCCTCTCACTCTGTGTCTCTGTCTGTCTGTCTCTCTGTGCATGCGCACAGGATAGTGTGCTGCTTCCTAGGTCTCCCAGCGCCAGTGCTCAAGAGCTCAATGATTAGACTAAGCAGTGGCTGTCGTTGTGTGGCCAAAGTATCTGCCTCCCCCCTATGAGGCTTACAGCAGCCCAGCCTTTCTGTGGGGCTGGAGCTCAGTCCTCACACTTGTGCAGTGAGCCTTTCACCTACTGGGACATCTCGGTAGCACCCTTTGGCACCCTTCGGTTGCCTCCTGTCAAGTGTTTGGTCATAGAAACTTGAAGAGCAAGTCTTACAATGGTGACTGCGCTCAACACATGTCACATCTCCAGAATAGGAGGTTTTTGTCACAAATCTACAATAAACATATGAGCCAGTGTCCAGGCTCCACAGATCCCTTTGTGGAAAGAGCAAACATTTGTTTCTGCGTTTGGGTGGAGTAAGGATCACACAGTGACAGTAGAGATCATGAGGGAGACACTACCATGGTGGCAGCATCAGGCAGGGAGGCTTCCCAGGACTACAGAGGTTGGACAAAGCATTTCTCATGTGTGAACATTTTGTAGTCCACTTGTGAGGAGGGTATTGTCACCTCTGATTTGAAACGTGGAAACCAAGGTTCAGAGAAGTTGAGTGGCTCCCTTACAGCTACACAGCTGGCTGTCTCTGTACCCCATGCTCCTGACTCCCTCTTCTACAGTTTTGCCTCACTCAGGAGGACAGGGGTGGGCACATTTTTCTCCAAGGGTCACCTTCCAGCTGGGTGGGAGGGAGCAGGACCCTCTCCCCAGCCTCTGCCACACAGAGCTTGGCCGACCAGGTGCTCAGACTGAGTTGTCAAGTAAGAGACGGAAAGAAGAAAAAGCAATTTCTTCCATTTCTTGGCTCAATCCTGTGCAGTCAATACAGTTAACAGTAAATCAAATATCAGGACTGCATTGACCCAGGAAAAGGCCAAGGAGAAAGAAAACTCGCAGCAGAATCCAAAAAGTGGAAAATGAGCCTAGCCGTAAATCACACCCTGGATGGAACCCACCCTGGCAGCGTGTAGCTGGAGCCCAAGCTGCCCCAGCAAGCCAGCTCAGTGCTTTGGGTAGACAACTGTTCTTGTTTCTGCTGCATGAGGGGACAGGAGGTCTCCAGCGTGTCCCCTGTCACTCTCCAGGCTGAACTTGCAAGGGACCTTGGGGAAAAGGCTGCCTGGATCCTCCACTACTTGATTAACATCTTTTCTGTTGTAAACGTTCTTTAAAATGTCAGCACAGAGTGTGAGAACACACACCTGTAACCTTAGCATGCAGAGGCTGAAGCTAATTGGATTACAAGTTGGGGGCCAGCCTGGGCTACAGTCCATCCCATGCCAGTGTCTCAAAATATCAGGGTTCAAGAAATGACTCTGTCAGCCGAGCACTTGCTGCAAAAGCATGAAGACCCGATCCCCATTAATTAGATAATGTTGTTAATTAGATTTCTCAGCCCATGCCCGGACAGACCACACCAAACGAACGTGGTTCCACGTGGAGAGGTTTAATAGAACGGGGATGGGGCAGGGGTCAAGGTCAAGAGAAGAGAAGAGAAAAGAGAGAGAGAGGAGGAGGAGTTTCGGTCTTTTGTAGGGGTAGTGATGTCACTTGTTCCCAGGTGGAGATGGGATTCTGAACTGATGTCTTTTGGGAATGCTTTGTCTGTTTCCATGGCAATTGATGTGCCAGGTTCCTGTCACCTGTGGGTGGAGCCATCGCTGGGGGAAGGGGCTATCCTAATGCCAACACCCATAACCAGTATAAAACCAGGCATGGTGGGGAGCACTTGCAACCTCAGTGCTGGGGAGCCACAGATGAAAGGATCCTGGGGTCCCACTGGCCAGGGAGCCCCAGGCCAGAGAGAAATCCGGCCTCGAAAAATAAGTTGTGGTTCCCAAGGAACAAATCTCAAGATTGACCTCTGGTTACCACATGCACACCCTGCCATGTCTACACACATCCACACACACACACATATGCAGATACATGCACACAATGTGCACATATACATGCACTCACATGTACCTCCCACACATGAGTACACATACATGCACAAACATGCACCTCTCACAAGTGTACATACATGCACACAATGCACCTCCACACATATGCATCCCTCACAAGTGTGCACACATACAAGCATACATGTACCCCTACACACATGTACATACATGCACACAGTGCACTCCCAAACATGCACACACATGCATACACATGCACCCCACATATGTATACACATACTTGCACACATGCACAAGTAAGTGGAAATTAGAAAGTTATAGCAGCAAACAAAGTGTCAGGCACATCTTGCCATGTGGCCCACGTAGCCTTTGATGGTCAGTGCACGGATTCAATACATGTCTTTTCAGTTGCTCTGCGAAAACATCGGTCTAAGGTCCCGGGCAGTCAACTTCGAGCACATTTGCATAGTCCTGGCTTCACGGCTCTGTGACCATGAGTGGGGGTGGGATGGGACATAAGTATGATCTTAGATGCTGTGAGGTCAGATGAAGACAAGAAAGCTTTGATCAAAAGCTTTGCTTTGTGAGGGTCGGGCTCAAGCACAGTGGTAGAGGACTTGCCTAGGACATCCTGGGGTCAGTCCACAGAGACCTAGAGCAGGTGAGGCTGCCAAGTGGAGGGAAGAGCAGTGCAAAGGCCCTGGGAATGTGGGGAATGTATGGCTGCAGGGTTTGAGGGAGTGTGGTGGGCCGGTTGATGAGGGTCCCAGGGGGACTTGGGAGGGGGAGGGTGTGCGATCTTTCTGAGGTGGAATTCTGAGCACAGTTTGAAGCTGCGAAGGGACCCCATCTAAGCTGAGTTTTGACAGGAATCTCCCACTATTGGGACCTTCTTGTGAGCAGCTGTTGGGGAGGATTTTGAGACAGGAAAGAACTTTTGTGGCTATTTACCCTCAGATTCCAGTCAGTGCACACTTGGCATGTAACAAGTGCTCCCTGAGCAAAGGGGGGGGGGTGCGGGATGGCGCCAGCTAACACCCGCTGGGGCATTGAGCTGTTGTGTGTCAGCAACTGTCTTCCTTGGTTCCAACCTGCCCTTGGGTGTGTTAAGCTTCTCTCCCCAAGTTCCTTCCTTCCTTCCCTCTCTCTCTCCCCCTTCTCCTTCCCTCCCCATCTCCCTCCCTTTCTCTCTAGTCCTCCTCCCCCCACTTTTTTCTCAAGACAGTATCTCACTACGTTGTCCAGGCTGGCCTTGAACTTCCATGCAGGTCCCCCCACCCCTGGTGCTGAGTTTTTAGATACACATTATTATTCCTGGCTGCATTTCCATGTTTTTAGACCTGGACAGACATATGAAAACTGAGAGGCCAAGCTGGATATGATTGTGAGTGGCAGCCCCCAGAACTCCCAGGCAGAGGTGGAGCAATCTTGATTTTAAGGCTAGCCTGGGAACCCACTTGCTTCATTGGTGGCTCTCTGCCATAGGGGGCATGCCTCTGTGCTTCTCTTGTGACCTACACAGCAGAGAAATGTCAGGATGTTCTTGGACACCTAGCTCAGTACCTGGCCATGCAGGAACTGAGGGACTCAGCTGGCACAGTTTTTCTCTCTCCCTGCTCCCTTCCTCCCTCTCCCTCCTCCTCCCCTTCCCTACTCTCTCCCTCCCCCTGCTCCCCTTTCTCTCTCTTTCTTTTAGAAAGCACTGATGGAGAAAAGCCATGGGTTCTGGGACAAAGCTTCAGGATTGTCCCTGCCCCCACCCCAGCCCTTCTTCACCTTTGCTCTGAGCAGGTTAGAGAGCCAGGGGCCTGCTCACCCTCTTTCCTTGTCCTGCTTCTCTCCAGATGCCTGTGCCCCAGTCAGAGGACTTTCCAAGACCCTGTAGACCTCCATGGACTCTTCCAGGCAGATTTCAGAGGTGTGAAAGGCCCTCCGCTTCAGAATGACACTCACTTTGGTTGGTGTCATGTGGCAAGGTTTCCAGAGTAGATGCTTGCTGCTCTGTTTAATGGCAGCTGTCCCCTTTCTGGTTACATCATGCCTTCCCTCTGCCATGCCCTCCCACACATCTGGAGGAAGGTGTGCCCTGCACCAGGTCAGCACTAATCAGGTCACTCCTTCCTTTCTTTGCTGCAGCAATTGGCTCATGGAGGAGACTCAGACTTATTTGCGCCAATGAGAGCTCCATCTTGGGAGTTTGGGTCTACGCTGGGTGCAACAGTCAGCACAGGTGGAACTTGCTATAGTAACAGGCAGCCTTGAAGTTTCAGTGAGGGCAGCCCAAGCTTTCTGTGGGTTGGTGCGCCCCCCCATTCTCTTGATCCATGTTCAAGGGCATAGGGGTGATGGATGGTACCCTACCTTCTTACCAGACATGTAGGATGAAAATGTGCAGCCTCAGAGACAGGCTTTCTGAAGCTGGCCTAGCTGCTTAGGCATAGGACCATGTTGACTACCTTGGGCCCAGTTCTGTCTTAGAGAGAGTCCCTCTCCCTACCTCCAGGCCGCCACCTCTGTTCTTGTGCACCTCGGTTGGACTCTAAGGTTTGTCTTGAGTCCCCCATTGCTTGCTGCATTCCCAGACTCACTTTCACAGTGTCTTAGCACAGAAGGGGCCAGAGAGACAGTTCAGGAGGCCCTGAGCTTGGCCCCCAGAACTCACATGGAAGGGCAGATGTGGGTAAACGTGCCATCCCAGAACCAGGGAAGCAGAGACGGGCAGATGCCTGGGGCTCACTGGCCAGCTTAACTTACTCCACCAAACTCCAGGCTTTTTCTCAAGTAACCAAGGTGGATAGGTTTTGAGAAAGGACCTCTGAGGCTGACATCTGGCCTCCACACACATTTGCACACACTTGCACACAGAAGGAGCTCTTTATGAGCACATAGTAGGAGGCATCCTTAAGCATGCAGTAAGACACACCCACAAAGACCTAAGCACTTATACCACTGAGGTCAATGTCTGGAACCTAGGCTGGTAGTGTTACCTGGGCCATCATGCCAGAATCGGGTTACAGGGAGTTCTGTCTTGGCTGTGGTCCCCTCTGACAAGGACTTGCCTCTGGGGTGCCCTTTGCTGAGATAAGCCGGGTGGGGGAGGGGATCAGAGAGAGGGTTGGTGTCAACTATGACTCCCTTGGGGTCATCAGGGGTCAGTGAGCAGGGGCTGGGCTTATGAATTTCCTCTCAGGGCCCCAAACAAAGGGGGCTGACTTGGTAATGTTGTTACCTTGGCAACCCTTTCTGTTCTGGAGAGTGGGAAAGGGGATTCTGGGGGCTGTGGGGAGAGAGGGGCTGCTGAATGGAGCGCCTACTTTCAAGGTTTAAGACAGAGGCTGGTCTGTGTGGGTGTCTTTCCTTCTCCACTGCCTGTCCTTTCTAGGACGTCTCCTTGCATTTTAAGAACATCTAGAGAGCCAAGTTCGAGTCTAGACATCTAATTCACTGTGTGACCTTGTGCTGGTGACTTGCTCTCTCTGAACTTCAAGTTTTGCTCCTGTGAAGTGGAAGTAATGCTCTATAGGGTGATCATTCTGGGGTGTGACAGCCAGGGCTAGGCCCTTCTGAGCAAAACCCTACCCCACACCGGTTTTTATTAGATCAGTCGCTTACTACTTCAGGTTAGTCACTATCTTGGTCAGTGTCTTAGGGTCACTGTTACTGTGATGAGATACCACAACCAAATGGGGGAAGGAAAGGGTTATTTCAGCTCACACTTCCACATCACTATCCATCACCAAAAGAAATCAGGACAGGAACTCAAGCAGAGCAGGAATCTGGAGGCAGGAGCTGATGCAGAAGCTGATGGAGGGGTGCTGCTTACTGGCTTGCTCCCCATGGATTTGCTCAACCTGCTTTCTTATAGAACGCAGGACCACTAGCCCTGTGATGGCCCCTCCCACAATGGGCTGGCCTCACTCACATGGGCTAGCCACACCTACAATGGGCTGGGTGGGAGGGGCCTTCCCCCATCAATCACTAATCAAGAAACACCGTAGAGGCTGGCCTACATCTAATGGGTGTATTTTTACATTAGGTCTTCTCTTTGAGGGTTCTAGCAGCTTCCAGATCCACACAGATGGGAAATTTCTAAGGACCCAGGTGGTCGTTCTGGGAGCTTGGCTGCTGAAGGGTCTTCATTATTGGTCATGGGTCACTTTAGGGCAGTAGAGGAGACTGAGGCTAAGTCTGGGACATCCTGTCCTGTCTCCCCATTCCACTTGGCTTGTGCATGAATTCAAGTGCTTTCCTCCTGGCTGCCGGAATGGCTTTGGTGCTGGAGCAGGGGTGACAGCCTGGCAGGGCTGTTTTGTACCCAGAACAAGTCAGGAGATGGAACTCACTGGAATTTCACGAGGCTGGCTGTCCTAGGCTGCCTCCTTGACTCTGGCTACCCAAAGCATCAGGTTTCCCATGGTCTTGGGAGCAGTTTGGTGACTGGGTGAGGACCAAAGTCACCCCAGTGCAAGGGTTACACACACAAAACACAGCAAAGTCCAGCCGGCAGCCAATGCACTGAGGTTAGTTTTCATAAGGAAGGTAACGGGTCTGGGGTTGGGGATGAACTTGTACTAAAAAAGTATTCTCTGCCCACTCCTGACAACTTCACCTAACTGGTTGCTTTACTGCTTTTGAGACAGGGTCCTGCTGTACATCTGTGGATGGCTCGGCTTCTAATTTCTGGGATTGCAAATCAGAGCCAGAACACAGAGAAGACTTTTATATTTTTAAAACTAAAAATGCTCATTGCGTGTGTGCCCGAGTACACGTCTGTGCACCATGTGTGTGCAGGAGACCATAGAAGTCTGAAGTGTGGGATCCCTTGGTACTGGGATTGTGAGCCATCGCGTGGATGCAGGAAACGGAAAAAGGGTCCTCTGCAAGAGTGGCCATCGCTACCGACTCCTCAGACCAAACAACTTATATTTCAATTTTCAATTTTGGGGCGCTGGGGATGGGACTCGGAGCATGGCGCATGCGGGGCTGGGCTTCTACTGAAAGGCACTCCTTCGGAGTCAGGACTTTGAACCTCATTGCACACACTTTATTTTTGGTAATGGAAGCCACGGAACCTGCTAGTGGGTGGGTTTCTTTAACCTGCTAAGCGCAAAAGACAAGCCTGGAGCCGGCCTTCTGCTCACCCGCCCTTGGCTTGCAGTTCCGCTAATGGCCACGTAGTGTCGCCATCGGCCCGCGGTACCCGGGCGAGGCGGGCTGACCCATCCATCACTGGCCGCGGCGGAGACAATGCGGGGAGCGGCCCCGGCCCGCGCCCGCCCGCCCTCCCGCCCGCGCTGTCGGTACAAAGGATGCGCTGTTAACACGTGTACGGTAATGGGCTCCCCCACGGCCTCTTCCCGGGCCGCCCGCTCCCTGCCCGACGCATGGCCGGAGACATCCATCTAAATTATGTCATCGGGCTGTGAGCAGCTCCCTGCCCAGCAGGTCCGGGCTGTGTGTGCCTGGCTCTCGGGGGGGGGGGGGGGGGGGGGGGGGCAGCCAAGCACCAGGGGAACCTTTCACAGGTGAGCACCTACTGTGTGCTGGTCCTGTGGCTTAGTCTGTTCTAAAGAGGGAGACATTGGAGCTAGATGCAGGGAAGGGTTTGTCTCAAAGTTGGGTTGCCCTGCAGCTTGTCTGGGCTTCAAGAAAGAAAAGAAGGAAGGAAGGAAGGAAGGAAGGAAGGAAGAAAGGAAGGAAGAGGCAGGGAGGGAAGGAGGAAAGTAAAAAAGAATCAAGACAAACACCCCCAGTTTATTGACATTCAAATGTTGCCCACTCCTGTCCAACGATTATATTCTGGGGCTTGGAGAAGGCGCCCGTGGTTAAGTGCTTGCTGTAGAAGCCAGAGCCTGAGTTCAATCCCCACCGCACACCTGGGTGAGCTGGTCCTTCAGCGGAGAGACACTGAGAGACTCCACCCCCGCCTCACCATCACCATCCTCCTCCCACCTCAACCCTGCCTCAGGTAACAAGGTGGGTGTGTGCGAGGAACTACACACACACACACACACACACACACACACACACACACATGCTCATGTGTGTGGTCCTGTCCCCTATACCTGAGAGTCCCAAGTGAACAAATCAGTCAGAGTGTTCCACAGTCACTCACTGGAGGACACATCCAAAGGCACCTGCTCCTCCAAGTGGTCACTTTCTCTCCCCCGTCTCTTCTCCCTCTCTTCTTGTCTCTCTGTCTCTCTCTCTTCCTCTGTCTGTCTCTGTTTCTGTCTTTCTGTCTCTCTATCTCTGTCTCTGTCTTTCTCTCTCCCCCTTTCTTTGTTTGTCTCTGTCTCTGTGTCTCTCTCCCCCTCCCTCCCTCCCTCCCTCCCTCCCTCCCTCTCCCTCTGCCTCTCCCTCCTCCCCCTTGCCCAAACTGCCTGTCGGCTTTCAGTCCCGTGGATCTGTGTGTCCCTGGTCATCTCCAGCGATGGAAGTCAGTAGTGTGGGGTCTTCCTGACTTGTTCTGTTTGGCGTTGTGTTTCCAGGGTTCATCCATTCTGTAGTACACCCCAAAAGTGTACTTTTAAGGGCCAAGTAATAGTCCAGTGTACGGAGATCCCAAGTTTGGGTTCCTCTGTGGATGGCTTCTTCCTTCTGGCTTTATGGATGACTTCATTAACTTTTGTGTGGGTTTTTCATCCCTTTGGATATGTATGGGCAGGAAAGATTGAAAACAACCATGTCTTCATTACTGAGCTTCCGTTATTGTTGAGCTGCAAGAACTCTTTATATATTGTGGACACAGCTGCTTATCTGGCACAGAGTTTGCAGCTCATGGCTGTTTTGTCTCTTGGGTCCACAGTACCATTTGCTTCATCAAAGTCTTAGGTCTCAGTGCACAGGTTCATGTTGTTATTTTGACTTTTGTTTCCCAGGCTTGTGATGTGTTCTCGAGGAACCCCACTGTGTGTAACTCCCAAACTGATGTGGTTTGCTGTCCCTGGGTGAGGGTCATGAGGAAGGGGCTGGTCAGGGTGGAGAGCTCCAGAGAAAGACCATGACTGCAGAAGTGAACCGACATGGGTGGCTGTTTTTGCTGCTGCGGGGAGTCCACTTGGTGCCTTGGTCTTTGGTCCCCATCTGCACAGGGGTAAGAGACACAAACCCTCAGGTTGCTGTGAGATTGGACGAGGGAGTGAACATGGTGCAGATGTTCAGAAATCTGTCTGACGGGATGACATGGCTGCAGTGGGGCCCTGGCTTTACACCCTCTGCATCTGCCCCGGGACTCCTGGTGTGACACAGGGTCGGATGTCCCTGCCCAGTGGTTTCCTTTTGTCCTGTTGAACGCTGTGAGGACCAGGCAGAGAGGCACCGTGTGCCAGCCATGACTCCCCAGGGTCTCCCTGGATTATAGGGGAGTCAAATGGGCAGTTCTCTGTCTCCTGCTCCCAGTGAGGGAGCTGAGGCTCAGAGAGGAGAAGCTATGGTGACAAGGTCACACAGCCCACCTTGGAACAACTGCAGAGCAGAATTCTTGCCTCTGGTCCCGAGGGGTGGGCCTCCTTCTCTAGGGTCAGAACTGTGGAAGGACCCCTGCCCACCATGCACCTATCCCCTTCCCCTTCTGCAGGACAATTAGCGACCATGAAACTCATTCTTGGAACCCACATAACTTATTATTGCTCTTTGGACCTCAGTCTTTTAATCTGTCCAGTGGGCACACAAATTGTTCCTCCTCGAAGGCTGCTTTGAGGGGAAAGTGAGAGATGAGCCTGAGACCACCTCACTGTGGCCTGACCCTGGGCATGTGCTGGGTCGCCAAGACTCGGACGGAGGCTGGAGCCAGACTCAGCTGGGACAGAACAGGAGAGTCAGAAGGTGGAGGCCAGCCAGAGGCATGAGAAACCCTGTTTAAAAAGCCAAACCAAACACACACAAAACTGGCAAAGAAAGCTTTGTCATAGTCCAATCGGCAAGATGGAGGAGGCTCTGCTCAGCCCTTCCCTGCCCACCTCGAGGCCGGGGGCCCAGAAACCTCGGCTGGTGTAACTGAGCATCCTTCTTGCTGGCTGTGGGCCAACTGCGAGCCAGACAGACACGTGGGCCACGTGCAATGCACCAGGGCTGAATCAGGTTCTTATGGCCGCTGCCCCCAACCCTCAGCATGCTTCTAGAAGTTTCTTTTCCTAGCTGTTACTTCCTGGACTCTGTTCTTTCTGTCCACAATATGTGTGTGTTTGCATATGCTTATGTGTGGGTACTTGTGTGTAAACATTTGCATGTGTATGAATGTATGAGAACTTGTGTGTGAGCATGTGTGTGCACATGTGTGTGCATGCGGTTGTATGTGTGTGTATGTGTTTGTATGTGCTTGTGTATGTACTTAGATGCATATACACAATGTGTGTGTACTTGTGTGTGAGTATGAACATATAAGAACTTGTGTGTGTGTAAGAACATGTGTGCGCATGTGTGAGTACATGGGCTTATGTGTGTGTATCCACTTGTGTGTGAGCAGGTGTGTGAGTGTATGAGCACTTGTGTGTATATGATTTGTGTGCATGTGTGTGAACATGTGTGTATGTGTGCACGTGTGTGTACATTATGTGTGCACGTGTGTGCCACACAATGCCCTAACTGACCATCAGTCACCCCGGCTGAGGCTTTATTGGAGCCAGCTACTGTGCCCTGAGCTGAGGGTCGGCCATGGCTGCCACACTGGTGAGTCTACAGGGAAGGGCACTGCTTTGAGCCTCAGTTTCCTCCTCTGTGGAGCTGAGTTTCTGTGAGAATTCTGTGAAGAACACAGCCCAGGTCTGAGAAGTGGCCCTGTCGGTGTGCTGGAGCCAGAGCTGACCTGTCTGGGGTGGAGGAGGTTAAATGGGAACAGGACCTGGCTTCTCCATCTCATGGAGCGTGTGGGCCTGGAGAACCACTTGACTCAGTTTCCTCATCAGTACAATGGATAGCAAGTCTGTGGGCTACAGGGAGGCTGGAGGTCAAAGGTCAAGCTTGGACCCTGATGGAGGAAGACTGAAGTAAGATGGGAAAGAGCAGGTCTGGGATTCCTCAGTGCTGACTGACAGTCCTCGATCTGACGCTCTGGCCTTGTGCCTCAGTTTCCACACGGCTAGGTGCGTGGGGATTATAGATGTACACACTTGGAGACAGGACAGGGGCCAGAGCAAGACCACACCACAGGGGGGCTGATTGCTCAAGATCCTGAGCTACGATTGAGCCACATTGAGTGACATCACGCTCCAGCCTCGGCTGCTCCTTCCAGTGGGAGCGAAGACAGCATGTCATTACATGATCTAGAGCCGTGACCTTTGCATGTGCATGTGAGCTTCTGCCTCGTGCTTCCTGGTGCTGGGACATAGGACTAGCATTGAATTCATCTTCCCACTAGGGAAACTGAGGCTCTGAGTCAGGAAGCAATGGCCTACTTTGCTGTCTCACGCTGGGTCATATGTGTGTATGCATGTATAATGTGTGTTCACCTGTATGTGCATATGTGTGTTTACCTGTGTGTGTGTATGTGTGTGTAGTGTGCTCACCGGTAGGTCCATGTGGGGGCCAGAGGCAGACATTGGTGTCTTCCTCAATCTTTCTACTTTATTGCATTCATTTATTTGGTGTGTGTGTGTGTGTGAGTGTGTGTGTGTGTGAGTGTGTGTGTGTGTGTGAGTGTGTGTGTATGTGTGTATGTGTGTGTGTGAGTGTGTGTGTGTGAGTGTGTGTGTGTGTGTGTGTGAGTGTGTGTGTGTGTCAGAGGTGGACATCCGGTGTCATCATTCACCCTCCTCCCCTTATTTCTGAGTCAGTTTCCCTCAATGAACCCCATGCTCACTGGTTCTTTAGCCTGACTGGCCAGTGAGCCCCAGGCTCTCTCTGTCTCTGTCTCCCATCTCTGCCTCATCAGTGCTGAGACGTCTAAGTGTGTCACTGCCGTGCCTGGGTTGTTTGTAGGCACTGGGGAGCAGCACTCAGGAACAGAACTCTTGCTCGTTCAGTGAACTCTTTACAGACCGGGCCACCTTCCCGGCCCTGAGATTACTTTTATTACCGATATGCTGTAGGTACAGTGGAAGTCACGGGATAGTGCATGAGTTAAGGGTTCAGCCTCATGTGGCTGGATCTCTGCCCCGCTGATGCCCAGAGCTGGGTCCATGCTGTGCTGAGGGCTGAGGACAGAAGAAGCAGTGTCTTTCTAGGCCGTTGACGGTCTGGAGGCAGACACAAATGATGCACAGAAGGTACCACATCATCACGATTCTGCCTGATGTGACAGTAATCACTCCTCTCTCTGTGTGCCGTGGTTGGAATGAGAAATGTCCCCCGTAGGCTCACGTGTCTGAACTCTTGGTCTCCAGCTGGTGGTATGTGGGAAGGGCGTGCACTGCTCAGGGTTGGAACCTAGCTGGAGGAAGTGGGTCACTGAGGGGTGGGCCTTCAGGCTGTGCAGTCTGCCCCACTTCCTGTTTACACTCTGCTTCCTGAATGTGAGCTCAGTGTGAGCCACAGCCTGTGGCTCCTGTGGCTGTGCCTTGAGTACCATGATGGAACTGTGAGCCAGAGTAAGTCTCTCCCTCTTCAGTTGCTTTTCTTCAGTATTCAGCACAGCAACTGAAAAGAAAATAGAGACACACTTCTTTGGCCAGAACAGAGCAGCTGACCGAGTCCCCCTGGGTGCGGAGGGCAGGGTTGTTAGAGAAGGGACGGGGAGTTCTTGTGCTGCCTGGAGGAGGTGTCTTGGGTGGCAACTAAGTTTTTCTTTGGGTGCTGGGGCCTCTGGCTGCCTGCTATCCTCTGTCTTGCTAAAGCTGCACCGTGGTGCTGGCTTGACAGCCGGTTGGTGTCCTTTTGACTGTGTTTGATTCTCTGACTAATGACAAGAGATGAACTCTGTCTTCTCAGTGCAGCTTACACTTGGATAGCCTTGGGCCATCACACGGCCCCGTGTTCAAAAGGCGGCCTTGTAAGTTGTCTAATAAAGTGATAAAAAGAGGGGCTTGCTAAATGACTTGTCTTTTAACCATTGTAATGGGGATTTTTGTAACATTGTTTTATGTGAGAATGCAGAAATTATCACACGTAATTAGAATCATTTCCAATCTCTGCCAGGCCCCTGACACGTCCTGGAACCCGCGCCACGCTGAGCAAGTCAGCTTGTAAAAGCTAATCAAATACAGTTTTAAAATGCAGTCACATTTGGAGTGCCTGGGAGAAGAAGGAAGTTGGGAAGGCCGCCCTAGCCAGCTCCACCTTGAAAAGAAGAAAGGGTAGGGAAGAAGAGAGGGAGAAGGGATAGTAGGGAAGGAAAGGAAGACATGTCATGGGTATGTCTTCTTAGCATCATGGGACAGAGGGAAGATTGGTGGCTGCGAGTGACCTCAGACCCAGCTGTTCAAGGTATCCTTGTGATACCCGAGTCTTCTTGGATTCGACATTTTTTTGTACAGGTCTCATGCCATTCAAACCAACCTGGTCCTCGCCTGTGGCTCTTACTGAAGTCCCAAGTGTCTGGATACACATGCACACCTGTCCACCTGTAAGAGGCAGAGTGTGTGTTTACCAGGAGGAGCTCACACAATGCTGGAGAAGAGAAGAAAATGAAAGCTGTCTGACAGGCCCTTTCAGTGGCCCAGAGACGCACACCACTTTCCAAGGGCACAGCCACAGTCTGGTGGGAAATGGTTGGGTGGGAGAGGATACCGTGATGGTGGATACTAAGTGGGTGCTTATTTGTGTGTTTTTGAGTGTGTATGTGGTGTATGCATGTGTAGTGTATGTGTGTGTGTGCATGTGTGTGCGCTTTTGTGTGTGCATCACACCAGGCTTATAGGCTCACTCTGAAGGCATTCTGGGGGAAGTGACCTTACAACTGATTCCTGTGGGGTCAGGAGTTACTCTGGAAAGAGTTGTAGACTCGAAACTTTGGAGGAGAATGAAAAGGGTGCAAAGGTCCTCCGATAAGAGACCTGTCTCCCCAGCCTTTGTGTGAGTTCTTGGGGAAATGGACCACATACCTGTGTGACAAATGCTTGAACCATTCAGCCATCTTAGCCCACAAACTTGCTTTGTTCAGTTGGCTTCGATGAGAAGTGGCATTGCCCCACCCTAGTTCCCAAGGAAGAACAGACATTGCAGGGTATAGGTGCTCCCTGCCAGGTGTGGGTGCTCCCTGCCAGGTGTGGGTGCTCCCTGCCAGGTATGGGGCTCCCTGCCAGGTATGGGTGCTCCCTGCCAGGTGTGGGTGCTCCCTGTCAGGTTTAGGTGCTCCCTGCCAGGTATGGGTGCTCCCTGCCAGGTGTAGGTGCTCCCTGCCAGGTATGGGTGCTCCCTGCCAGGTGTAGGTGCTCCCTGCCAGGTATGGGTGCTCCCTGTCAGGTTTAGGTGCTCCCTGCCAGGTATGGGTGCTCCCTGCCAGGTGTAGGTGCTCCCTGCCAGGTATGGGTGCTCCCTGCCAGGTGTAGGTGCTCCCTGCCAGGTATGGGTGCTCCCTGCCAGGTGTAGGTGCTCCCTGCCAGGTATGGGTGCTCCCTGCCAGGTATGGGTGCTCCCTGCCAGGTATGGGTGCTCCCTGCCAGGTGTGGGTGCTCCCTGCCAGGTATGGGGCTCCCTGCCAGGTATGGGTGCTCCCTGCCAGGTATGGGTGCTCCCTGTCAGGTTTAGGTGCTCCCTGCCAGGTGTGGGTGGGGAGCGCTTTGTCTTTTGACTGTCCCATGTAGCCCTTGTGCTGTGAGGTGGATCTAGCAGGAGGCAGAACCAGCCTAGGCTCCAGCTGAGATGTGTGGGCAGGATCTGAGATGCATCTGAAAAGAGGGAGCTGTGCCATGGGGATGCCAGCAGCTCACGAATATTCTGGGCACTTGTACCCACAGCTAGTGTCTGGCTCGACTCCTGACTCATCAGTATTACAAATTTGTGGTGCGCTGGTTTTCCCCAACTTTAATTTTTGCTTAAAGAGTTGCAATAGAGATTTTTTTTTTTTTCCAGAGGGCGACCCTGTGGGAGCAATGGGGCATCTACTTTCTTCCCTAGAAACTATGGCCAGGGCCTCGGGTGATGAGATGAAGGCTCACATGTCCTTGGCAAGGTCTGAGTTCTGAGGAGCACATGGAGAAGAACCCAGCAGCAGCCTGGGGCCTTTGGTGTTTCTCATGGAGGTTTAAGGCTCACAGTGTGCAGCTGGATCATAGACAGTGCCTGGGCGTGAGTCACTTTAGTGGACTTCAGAGGATAAAAGGAGGCTTTGTGGAGGCTTAGAGCAGGAGCACCGTTTCTGGGAATCTGACTCCATGGTCAGGTTCAAGGAGTATGTGGACAGACATCCTGGAGGAGAACAGTTAGCCCAAGACAGCTTGCACCAATGGAAGCAAAGCTCACCAGGATACTGCTGCTCTTTCCCTGAAGACTGAAGACATTTCAGACCCTCAAAGCCATGGCCCTATTTCATCAGAGCAAGGTGAACATCCCAGCAAAATACAGACTTTGGCTTGTTACCTGGGTGACAAATGTTTCCCTTCTGCATCCCAGGGCTTTGCCTGGGAACACAGAGAAGCTTCGTTGGCACTGGGAAAGGAGCCGCAGCACCGTCTTGATGTCTGAGCCAGGTCTGTTTGTTGATACATTGTTTCAGGGCTCTGCACACGTGATGACCAGCAAGAAGGGGAAATGAACAAAATCCCTCTTATTCTTCAGAAGTTCCTGGTGCAGGAGACACCTGACTTTTAAAGAATCTCTTGAAGTTTGAACTCTGAACTGTGGCTCCTGCAAAATCAAGAATAAGTTACATATTTTCTTTCTCCGAGAAGGAAGAAGTAAAATATAGTTACATTGGATAAAAGCAAAACCCACAGAGTAAAGCTCTGTGTCAAACATCTGGGACTCACAATCTTCTGGGTTCCACCTCTCCATCTCAGTCATGTTCAGCCCTGTAGATTGTTTCGTAGGCTCAGGCTGACCTCCGCCACAGATCTGCTGATCTCTTTGGTGGGGTCTCCAATTCAGCTGGGCTACATCTTCAGCAGTGAACTCCCCCGGTTCTCTTTGAGGGCTCTGTCAGCACTCAGGCTGGTTTGGGTCTTTGCATCTCTACCACTCCATCCTAAGCTTCCACAAAGCTTTGATTCTATATCCTTCCTCCAATCATGATGCCCCTTTCTGGTCCTCGAACTCCTGAGACTCAGGTCAGGCAGGAGATGGTCTTCTCTTTGGTTGTCCTAGGGCAGCTGACAGTGCTCACATCTGTCATCAGATGTGAGGACAATGAGAGGGATGTCAGATGACTGAAGGTGGCTTATGGGGGGATAGGGAGGGGACAGGACAGACCATGGGACTCCTTTCCTTTGGGAATAGGCAGACCTTGTTTCTCTGTGCCAAGTTGTTACATCTATAAGTTCCCATTTAAGTTCAAATAAATTCCCTAAAACTGTTGACTGACTAAATGACCAAGTGTAGTGCACAGGTCCCCATCATGTTGGGTTTTCTGTCAACCCGACACAAGCTAGTGTCACCTCAGAGGAGGAAGCATCAATTAAGAAAGTGTCCCCAGAAGAGGAGGCTGCAGGCAAGTCTGCAGGGCGTTTTCTTAATTAGTAATGGATGGGGCAGAGCCCATTCCATTGTGAGCTGTTGACTCTGGGTTCTATAAGAAAGCAGGCTGAGTAGCCCATTGGGGGCAGGCCAGTAAGCAACAGCTCTCCATGGCCTCTGTATCAGCTTTTTCCTTCAGGTTTCTGCCCGGTGTGAGTCCTGATTCCCTTCAACAATGCACAGTGATGTGGAAGTGTAAGCCAAAGAAACCCTTCCTTTCCAACTTGCTTTGGTCATGGGGTTTCATTGCAGCAATAGAAATTCTAATTACTGAATAAAGTTCATACCAGAATTATGGGGGTGTTGCTGTGTTAGACCTCACCATATAATTTTGGGAGGATTGTGGAAGAACTTTGGAACTTTGGGCTAGAAAAGCCGTTGAGTGTTCAAACCTTGGTGAGCTGTTCTGTGGGAGTTCAGAAGATAAGAACATTAAGGGAGATGCCGAGACTGGAGCTCAGGGTGGAGACGCTCCAGAGGGAAGTTTGAGAGTCCCTTAAAGACTATCAGGGCTGTTGCATGCTTTGAGTTGAGATTCTGTGGTTCTGGTCAGCTGGGGCTGAAGAGTCAGCTGTGATTAACAAGAGACCAGCACCGTATATGTGAAATCTTTGTGTTACTGAGACAGTTAATGCTGGTCAGCTGAGACGGGAGCAGCCGTTAGAAACAATTTACAAATACTGAGGTGAAATATTCTGGCAAGTGTTTCCTCAGGGCCAGTGCCCAGCTGTGCTGCAGAGGCAGCCAAGGTTGTACTATGTGATGAGAGCAGAGCTTGGTAGCATCAGAGTCTCCTGGGTGATACTGGTTCTGAGGGAATGAAGGGTTGTAGAGAGCTGAGTCTTGGCGCTGTGAGAGATCAGAGGAGGGCACTGGTGAAGATGAAGCCATGGTTGAAGGGGTCATGGAAAAGCTGAAGACTGGCACCATGACCCAGCGCAGGAGAGGCTGTTGGTGAAAGGGCAGACCAATTGTTTCAGAAGGCCCAGCATTCCAGAGATGCTGGTACCATAGTATGATCACCATGAACAGCAGCAGCTATGAAATGGAGCCCACCAGAGCCTGCAAGGCAAGCTGTGGTGTGGGCTGCAGAGGGCAGAGCCAGAGAAGCGACCTGAGCCCTTTGGAGGAGCCCAGAAGATCCTGAGCGAATCCCAGATAACTAGACATTGAGTTATTTACACTTCTGGAGTTTGCTTTTGTTTTCTTCAGGTTGTTGACTGGACCCTGGTTCTTCCCTCTTGAAGTAAGTATTAAATTTAGTCTTGATTTTACAGGAGCCCACAGTTGAGAAACTTTGAATTTTTAAAAAAATTATAAAATTTTAATTTTATAAGAGATGTTGGATTTTGCTTTTTTAAAAAAGACAGTGAATTTAAAAGTGTTTGGATTTCTGAAGACCATGGGACTTAAGTTTGTAAAATGTTGTACGTTGTGACGTTGATATTAATGTGTAATCTTGGGGATGAATAAGAAATAGGCTGTCAGTTGAACTGGGCAGTTTTATGTTAATGCCACACTAGCTAAAGTCATCTGAGAGAAGGGAGACTCAATTGAAAACATGCATTTGTAAGATGGGGCTGTAAGCAAGCCTGTAGGGCATTTCTTAATTAGTGATTGTTGGGGTCCTGCCCACTGTGGTTGGAGCCAGCCCATTGTGGGCGGGGCCAGCCCATTGTGGGTGGGACCAGCCCATTGTGGGTGGGGCCAGCTCATTGTGGGTGGGGCCAGCCCATTGTGGGTGAGGCCAGCTCATTGTGGGTGGGGCCAGTCCATTGTGGGTGGGGCAATTCCTGGGCTGATGGTTCTGGGTCCCATAAGAAAGCAGGCTGAGGAAGCCATGGACAGCAAGCCAGTAAGCAGCACCCTCCATGGCCTCTGCATCAGCTCCTGCCTCCAGGTTCCTTCTTGTGCAAGTTTCTGTCCTGACGTCCTTCAGTGGTGAACTGGAGTGTGGAAGTATAAGCCAAATAAACCCTTTCCTCTCCAAGTTGCTTTTGGTCATGGTATTTCGTCGCAGTAATAGAAAACTCAACTAGGACTCTTACTAGGTTTCCAGATACGAAGAGGGATTTTTGTAGAGATGCAGGATCCATGCAGTGGGAAGCTATCTCCTCTACAGTGGCAGGCACTTTGCATGACCCAAAGGTTCAGAACCAGTCACATGACTGTGCTTAACAGGAAGGGCAGTTTTCTGGGGTCTCAGAAAGGGAGATGGTCGAATGGCATGTGGTCATACGGAATCTACAGTGTCCGTGGGCCACCTTAGTCACCCCCCATAAATTGGTGCCTTACAGAAATTCCCATGCAGAGGAAGCAGAAGCCACGAGGCTAGCTCGTGCACAGCAGGATTTATAATACCCCATCTAGAATTTGACACAAGGTCAAAGGTCTCTAGAATTCATGCCCCCTCACTTCTCAGAGGGTAACCAACCTCCTGTTCTCAGGGCAGTTAGTGGCACATCTGTCCCTCCACTGCTGAACCCCAAATAACCTTCATTCTTCCTGTGATTTTTCTGCACACTTTGTGAGTCTCATACCCAGAATTCTTCAGACAACCACCTGGCTTCTCTGCGGTGAGTTTAGCATCTTCCGCCTTCTGTGTCACCTGAAGTCTGTGTCTGGATTATTTAGCTCTTTGTGTCTTCAGGTGCAGGTCTCCTTTACGGTTCAGAATTTTGGGGTAGAGGAACATCTCTGGGAAGGAATGCTCCTCCAGAGGACAGCTTTTCAGTGGTGGGTCTTAAGGGAGAGGTCAGAGGGCAAAGGGCAGAGCAGGACGGAAAACCTGCCGTGAGTAGTGGTCAGAAACCCAGGGTGTGAGTGACGCTCGAGACTCCACGGAGCTGGGCTCCGTGAGCTGCTTCAGACACCGATGAAGCAGACGGCAGTGAAAGCCAAGGGACTCCCACCAACACAACGTTTTACTCACGGCAGAGAAACTCTCTGAAATATCAACTAAGGTCCCAGCTTTGGAGAGAATCCCTGCATTTATTCGAGGGCTGCCACCGTCTCTTCCTTCTCACAGCTGCCGGCCAAGTGGCATTACTGCCTCCGGGGAAGAATGCCACAGTGCAGCAGGCAAGGCGTGGCCACGTTCTTGGCTTTTGGCTTTTCCAAGCTGGCAGAGGCCTGGGAAGATGCTGGAAGATTTGGAAGGGGCCTAAGTGTGACTGAGTGGGGCGTTGTGTAAGGACAGGGTGTAAAGAGTCGGAGGGTAAAAGGCATTTCTGAGAGCCAGGCAGCCCCTGCTGCTGTCAGCCATGATAGCCAATCTTAATCACGATTCCCTGCCAGCCAGAGTGGTGAGGATCACACAGTAGGTCTCAGTGTGGGTGTGTCACAAGAGGATCACACAGTAGGTCTCAGTGTGGGTGTGTCGCAAGAGGATCACACAGTAGGTCTCAGTGTGGGTGTGTCGCAAGAGGATCACACAGTAGGTCTCAGTGTGGGTTATCCTACTGGATCCTCAGATGGCAGGGAAGCCACATGTAGAGGAGACATGTGCAGAAAGACAGAAGGAGGCCCTCGGCCAGACCCTGACAAGGTGTGAGCAGTCTATGAAGCGGAGCCTCCACCCAGACCTCGTCTGAACTGTACCTCTCACAGGCAGGCGGCACATGAGTTCCTGATCTAGGGATAACTCCTTGCCAGTCCAAGATGCCGAGGTTGGGGTATCTACCCGTGTCTTCAAACTGTTCCCGCCCCCATCAGGCAAGTGTCTGTAAATGGGCTTTCGATAGAAAGTAAAGATGCTCAGACCTCCTGAAGTTTCCAGGTTAGTGCAGCGCTGTGCCTCATCCAGTGGCATTTGTGTGTAGTTTCAGGACCATGGGAGTCTGTGGAAGGCAGGACACGAGCCACCAGAATTTGGAACAATAATTCCCTGTTCCCCAAATCCTCCAAATTACATATCCCAGAGTATGGGGGACCTCATCCATGTTAACCTCTTCTTCAACCCTTTGACACCCCCCGCGCACCTCTCCCTGTGAGCACACAGGGCTCTGCCTGTGGCTCAAGCCTTTCAGGTTGTCTCGTTAGAAAATCCCTGTGCTAAAGAGACCATTAAAAAAAGAGGGAAAGATAAATTGCCTAGGGCGGCAAGGCCTGGGAGGCCAGGGGAGAGCGGTGCTGGAAGAAGAGGCCGTGATTAGATAGCAGAGCCGGAACAGGAGCCAGAGGGACAGACACCTTCACTAGGGCTGCCAAAATGTTTGCACATGCTCTGCCGGTGCTGAACCGAGTTACCTAAAGAAGCCCCGGAAAGATGTCAGAACAGTATCTTCCAGAGCCAGGCAGAGCCAGGGTGGACTACTTCCTGGCTACTGTAAGACCTCAGGCAAGTCTCGGAACACCTGTGACCCTCTGGTTCCTCATCTAGAAAGAGCTAGTGAGGACCAGATGATGCACGTGCCCTGTATCCTTGTCTGTCTGCGAAATTTGTTCTGCTCTACCTACACCCCATGAAATGGAACTTATTACCCTACTTCCTGATTATGGGATGTCTTTGTAACATTCTGGCAGTAAAATGTCTCATAAATAGGGTTGGGAATGTGGCTCAGTCAGTAAAGTGGTTCAAGTACAGGGACCTGAGTTTGGTGCCCGGAACCTGCATAAGTAGCTGATGGTGTCCTTGTGTACCCGGTGAGGGGCAGCAGAGGCGGGAAGATTCCTGGAGCTCTTTGGTTAGTGGACCTGGCTACTAACAAGAACCCTGTCTCAAAAACCAAGGGAAATGGTTCTGAGGAACACACCTGAGGTTGTATCCTGTATGCACGTGTACACATATGCACACCCATGCTCACCTCTACTCACAGGATGAGGCAAGAGTGGCAGTCTGTCTGTCCAGAGCCTATATCCTTTGATGCTTTCTCTGTGGTTCCTGCCACCCATGTAAGACGCACATTCCTTCCTGCTGGAGACTGGGAACCACATGAAAGAGACGTGAGTTTGTCATCCAAGACCGTCCTCAAACGTCCTGCTTCTAGCTGACCCCAGATGGACAGTGATCCACCCAGACAGTCTAGACATTCGACTCAGAGAAGCCACTGGTCCATGTACTAATGGGTGACAATGGCTAGACAGATGTTATTTCATACTGCCAGATATTGGGTCATTTTGTCATGAAGCAGTAACTAGCAGCTACATCTTTGCATGAAGACTTACCTTGAAGACCAAGTATAACTGTGTGGCAAATAATGTTAGCTAGAGAAGCTGCTGAGGGTGGAACCCTGACTCTGCCTGGCCCCGTGCTCAGATGTGGATAGAGTCCAAATGTGTGTGCCTGGCTTTCAAGGGCAGAACATCCCACTGCCTCACACGGGGTCTGACATGTATGCATGCATTGGCTTTTGGATACTGTTGAGTCTGAGACTCTTGAGCCCGCCCATGGCTTGGGTGTGGGTTCGAATTATGTGTGTAGAGGCCTTGGTGTCTCCATTGTCCAGGGCTAATTGGGAAGCAGACTTCCTTACAATAAAGCTGTGTTAAAACCAGGCAGGGCAGGCAAGGGGTTAGTCTTGTAGAATATGGCCCTTGGGTTCCCAGCCTCAGCCCATGTGGAAATATAGACTCTGAGGTCCCAGCTTAGCCCTGGTGTCAGAGAGAGCACTGTAACCAATGCCCGTCGGGTTTTTGTGCCTGGGTTCCAGTGCATGCCAGAGTTTATCCACAACACACCACGCCCCATACACACAGACCAAGCTAGCTATGCAGAGGGACTGGTAAGCACTTAAAACATTTCCAATCCACCGCAGAAGGATGCTTTGGTAAGACACAGTAACAACAAGCAGCTAACAACTGTTTAGACATTACACGGGAAACCAAGCCCTTGCGATGCGAAGGCCTGTGCTCTGAGGGTGGGTTTGGTAGACGGGTGTTGATCTGCCACACCCTGGTTCCCTTGCTCGACGTCATAGACTGGGAAAGACGCTGGCCTTGGACTGCGCTCAGCAAACCACTGGCTGGTGATTCTCATCTTTCTCAGCCTCCTGAGGGCTGTGACCATAGGTTTATGCCACCACCGAATCTGGCTCAATAATACTTAAAACAAACTTTGCTTCGTTTTCTGGATAGGTAATGGGGGCCCAGAGACAGTAAGTGACTTGCCCAAGGCCACTTAACACACTGATGGCATAACCTGAGCCCATTTTTTTTTTAGTATTATAAAGTGATAGGGGGTGAGGAATGGAGACATGTTGGCAAGAGGCACACAGAGGACATTGTCCCCCGTACCCTGCTTGAGTGACAGCTGTCAAAGAGCCAGGCACAGCAGAGGGCTCTGGCGGCTCCACAGCTGTCTTTTATGGGAAGCTGGCGTCTTAGAATCTTTGCCAGCTCAGGGCTGGGAGGGTCTCCATGGCCCCACTGTGTGTGATGCAGAACCTGCTCTCCTATCCATCCACGCTGCCAGGGCACAGGGCCAAGCTCTCCTGTCCCCAGAGCCATAGGGGCCCGGCAGAGAGGCCTGGGGTCTGGCAGGCTGGGTGAGGGCTTGTTATCCACAGGCTGATGGCTGCCACTGAGGACCGCCTGAGGACATCCGGGCGGGAGCTGTTTCTGAGGCGAGCTGAGCCTCGAGAGCTGGCTGCCAGTGTCTGTGCCCAGGGCCCGCATGTCCCCTCACTGACTCATTAATCCTGATTAACAGAAAAAGGCAGCAGGCAGGGGCCCTCTTAACAGGCAAGCGGCGGCTGGCGCGCTTTCACCAAGCACAGTGGTGCCCAGGAGACTCAACATCGATGAATTATTCAAACCAGCCATGGCAGGGAAACCCAGAGACACGGTGTGGTGGCACCTGCCCCCTTCCTGCCCCCAGGGCGGCTGTACCCTGCGTATCAGGGCGCAGGCCTGGGGCTCCTTGGTGACTGTGCTCCGACCCCTCCTTTTCAGATGGAAGTTGAATCTGCTGTTGATTGTTCCCAAGTGCCTTAGAGGCCTAGTAATGGATCCAAAATGACATTTCCCACCTGCCAGCCCCTGGGGGACGCTGACAAGGATTTCTGGATGAGTGTATGATGAAGAATGAGACAGGAGGCTCAGGTGTGTATGTGTGTGTATACATGTGCATGTGTACATGTGAGTACACATGCGCGTGTGCAATATGTATTTGTGTACACACACATGTGTGTACACATGCATGCATGTATACATATGCACATGTGTATGTGTGCACACATGTATGTACATGCACATGTGCATGTGTGTATATGTGTGTACATATACACATGTGTGCATATGTGTACAATGTACGTGTCTCTGTGTTGCACGTATGTATGTTATATGTATGCATGCATGTGCACATGCATGTATTTGTATATACTTGTGTGTGCACATGTGCTTGTGCATGTGTGTATATGTGTACACATGCACGTGTTTATGTACACCTGCATATGTGTATTGTATATGTGTGTATGTGTGTACACATGCATGTGTGTGTGTGTATGTGTGACATAGGAGCAGCAATGCCTGGGATGCCAGGAGAGGAACTGCCCAGGGCCCAGCAGAGATAACACCATGAAAATGGGCTGGGCAGTTCCTCTGGGTATTTGCGAATACAAGGGGTTAACTGAAGTTTGAAGGACAGATACCTGCCCCAAGCTGCACAATGACTGAAAAGCCATGGAGCTGGGCTCACAGCCCACGCTGGTTTGTTCCCAGTATTCTTACCCATGGCTGGGCACAGGCAGTGTGCCAGGCCTTCAGTGAAGGGTTTTGTCCCCTGGCATCCTCATGAGTTCTATAGCTGTTCCTTCGAGGAAATGGAGTTCACAGAGACTGAGCCTCCAGGGAGGCTGGAGAGAGGCAGCTGGAGCACAGAGTGGTCCTGTGGGATGCTGGGCCTGAGTGGATGTCAGTGCTCTGGGCCTCTCTGGTGAGATAAGCCCGGTATACAGCCAGTGAAACATCCCTCCTGCCCAGGCTGGACTTGCTGGGGCACACGCTGCCACCTGCCTTCTGTCCCCATTGCATTTGGGGAGTTAAGACAGAGACCCATGGACAGATTTCTGGGTAAAGGAAAAAACTGGGGTGCAAAGCTAATCCCTCTCCGAATGCCTGCAGTTGGCTGTGAGCAGGGGTGAGCATCCACAAAGCTTTCCTGAGTAGAGGTGGGAGCTGCTCATGGGCTAGAGTTGGGATTGGGGCCTCTGAGTCCAACAGCAATGTAAGAGCACAGTGGCAACAGGAGTTTGGGGCTTGGTGAGCCTGTCACTGTGCAAGTCACTCAGTGCTGAGCACACTTCAGGAGGCTGGCATCTCCGGGGTTGGCGTAGTAGGTCCTTTTCTCAGAGGAGAGGACTGAAGCTCAGGGGGCTCAAACGTGAGGGTTTGAACCCGGGGCTTGTGACACCCGAGTGTCTCTGTCTAGTTTTGTGATCCTTTCACAAACCAGAAGTCACGTGTTCCTTCCTGAGGCAACTGTTAGGGCTTCATGTCCTGAAGCCCTGGAGAAGATGTGTTGCCCTTTCGAAGACCTATCCTCAGAGAGCCATGTTCTTCCCAGGCTGCGTGCTCCTAGGTCTCCCTCAGCTCCCATTGCTATAAGCAGTGAATGACCCAGGTGTCTACCTCACTTCCAGTGACTAAGCCTTTGGCCTTCACAGAACTCTCCCCAGGGGTGACCAGGCCATCTAGGAAGAAGGGTGGCAGCTCTCCCTCTTGTCTATAAAGGTGAACCCTGAAAAGTGACTTCTGGGATGTCTAGTTGCCTCTTCCTCCGTTCCCCTCCCCTTCTCTTCCTTCCTCTTCCCTCCTCCTCTTCTCTCTCCCTCCCCTTTCTTCACTCTCTCCTCCCTCTTTTCCTCTCTTTCTCTTCCTCCCTCCTATTCTTTTTCTTTCATTCCTCTTTTCCTCCTCTTCCCCTTTCTCTTCTTTCTCTCTCCTCCCTTTTCTACTCCCTTTCTCCCCTCCTTCCCTTTCTTCCTCTTCCTTTTTATCTTCCTCCCTCTTTCCTCCCACCTTCTCCCTTTCCTCTCTCCCTCCTCCCTCTCCTTCTCCTCCCTGTCTTCTCTTCTTTGACAGTGTCTCCTCTGACCCAGGCTGATCTTGAACTTGGTATTTAGGTTTCTCAGTCCTATTCTGTTGCCTTGACAAACAGCCTAATGAAACTTAATTTTTGAGTTTATTTAGTCTACAATTTCATGTTACAGATCATTGGTTTGAAAGACATCGTGGTAGAAACTCAAGCAGTGCGGTATGTCACACCCACAGTTAAGGGCACAGATATGTAAGGACATGTATGTATGTGCCCTTATTTCTCAGCCAGCTTTATTCTTACTTGCTGTCAGGAGACCATGCCTAGGGAATGGTGCCACCTATAGTGGGCTGGGCTCTTCTACATCATTTCTCAGTGAAGACAATTCTTTCTTAAAAAAATATTTATTTATTTTTATTTATACGAGTACACTGCAGCTGTCTTCAGACACACCAGAGGAGGGCATCAGATCCCATTACAGATGGTTGTGAACCACCAAGTGGTTGCTAGGAATGGAACTCAACACCTCTGGCAGAGCAGTCAGTGCTCTTATCTACTGAGCCATTTTTCCAGCCCAGTGAAGACAATTCTTAACAGACTTGCCACAGGCTAACCTGATTCTAGATAATTCTCCATTAGGAAGCTTCCCAGGTGAGTCTAGCTTGTGTCAGGTAATAGTTAAGAATACCAGCAGATCCACTGAGAATGACCTTGAACTCTTGAGCCCCGGTCTCCGTACCCGTAAACATCTATTTAAGGTTGATTTTCCATATTGAAGCCTACCAAGCAGAGCCAGTGTTCTGTCCCACCAACCCTTTCCAGCTCAGGGATAATGGGCCTCACGGACCGCTGTGAGACATATGTCTTCCACCCCCTCCCTGAGTGGATCCATGCTTTCCCAGAGTTCCTCCCACCTGTGCAGGAACCTCCTTGTTCCCTGTTTTACCTTTGACTTTTGGATTTGGAAATAGATGCCCATGCTTCTAGGCACCATAGGTATTGTTGCTGTTGCTTGGGATCCGGAGATCTTAGAAACCCAGACTTCTGGATGAATCTCTAGAAGGCACTCAGAGCATCTTCAGGGAGAAGGGTGGCAAACTGTGTCCTATGGGCCTGTGGAATGTTCCATTTGAAAGTGAGGCCACTGAGGGGATGGGGTAGGGGTGTACGGGATGGGGAAGGAGCAGAGCTCTAATTTTCCATTTTTGCTACCATTAATGGTGATCAAGGCACTCAAACAGCAACTCTCAACCTGTGGCAAACCCCAGAAAGAGGCATGGGGGTGTCTGTACGCACACAGGAAAAGCCAGAGGTATAAATCAGAGCCCAACCCTTTTTCACGCCTACATAGTTTTCCTATATGTGGACAGAACACAGTAGCTTATCTCTCCGCCCATTGGCAGACCTGACTGTGTGAAGCCACGTGGGTACCTGGAACTGATTTAGACACATGTTTTCAGTTACTTTGGGTTTGTGCCTAGGAGAAGACTTGCTGAATCCTGTGTATCTCACTTCCATCAATAACTACAGGGAAAGACGTTCTTGTGACAGAGGGATCCAGAGAGGCGGCAATCAGGAATTTGGAGAAAGGTGAACCCAGCTTGGGTGGGTCCCTCAAGCATCTAGATATGTGGAATAGGCGATGTGGAGGGCCCTGGATCTTCTCTGTCAGCACACATGTAGATTGAACTTGAGGAGATACATGATTGGACAGTGGAGAGGTGGGCGGGTAAAAGTCTAGGAAAATGAGAGGGGAGGGAGTAGGCAGAGTCTGGAGAGGAAGCAAGATGGAAGCAGATGTGGATGTTTCTCTTGGTGCATCTCTATATGGATAAGGTTGCTATGATTATTTTTAAGGGTTTCTGTGGGTCTGTTTATCTTATCTAGATGGGCAGTTTGTATCTATGTCCACTGGTTGTAAGCTTATTGCTTAGAGGGCTTATGGATTGAGAATTTAACATATAAATCTTTTTGATAAGTTAATGGCTGTGGAGTCATGTTTATACCAAGTGGTAGAGGAAAGTGAGTGAGAACACCACACAGGGGCAGGTGTAGTGAACCCCATCTGAGATCTTAGAGGTGGCATGGAGCCACCAAGTTAGAGACACCCCACAGTGCCATGTGGCTCCACAAGTGCTGACCCTAGTGCAAAATAAAAAGGTTTTTACATTTTAATATTTACTACAATACACACACACACACACACACACACACACACACACACACACACGGCCTGATCAGGCTGTCTTGCAGGGAATTCCCTGTGAATGGGACCCTAGGCATGATGGGCCCATTCCCCACCCCTTGGTGCCTAGGGATGTGGGAAGCATGGTGCATACTGTCAGATAGCAACTCCACAGGGAACAGGTATTCCTGACTGTGGTGGTTTGTGTTCACTTGGCCCAGGGAGTCGAATATTTGGAGGTGTGGCCCTGTTGGAAGAGGTGTGTCCCTGTTGAAGTAGTTGTAGACTTGTTGGAGTAGGTGTGGTCCTGTTGGAGGAAGTGTGGCCTTGTTGGAGTAGGTGTATCATTGTGGGTGTGGGCTTTTTTGTGCAGAATAGAGTTTATTTAGGTTATGAAGGAGTTAAGAGGGTAGTAGAGGCAGAGAGAGAGAGAGAGAGAGAGAGAGGAATAGAGAGGAGTAGAGGCTGGCTATGAGCACGTGGAGTGAGAGGGGGAAGGGAAGGGAAGAGGAAGGGTAGGGGTGAGAAAGCAAGAACAAGAGAGAACAGGATGGGTGTGAGCTTTAAGACCCTCATCCTAGCTGCCTGGAAGCCAGTATTCTGCTAGCATCCTTCAGATGAAGATGTAGAACCTCAGCTCCTCCTGCACCATGTCTGCCTGGATGCTGCCATGCTCCCACCTTGGTGATAATGGACTGAACCACTGGACTGTAAGCCAGCCCCAATTAAATGTTGTCCTTATAAGAATTGCCTTGGTCATGGTGTCTGTTCACAGCAGTAAAACCCTAACTGAGATACTTATCTGGTACCTTCCACCTTAGGTGGCCTCCTGCCAGAGTGTGTAAATTAGAAGGTAACACCCTCACCCCCAAAGGAGCCAAATGGATTTCAGGTTTGAAGCGGATCCTGGTCTGTAAGCTGGAGAGCCGCTAATGGGTGTCCCAGCTCGGGACTTAATTATACAGTGCTAATGAGCTGAGGCTCCCTCCTGCCTGGCTCATCTTACAAACAACCACTCTTGGTCTGGGTCCCCCATGAGGACACTAGAGACAGATGGTAGGGGTCTCAGCCATTGCCAAGGTCATTGTCAAAGGAGACCTCCAAGGAATGTCCTTTGTTTCTTCTCTGAAGAGCAGAAGAGATGCTTGCAGCAGGAGAGAGGGAAGTTAGATCAGCAAAAGGACTTTCAGAAAATGCTTAAAGGCCACCGAGGTTCTTGCCAGGGTGGCAGTGGAGTTAACAAAACAGGAGGGTGGGGAAAGGCAGGAACAGGCTGAAGGTAGACCTGCCTAGCAAGCGTTGGGGCTTTCTCTCCCTGCAGTGCTTTGCAAGGTTGTATCCTGTACATCCCAGCGGACCTTGAGGTGTGCAACACCCCCACAGAGACTGTGCTGTCCCCTTCTCTGCTTCTTACCACCCTCTATATCTCCTTCCCTGCTCACTGCAGCCATCTTGTTTATTAATTCCTGTGCCTCTTGCCTCCTCTGCACAGTGTGTGGGGATCCCTTCTCCGGCCTCTGTGCCCCAGTATTTACAGGATGGATGAATGAGCTGTCTGCGGCTCTGAGGATGAAGCCAAGCACTTAACTTGTTTTCAATGTGGTCAAATATGTGAAGTGTAGATTCTGAATATTCCCCCATCTGCAGCCCCCAGCTCAGGGGCTACCACCCCAACCTGGCTACCGGACAATCTTCAAGCAGGAGCTTCGAGCTCACTAAGCAACATCTTCTGCCTCCCTTTCCCCGGGCTCCCGTCTTCTCCACTCTGTTTGAATGTCCTGGTTTCTCACCTGTGTTCTTAGAAATAGCTGCCAAGAGGGGGCTGATGGGAACATACTGGACCTGGGTGGAGGAGGCCACGCTGTACCCCACAGCCCACATATTCAGGGCCCCTACTTTATATAGGGTTTTACTGCTGTGAACAGACACCATGACCAAGGCAACTCTTACAAGGACAACATTTAACTGGGGCTGGCTGCCAGGTTCAGAGGTTCAGTCCATTATCATCAAGGTGGGAACATGGCAGCATCCAGGCAGGCATGGTGCAGGAGGAGCTGAGAGTTCTACATCTTTATCTGAAGGCTGCTAGCAGAAAACTCAGTTCCAGACATTGAGGAGTAGTGTCTGCAGTGGCACACCTACTCCAACAGGGTCACATCTGTTTCACCAAGGCCACACCTGCTCCAACAGGGCCACACCTTCTCCAACAATACCACACCCACTTCAACAGGGCCACACCTCCTCCAACAGGACCACACCTGTTCCACCAAGGCCACACCTGCTCCAACAAGGCCACGCTCACTCCAACAAGGCCATTCCCACTCTAATAAGGCCACACCCACTCCAACAGGACCACACCTCCTAACAGTGCCACTCCCTGATGTACACACCACCACAGCCCTGAGTGATCTACCAGAGGAACCTTGTTCTCTTTGAGGTCAACCCCGGAGGGAGTTGAAAGTGGCATTTGGAGCCAGGAGGGGAAAGACATCTGAGTCTGTCCTTCCATGGCAGCCATTTATTTTCTCCACAGCTAAGTTATTCTCCACAGATAGTAGAGGAAGGTGAGGACATACGGTCACCACAGCTCATTTGCTTTCAGTATTGATACCTCAAGCCTTGTGGACAGAACCAACAACCCTGAGGGATGCAGTTCTCTGGTGAACTATCTGATGTGAGGATGGTAATGCCAGGCTTCTATAGATGCCCTTCTCCAGCCCTGGTGTGGGTGGGCCTGGTGGAGTGGGTGTGGCCCTGTTGGAGTGGGTGTGATTCTGTTGGAGTGTGTGTGGCCCTGTTGGAGTGGGTGTGATTCTGTTGGAGTGTGTGTGGCCCTGTTGGAGAAGGTGTGGCCTTGTTGGAGTGGGTGTGGCCCTGTTGGAGTGGGTGTGGCCTTGTTGGAGTGGGTATCACCTTATTGGAGTGGGTGTGGCCCTGTTGGAGTGGGTGTGGCCTTGTTGGAGTGGGTGTGGCCCTGTTGGAGTAGGTGTGGCTTTGTTGGAGTAAGTATGTTATTGTGAACCTGGGTTTAAGACCCTTGCCCTAACTCCCTCTGCCCTCAGCTGGTGACATGGCCTCATAGTGACACATGATGACCCAGCCCCCCTGCTCCTGTGAGCTTCTGGAGAGGGCATGGTAGACACTGTTTCTTTATGGTTACCAAATGGCTGCTTGGGTGCATCTCATGTAACAGCATCCACAGATTTTTCAGTTTCTGGATTCCTGAGGGCTCTGAGCTGTGGCATTGCCAGCTGATGCACCTACCTAAGCAAGCCGTGGTGTACTGGCCCAAAGGTGGTCCTCAATGATGATTCTCTAGGAGGGCAGCGGGTGGGAGACAGTCAAGGACCTTCAGCATTGCAGCTGCGGCAGGTGTGAAATTCTGATGGAAGTTAATAAAGTAGATTCATCCTGCTGACCACGGGGAACAACTGTTCCCATTGTCACCATTAGTGCTACCATCACCACCACCATTATCACCATCATCATCACCACCATCACCATCATCACCACAACCATCATCATCACCACCATCATCACCACCACCCCCATCATCACCACCATCATCATCACCACCACCACCATCATCACCACCACCATCATCACCACCATCATCATCATCATCACCACCATCACCATCATCACTATCACCATCATCAACACCACCATCATCACCACCATCATCATCACCACCACCATCATCATTACCACTACCATCACTACCACCATCATCACCATCATTATCACCATCACCACCACCATCACCACCACCACCATCATCTTTACCACCACCATCATCATCACCACCATCACCATCATCATCACAACCATCATCATCACCACCATCATCACCACCACCATCATCATCACCACCATCACCATCATCATCACAACCATCATCATCACCACCATCATCATCACCACCATCATCATCACCACCATCATCACCACCATCATCATCATCATCATCATCACCACCATCACCATCATCACCACCATCATCACTATCACCATCATCAACACCACCATCATCACCACCATCATCGATACCACCATCATCACCACCATCATTACCACCACCATTATCACTATCACCATCACCATCACCACCATCATCTTTACCAACATCATCATCCACACCACCATCATCACCATCACCAGCACCATGGTCCTGGGCAGTCATTAGCATGTGTGTTGTATTTTCAGCCTACCAGTAGGCAAGCATTGGAGAGAAGACTCCATCTCTGGCTGTGTTACCTCACCAGCCATGTTTCCAGGCATCTCTAAGGGGTACTAACCTAGACAGCCCCATATGTGGCCTGTGGGTCACCTATTTTACATTTTATGGCCCCATTTTACGCGAGGGAGCCTGGGGTGCTGCAGCAGTCTCTCCACAGGTCTGGTAAGGACGGGTCATTGTTGGTCTTATTCTAGTTTCTTTGGATAGAGGGGAGACTAAGGCTAGACAGGACCAGAGTTTCTCTGGAGTCACCGGCTGTGAGCTGCTTGGGGGTCATGGGGTCATGGAGAGCTCCCGACCTGCTGACAAGGCAGCTGGGGAGGGGCTGCGCAGCTGAGCCCCAGGCTCTGACTTCCACCTGCTCCAGGCAGCCGCCACCTCGCCTCAGGGAAAGCAGCCTCGTTAGCACAGCCGCCCTAGGCCCTGGGTGCAGCCAGGGGCAGAGAGGCCTCGTTACCTGCTGCTGGCCCTTCATGTTGTGGATGGCCACACAGACTGGACTTGCAACGGTGGGGGATTCAGCCACAAGCATATCTCAGGGCAAGGTCTCTGCGCTTAGGTGTGCGGACACCTGCACGTGCACCCACTTCCACATGTGTGGTCACATGTCTGCATACATGCTTGCTTTCAGACGCATGCTCGCCTCCATGCACAGGCAAATGACAGGTGCCGCAGGTGCTCAGAACACAGACGCACGCAGAGGCACACATGCAGGCAGACCTGTGCAAGCATGTACTCCGTACAGCCTCAGAACGGGCATGTAAACTTTCCTATCTGGAATGCATGTGATATGAGCTCTCTGCTCATCACATGCCTCTTTCTGTACCAGCATTCCTGTTGTGGCTGGTGTGCACTGATAAGCCTTTACACACTCATGCACAGGGCTCAGAGGTCATGCAGCACACAGGTACAGGCAACTCACAGGTGTTCAAGGTGTGCACACTCCATCGCCCTGCACATGTCTCAAGAGTACACTAGCTGACCGCCGTGGCTTTCCTGAAGCTTCTGTCATAGATGGGGAAACAGACTCAGGAACTTAGCCAAGGCCACTGTGCTTCATGAGATGCGCTGGTGTAGAGAACTGTGGGAAACTCAGTACCAGGCTTCCACTTCCTGCTGTGGGGCCATTCTGGGGGCCTTGGCCTCTCTGAGCCTTTGTCTTCACTGTTTAAGAATGGGAAGGCATGACTGCTTCCTGGTGTGGTGGGGGTTGGGTTCACTGTTGGACTTGGTGGCTGTCCCCCTTTGTTCTTGTCACCATGAGATGGGGGTTTCACAGGAAGGAGATGCCATTGACAGTCCAAGAAGCCAGGCTCTGAGAAGCCTCACGGGGAACCAGCCACGCTTGACTGTGGACAAAGCCCCCAGACTGCGGCGGAGTCAAACCCAGAGGCAGAGCTGGGCCATGACATTCCTCCACAGGATGGAGGGTGGTCCCACTTGATACCACTCACAGTCGCTCGTGCCTTTGACGCAGGGTGCTGGGCATCAGGCCCCGGGAGTGAGCTGGGATGGAGAGGGTGCAGCGGGCTGCTGTAACAGTGACTTAGTGCAGATATAACAACCCTCGTATTCTTTTAGTGAGGCCTGAAAGGTGCCATTAAACGGGATATTGAGATAAGGAAGTGGGAGTCTATTGAGGTTAGACACTATTTATTCAGATTTTCATGGGCACTAAAGTATCCTTGCCTGGCTCGCTCTCCACCCCTCCTTCCTCCTGTGTTCCCTGTGCATGTGAACTCGGCTTTGCGAGCCTAGAGGACTGGCTAGGCGGGAGGCTCTCGGGCTGGGTGCGAAGCTAGGTCTCAATTCCATCCCACCGTGCCATGGGCACATGAGCCAAGCTTGCCTGCTTGGACCGAGGACAGGGTGGGACATCCAGAACACCTCAAGAGGCAAGAGGTAGAAGCCCCTAGGGCAGCCAAGAGGCCATGTTGTCCCCTCCAGGCTCCCATTTGCATCTCACGGCTCAGCAGCCACTCAGGTTCTCCGACCAGGCTCTCTGAGAGAGTCCCTGATTGGATTCAAACCCCCAGGATGTGACTTCCTCCTTCTGCCTTAGGAGTCTGGAGAAGGGCATCAGCAAAGGGCTACACACTCAGCAGGGCTGTGATGCCTGCTGGTCACCCGTCAGGAGTTTAGACGGACCCCAGCCTCGAACTCAAGCCTCAGGGTTCACTTCGTAATGAGGCCGCAAGGAGAGTCGTCCGCGCACAGTAGGCACTCCCTGAATGCAGTGTTCTCCAGTCTGGTTTAGTTTCTCTCTCTCCTCCCTGGCTGCCTCAGAGAGCCAAGCAGCAGCAGATAGCCAAGTGGTGGAGGTGACAGCAGCTGCTGGGGGAGGCTGGACACATGCTTCTGTGTCTGCTGGGGACCAGGCACAGAGAGACAAGGAAGGGAGACTTTTGGGGAGAAGCCAGCAGCACTGTGCAAGTGTCCTGGGGCAGACAGGGGCAGGTGAACGGGGAGTGCAGGTGAAGGTTCTGTGTAGCCCCCCTCACCCCCGGAGTGAACATAGAAGATTAAGAACTTGAACTCAGGGTTGGGCCATTTGGACTTGCAAATTGGGTCACTTCCCCTAAGGGGATCCTGCCCTCAAAGATCTCTGTCCCTAAGTCTGGGAAGGAGACAGACCTCTGGCCACAGCTGGGCATAGCCAGTCTTGCTGTGCTTGAGACGTTGCTTTCTGGTGGGCAGTTTTGTAAGAGGCCTGGGACAGGTGGCAGTGGTTGTCTGAGTCAGGGGTCCAGGGCTAAGCCCTTGGGCTGGGCAAATCCAGCTTGAGTCTTGCAGGACACAGGGTCTTCAGCCATCCTGTGGGCTGCCTTGCAACAGCTTTTTTATTTGACGGGTCCAGAGCAACAGTGGCTTAGTTTCACTTCCTTCCTGATCACAAGGCGATGCCTGCCAGGATCCAGGCCTCTTTTCCTTGTGGCAAAGGAAAAGAAAGGGAAGGATTCTGTCTCTTGCCCGAGGCTTGTGTGAAAATTTTGCAGTAGACGTGTTTGCCTGTAAATATGGAGGCGCTGCTGGACTGGGGTTTCCTCTCTCCAGCCTTTCACAGGAACCCAACCTGAGCTTGAATTTTCCTTCATCTTCAGAGCCGCGTGTCCTCTGGTGATAAATGCAAAGGTGCCGTGCTGGATAATTTTATGTCAGCTTGACATGGGCTAGAGTCATCGGAGAGACGGGAACTCCAATTGAGAAAATGCCTCCATTAAGATTGGGCTGTAGGCAAGCCTGCAGGGCATTTTCTTAATTGGTGATGGATCAGGGAAAGCCCAGCCCATTGTGGGCGGGGTCATCCCGTGGTGGGCGTGGCCATCCCTGGGCTGGCGGTTCTGGGTTCTACAAGGAAGCAGGCTGAGATCAAGGCAGTGAGCAGCGTCTGTCCACGGCCTCTGCATCAGCTGCTGCCTCCAGGTTTCTCCCCCGGGTGAGTTCCTGCCGTCACTCACTGCCTCTGAGAACGAACTGGAAATGAAATAATCCCTTCGCTCCCCAAGTTGCTTCGGTTACAGTGTTTGCTCACCTTGTATTGTCCTTAGCTGGTGCAGGGGCCACTCCAGTTTCTGGACTGTAGGAGCACAGGAGTCCCAGCCTGTCCTTATGCCCATCCTGCCTTCCTTAGGGATTCCTGTGTGAGTGTCTGGCAGAGGCCAGACCTGAATGGCAGGACTCACTGGGCATCAGCCTGATGTCCCTGTCTGACACCTGCCCTGCAGAGGGCCCCAAATTAGAGGAAGTAGCTCCCCATCAAAGGCAGGCTGGGCCCAGCAGGGGATGTGCAGAGCCCGGGAGTGCACTTGACTGATTTCATCTAATTATGGCTGGTTTAATATTTATAGGGCTCCTGCCAGAGGGCTTTCAGCCCTGCAGCTAATGTCGGGTGGCCCAGGTGGGAGCACCTAGGAGAGGAAAGCCAGCTCGCATGCATCCGGAGTCCTGGTTGGCCAGACCCACGTGGGCCGATGTTGCTACTCTCAGGAGCTTGGGAAGGAAGCAGGCTCTAGGGTAACACCAAGTACTGGGCACCGGGCGCAAAGCATGGCACGTGGACTGGGAAGGCGGAGCAAAACCAATCTCACTGTTACTTAAACGTTGGCTCATCCCTTGCTGTGTGACCCTGGACAAGTGACTATATCTCTCTTAGCCTTAATTGCTCGTGTCTGCAAAGCCGTAAAGATTGTGTGTGTCGTTCACCAGACTGATTGACTCTGAAGCCCCCTCGGGCTTATGCTTTGAGGCTTGGTTTCCAGATGGTGGCGCTGGCTTCAGAGGCCGAGGGGCCTTTGCAGCGGGTACGGGGGCGCGGGGGGCGGGGCAGCTTACTGGAAGTAGGTTGTTGGTTTGGAGATTCTACTTGGTTCAGACTCACTTTGATTCCTGGTCCCCTGGCTGTGTCACAGTCTCCTGTCACCCCTCCTTCCTGTGGTGGAATGGCCCTCTGGAATCACAAGCGCCAGAGACTCCCACCTTTCCTTCAGTCATTTCTGTCAGGCATTTTATAACAGAGGGGCTGCAGACTGAGTTCAGCATTGGGAGGTGGGGCTTGGGGTTGTTACAGGTGGTTTACTGTAAGTTCCATCTCCTCCTGCCGTCTCTCTCACTCTTACCATCTGTCACAGGGTGAGGGCCCTTACTCTACACCAGCCCCTCCATCTTGGCTTTTCTGGCTTCTAGAACTATGAGAAATATTTTTCTTTATAAATTATTCAGTCTGTAGCAATCTGTTATAGCAATAAAATGGACAAAGCTTTCATAACCACGAACGGGAGGATGCATACTTTGTGGGCTGGAACGTGTATCAGTTAGCTACCCTTAGAGCCCCAAAGTTGGTTGTTTAAATGAGGCTATACTGATTCTTATAGGATCCCGAGAGGCCGGTTTGTGTAGATTGGCACACCTGGGTGTCTCTGTCCATCTTGGGGACTCTTCTCCTCCTGGGACCAGCACTTGCTTGGGATGTTCTTGGTTGGTCCAGACAATGGCTGGGCTGTGGGAGGAAACCGGTCAACTGTGGAATTTATGCTTCTTCTTAACTTTCCTACAGAACATGGTACTGGGTCCATATTGCCAAGGAGAGCCAGAGGTAGGCAGTGTTTGTGGAGCTGAAAACCTGCATTCTTCCCAGCCAACACACATACATCCTGGTGTCCCCAGCGAAGACAGCGGAGCCACCTTATCATGTGTCCACTGTACACTGGTAACCTGCATTGTGCAGATTATCTTTAATTTAAAAGTTACTATTGGGTGTGGATACTGTGCACCGTGAGTGGAGAAATCAAGGCAGAGGGTAAGTAAGGAGCATTACTGAGAACTCACAGGACTGCAGATGCCATGGGCTCTCCTTTCTGTGTGTGAGTGTATGTGAGTGTGTGAATGTGTATGTGAATTTGTGTAAGTGCTTGTGAGTGTGTTCCTGTCTGTGTGTGACTGTATGTGAGTGTGTGTTAGTGTGTTTGTCTGTGTGAGTGTATATGAGTGTGTGTTTGTCAATGTGTGAGTGTGTGAATGAGTATGTCCATGTATGTTTCTGTCTGTGTATGAGTGTGTAAGAGTGTGAATGTATTTCTGTCTGTATGTGAGTGTTTGAGTGTGTGTGTTTCTGTCTGTGAGTGTATGTGTGTGTGTAAATGAGTGTGTCTCTGTGTGTGAGAGTATGTGTTTCTCTCTTTCTCTCTGAGTGTGTGTGTTTGTGAGAGAGAATTATGTGTGTGTGTGTGAGAGAGAGTATATATGTGTGAGTGTGTGTGTGTGTACACATGTGTGTGTGTATGTGTGAGAGATTTTGGACTCAAAATAGACCCTTATGAAAGTCATAGGTGCCCAGTTATAACAGTTGGCAGCCATTTTGAAGCAGAGGTGCCCTGTGCCCATCTTAAAGATGAGGAAACAGCTCTAGAAGCTCAGCGGCCAGGTCGGAGCCAGATTCAGATGCGGGCCGGTCCTCAGGCTGGGGGCTGGCTGCTATGGTGGCCGGTGCTTTTGCCTTTTCTGGATGCAGCTGCTATAGGCGTGGGGAGAATGCGGCGACTCCTCCTGTGCACCCAACATCCCCCCTCCTTTCTTCCCGCTCTGGGGCCTCGCTCTCCAAACTGCCCTGTCCTGCTCTTTCCACCTCTGCCAGCAGAGCTTGTGTAGTTCCATTGTCAGGGTGAGGTGACCGAATGAAGTCCTTCGTGAGTGTGTATTGACGTGAGTCATGGCCATGTGAGGGATCCTTGTGCTTCAAACCCATGAGGACCGCAAAGCCTTCTCCAGCCGAGTAGGAAGGTAGAGTTCCATCTGGGGCTCGCCCCCTCTCCGTCAGAGCGCATGCGCAGTGCACCAGCCTCTGCTGTAGGTGCGCTCTCTTCAGGGCAAGACATGAAGAGCGCAGGCCATTCCCTAACAGGATCCACCTGACAGGCACCCATGGGGCACCTTGAGATACAGGGCCCAGGATATCATCCCCGATGCAATTGCAGACCCCCACGGTTTTCTGAGACTCAGTTTCCTCGAATGGAGGCGGGAGGGGGTCGGATCTACTCAAGAGGATTTCAGTCATGCTGTGTCTTTACTTAGTGTGTTTGGCGGCTGCGCCCGGCACATGTAAGCTATTGCTGCAGTCAATGAGCCCTGTAATATTTTCTTTTCACTCAGAGGGGGACAAAAGCTAAAAATGATAAACACCAACGGCTTCATCATCCCACAGCCTGGGAAATTATCTACGTTCCATCCCAGGCTCGGGCGTGCAGACAGGCAGGAGGGACTCTTGTGGGGGGTGGCACCGACATTCTGCCTGAGATCGCCCCCTCCTCCCCGGAGTGCCCGTCTTTTGGTTTTAGACTGAGGATCAGGATGGCCCTGGGTGCCTCCAAGGCCATCACGCCAGCTGCTGGCGGGGGGTGTGGTGGTAATACTCTCGGACTGAGTGGTGTCAGCCTTCTTTGGCCCCCTCTGGGTTGTACGGGGAGCTGTGGGGTGTCCCTGGGAAGGACTTCTCTCCCCATGAGAACCGGCTGCCAGTTCTCAGCAACATCCCTAGGGGTTTGTGTCAAGGACAAAATAGTGTGTCCCATGGGTGAGTACAGTGAACACAGCTCGGAACAGAATTTATTTCTTGTTAGAGATACCATTTTTAAAGGATGACACAGAGAAGCTTTAAAAATGAAATTATAGCGGGTAATATAAACCTCGTAGGCACTGTATTCAAATTACGCTACAGTAATATGCCAAGTTCATAAATAAACATTGCCCATTAACCCTTTACTGTGCCCCGATGGGCGAGTGGCTGGGATGCAGCTGCAATGGGGCAGGAATCTCCTTCCAGGTGTCCCTCGGGCCGTTCCCAACCTTTCCACTCAGGTGTCAATAATGGGAATATTCTCTGCTAGAGTGAGGGGTATGGTTATGTGTGGAGTGAGCAGAAACTGGGGTGTGTGCCTCTGGCGCGGGGGAGGGAATTGCTCCAGGCAGGTCCCACCTCCTGTTACTATGGTGTTATGCATGAATATTCCCCAACTCCAGGACACAGTCTGAGCTATACATGATGGTTTACATCACCAGCCCTCCTCAAGTGTTTCTAGTGGGGGCAGTTTTGTCTTTTCTTAGCAGGAGGGGATTCTACTCGGCAGAGGTCAGGACTCTGCCCAACATCCTGTAATTCACAGGATAGTCTCCTCCACAGAGCCTGGGGTGGCCTCAGATGTCCACGGTGCCTGACCCTACTCTCTCTGTGTCTTGCACGGTGCCCACCATGGCTTAGTTTCTCTCTATCTTCAGCTTATTCCTCGGGGCGCAGAGGTCTTCGACAGATGCTCTTGTGAGTTCTGATGAGGTTGGGATCTTTCCTTGTTCCTTTGTCCCCTGCCACTGCCTCCTTGCTCTTTGCTTGATGCTGGCTTTCTCCAGCAGTCTGCCTGTGCCCTGGCTTCAGTCATAACTTCATCCCCGGGTGGCCATTCCCAGCATCCTCCTTGTTCTTTATCCTGGGATCAAGGAACCTTCACTGTTCATGTGTTGGTGGCTGACCTGTCTGAGTTGCGTCTCCCTGGACCGCTCTCCTATCCTTCTGCTCCCCATGTCCGTCCCTCCAACGGGCTGGAACTTCATTATCGTGAGGTTCTGCAGGGCACAGGTGAGGGTCAGGGTGCAGGTACAACCACAGTGTCTTTGCTCAGTAGGTCTTGCTCTACATCTGGGATTCAGGAGTCCCCTTGCTTGGTTCTTCCCATGGGACCCTGGGAGCCTTGTAGAGTCAAGGGTAGAAGGAAGCTGCTCACAGCATTCGTCAGTTACGTTTGGGGGCTTCGGTGAGACAGGACCCTCAGCATCCACCTACAGAAAGGAGTCATCAATGCCCCATTCACCAGCCTATGCTGTGGAGTTACACAGTCACAGGAGCCCCCTGGACACAAGGTTCACAGCAGGTCCAGGCACTCAGCCATACAGTGTTGGCATCTGAGTTTGGCTGTGGTTTTAGGAGACCTAGCTCAGGCAATTTGTTGGAGTGGCTCTCTTCCTCAGTTCCTGTGGTGTATGGCTAACTTAATAGCATTTAATTTAATTTTTAAATGATTTTTTTTTCCAGAAAGGCCTGTGGCCATAGAGGTCCTGGGTGTCCCCATCTTCCTGCTTTCCATGTCTGGAGATCTAGCTCATGGCTCAAACCTGGCTCCTGGCAACACAGACCCCTTGTAGGCCCCATGGCCTTTCATGAAAATGCTGAGTTTGCTGTCTGCCCACTGGGCATAATTACCCTTCTCCTCCCCTCCTAGCCCAGCCCAGCAATGGAAATGTAGAGCAAACATGGAGCCAGAGCTGAGTCTGAGACAAAGACTGCAGGAGCCAGAACAAGTGTACACACGAACAAACAGAGCATGCACACAAGCTTTCCAGCAAGCCTGGCACGCACACACAACTAAAAAATTTATACTAGCACAAATGTGTGTGTGCGCACATCACACACATGTATCCAGGGCTGCATGCATGACACAACTTAAAAATGCACACACACGTGCATTTTTATATATAGATACATCTATATCCACATGATGGAAAGTATGTACATGAAACACATACATGTGCACACACGTGCAATGTACAACTGAATATACACACATACATACATACATACATACATACACACACACCCCGTCTTTCTCACTCTAGTCAGGAGCTGGCTTTGCCTGCACGATGGAACCAGAGCCTTGCTATATAAATTTGTCTGTTTCTTTTTCCCCCTGTGTTGCCGATTTAAGCCCCAGTTCACAAGTCTTTGTTACCGTTCATGTTTCAATCAATTAATTGTACCTTTTGTTTCATATTTAACTCGTGGCCCCCATGAGGACAGACACATGGTAGGAAGTGACACACACCTGACCATCTTTAGGAAGCAGGCACTCTTCCAGGAGGAGAGGCAGCCATGAGGGGCACATTGACAAGACAGAGCTTGTAGGTAGGGAACCCCAGGAGCCTTGTGGAGCGAATGTGAGGCTGTTGACTTTAAGCCTACAGTCAGAAAAGACTCTCAGAGGCAGCCCAGCCTCAGGTGTCCTCCTGTGGCACAGAACCTGAGCTCCACAACAAACCCAAGTTCCTCTCCGGGCTGCATGGAGAAGATACCCTGTGTGTAGGTGTGAACAAAGTTCTAGCCCATGATGGATGTTTGCCGTGTTCCATCTGCCTCCCAAGTGTGTGTCTCCCCACTCCTTGCCTCCCAGAGACTTAGTTCCGGTTAGCCCTGTGGAAGAGCCACACTATAGAGGGGGCCTGGGTCCCCAATAGCTCTTGCAGGAAATCTGCCCTCGAGACTTGTCTGGCCGGGAAGGCCTGTGCAGGCCCCGGAATAATGAAGATTCATCCCCATGAGGCCCTGGGTGCCTGTCTGGGGCCTGGTGAAATGTACCAACTGATATAATCTTCCTGGGTCAGGGTACCCAGTAACGGCTTCCATGTAGCAGATTACAGTGGTTGTAATGGACACAGTCTGGCCTGTGGGGCCTGGAATGTTTATTTTCTCCTTTTTACAACTCCATCCCCAGAAGCAGCCGGCGATACCAGGAGAGCTGTCTTCTAATGCTCCATGGACAGGTCATCCTCTGAGCTTGGGGCACGAAAGCCCTTGTGAATGGACACCAAGACCCAACCACAGGTGTTGCAGACGGTTCCTCGGGTTCTGTGTGGTAGTTATGACCTGGGTCAGACACCAACCATGACACCAGAAATGGGAGCAGGGAGTCCCACAAGTGCTCACTCAGAAAGTAGCCACGGACAGAGAAAGGCGGACAAGACAACCAGCTAATGTTGAGTGCCGTCCACAGAGTAGGCACCCTGTGCATCTTTGGGGGACCCTCTTTGGGGTACCGTCAGCAACCCCATTCCACACCTGGACCTGACCCACAGAGAGAGCCATTATACCTGCCTCGTTCTATTAAGTGAAAGCTGAGAGTCTATTTACTTAAAACATTAATCAGCACTGTTTAGTTATTTTAGTTAGTATACAAAAATTCCCCTTACTCTTTTGTCCCCAGTCCCCACTCTGGCCCCTCCTGCCTCCTCGGTCTCCTATGTCACACGGCACATATAAATAACTACAGGATATATGTGTTTAGCCCCCATCTGAGAGAAGCAGACGGTATCTGTCCCCCTGGATCTGGCTTAGTTTGCTTAGCACGATGGCTCCCCGGGTTTCTACCTACCTTCCTGCAAATGGTGTGAGTTCATTCTTCCTCCTGGCTGCACTCTAGCTCCCCTCTGCACACACCGTGTGCCTTCAGGTGCTAGGGTGTGAACTGGGCGTGTCTTCTCACCTGTGACGCCAGGCTGGGGTTAGTAGCATCCTCCCTCTGAGCCTCGAGTCAGCTCTGATGAATGGAGCTGGTATCTGGGTGTCTCCCATCTCACTCTGATCTCAAAGCAAAGAATTGTCCACCAAGGTGTTACTTATGTGCCCTGTATGCCTTCTCTTTGTTAACTTAGGGTGAGCTCTTCACATGGGCCGAGGTTCAATAATTCTTTTTAAAGTTACAGAGAAATGTATGCTTAATTATATTTGCATATGAAAAATAGGCTCTAATTAGTTTGATTGATTACTATTTTAACCCTAATGGCATTTTGAGTATCTGTCCCAACTAATAGCGACTGTATCGGCCATAAATCATTGGCTTTTTATGGCATGGTCTATTGAGCTGGCTTATGAAATACATTTTATTAATATCCTGCAATGTATTGAAACTGATACGAGTCAAACAACTGCTCATTTATTAAGCCGTTTAAATGTCAGTCTCACACAAGAGTAATAACACAAGAAACATGGACCTCGGAATCCTTCGGCAGACCATGGGCCCTCAAATATTAGTTCTCTTGGAAAATATATTCTGGAGATAAAAGTCCAATTATGTCATTTATTGCATTAAATAAATCTATATTGACTAACATAAATGTTAGGTTAACAGACATGCTTTCCTGAGACCTTTTAATTCTCTGGGATTGATTTCTGGGGTGCAATAAGGAAGGGGAACTTGGGTTACTCATGTGACCTTCAGGGTGGGAATCACCAGGAACCCGGGGCTCTGATTCCCTTGCAACAGGACCAGCTGCTCTGTGCATGCACCCAAGGTCCCCAGGCCATGGCTTCCCTCTGAGGTACTGCTGAGGCTGGCCTTCTAGTCAGGGCTCTTCCAGGGGCCACTTTCTATTCTCTCACAAGCACCAATGATGCATGCTGGGAATGCTGTGGTGACTGGGCACGAGAGGCCATGGGACTGCTGATGGCCATGGTGGATGGTAATGGACGAAAGATTTCAGAGCGGGCCACTGTGGGGGTTCGGCATGGGCAGGGAGGATGTTTGAAGGGGGAACTAGAGGGTCAGGGCATCACTTCTGTGGGAGAGGCAGTAGGTACCAGGCTCCAGGAAGAATGTTCTTGCTTATTCTGTAAGCTTGGGCTCAGGAGTGGCCATTGGGTCCATTCCCCACTTAACAGTGCAGTATGGTGCTCACCTGACTCCGGGTTTTAGACCTGGTTACTGCTGGGAATCACGAAGAGCACAGCTGTTGTCGTGAGAGCAGGGAGGAGAAACAGGTATACTCAGACTTCATGGAGGACAAGTGGGATGGATGCTGGAAGACAGGAGCTAGGAGCCAAGGACAGTCCCCACACTGTTAGACAGTGTTGAATGTTCATGTTGCTGTGTAACCCTAGGCAACTGTCCATACAACCTCTCTGACCCCCAGTTTCCCCATCTTCAGGTGGAGAGAACAGCGATAGACCTGACTGAAGGACAAATCAAGAATTCATTTACTTATTCTTAACTGTTGCCTATGCCAATGGGCAGCTGTGTTAGATCACTTTTCCAATCCCGATGCTTTATAGCTGGGTAAACTGAGGCCCGAGGAAGAGATGAGAGTTGCATGTGAGCGTGTGCCCAGTGGTTGGGAAACTGGGACCCTGAACTCAGGCTCCTTGTCACAGGCTGCCTGTAGTGAGAGTTTTGGTTTCTTTACAAACACAGAAATGTTATAGGAATGTGTTTTCATTTTAATCCCAGGTGTGGGATATGGGGCTGCCTCAGGTCGTCTGCAGCGGCTGACTATGACTTGCCTCGTGCTCTGGCAGCGGCGTGATTTTGCCAGCTGCAGATAGTTTCTGCAAATGTATGACATTTGGAATTCTGGGGACTCTTGGAGGGAACAAAAAGATTCCAGAGCCCTGAGAGGGGTTGTGATGGTGGATGCTGCTGCTGCTCCTCCTTCTGCCCCTGCTCCTCCTCCTCCTGCTCCTCCTCCTCCTGCTGCTCCTCCTCTTGCCATTTCTCCTCCTGCTGCTCTTCCTCCTCCTGCCCCTGCTCCTCCTTCTCCTGCTCCTCCTTCTCCTGCTCCTCCTCCTCCTGCTGCTCCTCCTCCTCCTCCTCCTGCTCCTCCTCCTCCTGCTGCTCCTCCTCTTGCCATTTCTCCTCCTGCTGCTCTTCCTCCTCCTGCCCCTGCTCCTCCTTCTCCTGATCCTCCTCCTCCTGCTGCTCCTCCTCCTCCTGCGCCTCCTCCTCCTGCTGCTCCTCCTCCTCCTGCTGCTCCTCCTCCTCCTGCTGCTCCTCCTCCTCCTGCTGCTCCTCCTCCTCCTGCTGCTGCTCCTCCTCCTGCTGCTCCTCCTGCTCCTCCTCCTCCTGCGCCTCCTCCTGCTCCTCCTCCTCCTGCTGCTGCTCCTTCTCCTGCTCCTCCTCCTCCTGCTCCTCCTCCTGCTGCTCCTCCTCCTCCTGCTCCTCCTCCTGCTGCTCCTCCTCCTCCTGCTACTCCTCCTCCTCCTACTGCTCCTCCTCCTCCTGCTACTCCTCCTCCTCCTTCTCCTGCTCCTCCTCCTCCTGCTGCTCCTCCTCCTCCTGCACCTGCTGCTGGTTGCTGGTATCTTGATGAGGAAGATAAAACTTCCCCAAGAAACTAATCAGCGGGAGGCAGTCTAACTTGACAACACCCTTTCTGCTCTAACCTTCTTCCTCTCCTACCTAGTGTTGGGGGGTTGGAAGGGGTAAGGGTGGAGTAAAGGTATTAGAGGGAACCGGTAACGTAGCCAAAAGTCCAGCTACACCTGCCTTTGCCATCGGTGGAGCCCACAGGTGAGTTCTAGGATCTAGGATGGGGTGGGGGTGGGGGTGGGTCAGAAGGTGGGTAGACATTGCAGCATGCTGGAATGGTGGGGTAAGGGAGGGTCAGAGTTAGAAAGCAGAAGCTGGGGGAAGGTCCAAGCTTAACTGCTGGTTTCCGGCTGTGCACCTTTGGCCACATCACATATTTCTGATCCTGCCTTCCTGAGCTGTGATGGGGGGGGGCTTCTGCATGGGAAGGGATGGGAGTGTGGTTATCTCTGAGGTGCCTTGCTGAGTCTGGGACCCAGGGCCACAGCAGCTGTGCCGACCCTGCCAACATTGGTGGTGAGGGTGGGTTGATAAAAGAAGGTGGACTTCGGAGTCATGTGGGCTGGTTCAAACCTCACCTCTCTGCTACAAGAATTTAAGCAGTCTTCTGCTTGCTGGAGTCCGAGTCCTAGATTGGCAAGATGGAGTCTGATCCTTCTGCCCTGTGTGGTCGGTTTGTGACTATGAGAAAGCCCCACACCAGGTACACACTCAGAGCATGGGCTGCTTAGAATTCACAGGCAGGCCCAAGGTTCTCAGCAGCTGCCAGGTGTGTGTGTGTGCTGCTGACTTGCTGTGTGACCTTGGGCTACCCCCTTAACCTCTCTGGATCCTGCTTTCTTGTGTGTAAATCTTGGAAAGGTTTACTTAAGCACTAAGGTTTTTTTTTTTTTGTTTGGTTTTTTTTTTTTGTTTTTTGTTTTCCTTTTCAGAGCCTTAAAAAAGAAATCGATGGCTATAAGGTCCGTGGTTATTGAGAACCATCTGCCCCAGGCAAAGACCAGACCCTCCCCAACCTTTCAGGCAGAAATAAAACAAGCAGCCGGTTTTGCAAATTGCCATCTCGGAGGTCATAAGCTCTGGTATCTGCTTTTGTGCGAGACTTGATTGAAATTCTCCTGCGATGGCGGGTGTCCCCACCATCAGTGCCTTAATTAGAAATGAGGACAGTCACATCGGCATAAATTAAATCAGACTAAAGATGATTAACAAAGTAAATGCAAGGAATCATTAAATTAAGCCACTGTACCAGGTCCTCTGCCTATCTATCACAAATTTGGGCTGCTAATGAGGGTCTTAATTAGTAAGTTAGGTGGAAATAATTCATGCCAGTCACTCGGAGCCAGACCCCCTTTCCCTCTTCTGCGTCTTACCGGGTCTTTCTGCTTCCAGCTCCGAATGCAAATGCATCGGTGGACCACAGACTGTCGCTGACAAATGACATCATTCTCCCATGATCAAACCCTTGTGGCACCGGATGTGTTTGCTGCGATGCCTGGGGCGAGGCCCCGTTTGCCACAAGGGGCAAGATTCGTCCTAACACAGAACTGCAGGTGGATGAGACCCGGCTCTGAATTCATCAGCTGGGAGGCCGAATAGAGGAGAGAGGGCTGCAGGCAGGAGACTTGAAGGGTCACAGAATGACCCCGGGGATAATCTGGGGTCTCCACTGTTGTGTTTGGTAGAGACGAGGTATGGTGCAGGGGTACCAGTCCCACAAAAAGTATAGTATAGAACAGAGTTTATTTAGGGCGCAGGGAGGGGAGTTGAGGGGTAGTAGAGACAGAGAAAGGGAGAGGGGCGGGGAGAGGGAGAGACAGAGAGACAGAGACAGATAGGCCAGCCATGGACATGCAGGGAGAGAGAGAGGGCTAGGGAATGGGGAGAGAAAGGACACAGTGAGAAGAGGGTGAGAAAGCAAGAGAGCGAGCAGCCCCTTTTATACTGAACCAGGCACACCTGGCTGTTGCCAGGTAACTGTGGGGCGGAGCCTAGAAGAAATGCTAATCTCTGCTATCCCAGGATTCCCTGCTCTTCCGGCCGTTCTCAGTGAATCTGCTCACACTCCCTACCTACTGAGGATGAATCAGGGGCGAATGGACGTGCCCAAGGTCACACAAAGAGGCAGAGCCTGGGTCAGCCTCCTGTCCTGGCTTTACCAGTGATGGCCAAGTGACCGGGTGGCAGGTGGATGTGTGATAAGAACTCGGAAGGGAAAACAGCGTAGACAAAGGAAGAGGGGCTGGGAAGACCGAGGGCCTTTGGTGTCAGGAGAGTGGGCATGGATACCAGAAGCTGCCAGTGGTGTCTACAAACCAAGCCTCGGTTTCCTCATCTGTAGTTTGGGTGCAATGAATATCGCCTAGTGTGAGATTTTCGAGGGTTCATGAGGCCTTATGAGAAGTGTGTGTGTAGTGAGCGATTCTCCCATAACTGTCCTGGCATGCCAGGTTATTCCTATTTATTAGTTTGGTTAAGGGGGAGTGACAGAAAACATTTCACTCGCTTTTAAGGATGCTCAGTTGCTCTAAGTGTATGGCCAAGGTCTTGCAAACATTACCTGTTTCCAGAACCTTCCATTGCCTGGTGCAGAAAGTATTACCATCTGCTAGAGAGTACGTGGCTTCTGGCCTCTTCCTCACTGTGCTACATTGACTCTGGAGTCTGTGTACTCCAGGCAGGCAGAGTTTCTGGGTATTTGTGCTTTTGTATTTGGTTTATTTCCCTCTCTACCAAGTCCGGGTCAGCAGGAGGGCCTAACCCTGGGGTTGGTTTGTGGGGGCACAGTGGATGAATGGAGGTCTTGAAGTCTGAACTCAGATCTGCTGGCATCAGGGTGGGGACGTGGTCACCTTGCTCACATCCACCGCACCCCCCTCCAGTGACAGCTACCTGCCTCTAGGTACCCACAACCCAGCCGCAGCTCAATACAGCCACCCCTCCCCCACAGGACATCCATTAATTTCCTACTGCCTGCCTGGCCCAGAACAATCACTTTTTCATTGATTTTGCTTCAATTAATTAAAAAATCCATCCGACCACTCCACAGCTTGACGGACTTTGGGATTCAGAAGAAAATAAATAAATTAGTCTTGGAACAATGGGGTGGGCTTGAGGAGGAGGTGTGGGGAAGACACGAGTTCAGTGCAGTGACATGCACAGACTTCCCGGAGGCCTGGGTCTGCGGTTTGTGTTGCCGAGATTTCTCTACACACAGCTGCTGCTGCACAAGCATTTGTAGGTGGTTGGAATTTCGGACACATCTTCCCATTGGCCTTGATCATAGTTCTGAGAAATGGAGGGCTAAATTGGTGCTCAGAGAGGTTGGTGTCTTGTCTGAGGCCACACAGCAAGGACCTGCAGGGAAGGGCATCACCACCTCTTTCTTTGGTGCACTGACCCAGGTACATTTATCTGCTCAGCCCAGGGCCACTGAAGGCCAAGGGTACAACATGGCCAACTTAATGCTCTGTAAGAGTCTGCAGGATGTTCTGTGAGAAGGGGCACTTGGGAACAGGACTCCTGGATGCTGCTGAGGGTTGATAGTGCACCTTTCCTGGTCATATGCCTCGGTTAGTGAGGCTTCAAAGTGTGTGTGTGTGAATATGTATATATGCATGTATGAGTACATGCATGTACTCGTGTGTGCATATACATGTATTGCATATTTATTTCTTTTCTAAGCATAATCATGTATGCATATGTTTATATGAGTACATGTATGTACACACATGTGTACATGTTTATGCATAGTTATTTCATTTCTAAGTGTATATGTATATATGCTGGTATGAATATATATACTTATTTCTTTTCTAAGCATGTACATGTATGCTTATATGAATATATATACATACATATACATATATATATATATATATATATATATATATGTATATATACATTTGTTACTTCTTTTCCAAGCACTGGAAAGAAAATAAGCTAAGATAGGAACTGCGGTCAGATGTGGCTTTATTCTAGAAAAGATGTTGGCAACAACAATAACATAAAAACACACACAACACACACACACCACATACAAACACATACATATACATGCAGACAAAACAGATGCTTGGTGGGAAAGTGAAAAGAATGCACAAAACAGTAGATGGCCCTCATGGGTGGGGTTGTTAGCACTTATGGGTGTGCACAGGGACATTTTATAAGCCAGTTAAACCCTGGCATGAAGCCATATCTGTGTGAGAGACTGGCTTGTGGTGTGAGCCTATATGGGCTGGCCCTGCTGCTGGGGTGCCCACCCCCGTGGGTGGAGACCATTATTAGGATGTCAAAGGTCATTATAAACTCACCATTTAAGTTTTTTAAACAATTTATTTATTTAATGTGTGTGAGTATACGTCACTGTCCTCAGACACAGCAGAAGAGGGCATCAGTTCCCATTACAGATGGTTGTGAGCCACCATGTGGTTGCTGGGAATTGAACTCAGGACCTCTGGAAGAGCAGCCAGTGCTCTTAACTACTGAGCCAGCTATCCAGCCCCACCATTTATGTTGAATAAACTCTGGTGTTCAGGAGATGTTACTACTGTCCTGGTTTTAGATGGAAAGGCTGGACTCTGCAGAGGTAGGACAGGCATCTGTGTAGCTTTCCTCAGTGTCCCCCAGCCTTCCTAATGCTATGACCCTTTACTACAGTTCCTGTTATTGTGGTGACTCCCCAACCATAAAAACTTCATAAATGTATATGTATCTAAAATGCAGGACATCTGACATGTGACCCCTATGAAAAGGTCCTTTGATCTCCGAAGGGATCATGACTCACGGGTTGAGAACCACTTCTCTAGCTGGCATGGATGCTCACCTTGTCCTGGTATGTGCTGGAAAGGCACAGGATCTGAGAAGGGGACCATTGTTCTCATTGTTCTCAGGATCACCTAGAGAGCACAGTGGGTGGGGAGAGGGCCAGGCCGCTCTCCCGTCTGCAGTGTGGTCTGGGGTCTGGTCGGTGAGTAGTAAATCATAGCTCAGAGACATTGGGTTCTTCTGCAAGTTCTCTACTCTGTGGAAGGCCTGATCTTGGGGTGCCACCACTCCTGGGTGCAGGGACATCAGTAGACCTTGCATCCCTGGGAATGGCCAGTGGTCTTGCCTTTATAGGAGGATGGGATAACTGTGTCCAGCTCTCAGGATAGCCTGATGAAGGTCATTTGATTTGTGGCTTGTTGTCCTGGTGGCCAGAGAGGCCATCTGCAACTCCTAGAGTCAGGCCAGTTGGGAAAAAGGCCTCATCTGTGCCTGTGCAGAACCTTGCAGGAAGGAAACACATACAGAGAAAAGCACACAGAGAGATGGGGTGGATTGGGAATATTGGCCAAACCTCACATCCCATGGCCCAGTGAGTGACACAGGGTAGTTGGGGAGGTTTGAGTGAGAATGGTTCCCCCACAGGCCCATCTATTTGAATACTTGGTGACCAGTTGGAAATGTGTGTCCTTACTGGAGGAGGTATGTTACCAGGGGTGGCCTTTGAGGTTTTAAAAGCCCACTGCAGGGATGCTAGAGAGATGGACCAGCAGTTGATTGCTCTTTCAGAGGACCTGGGTTTCATTCCTGGCACCCACTTAAAACCATCTATGATGCTAGTTCCAGGGGATTGGACAGGCACACACATGGTGGTGCACATACATGTGCAGAGGCAAACCATTCGGACATATAGTAGGGCAAATCCTTATGAAATGAATTCCATGTGAGGCCAGTTTGTTGTCTGTCTGCCTCCAGCTTGCAGACTAGGATGGGAGATCTCAGCAGCTGCTCCACTGCCTTGCCTGCCTGTTGCCATGCTTCTTGCCTGTCAGTATGGCCACAGACTGTACTGCGAGCCTCCCAAAACGTTTGGTTTATAGACTGTGTTGGTCTTGGTGTCTCATCTTCATAGCAACCAAAAAGTGACTATGAGACAGAAGTTGGCAAACAGGTCTCAAGGATCCAAGTCAGAGTCGCACACAGCAGTGGAAAGGATTTTGCTTTGCCATTTACAACAGGCCCCATTTGGGGCCCCTGAGCCAGCCTGGCTTGTGGAGACCCCGGTTGTGAAGACAGACTCCAGGAAGGCCCTCAGCCTCTTGCCAGTGTGAGGGGGCTGTTTCTGTAGTCCAACTTGCAAGAAAGTGGGGTTCCTGTATTGCTACAGGTCACCCAACACTGGGATTGTGACTTTAGACCTGTGCAGGGAGGAGGTATCCTCTAAAGTCTTTCTGTGAACCCAGAGGGTAAAGGCTCTTCTCTTGGCCTCCTATGAAATTGGGAGATTCAGTTAACAGGACATGCAGGAAGCTGCTGTTTGCACCAAATGTGCCTTTCACTGTAAAGTTGAAAAAAAAATGCCAAAATGATTTAAAAAATCTGTACATGTATCCCTTTCTTTTTTAAAAAAAGTATGAGAAGTACATTTCAAAGTAAAATACGACTCCACACACATGCCAGGGACATCCAGCTCTGGTGCTCTGTGTCACATGACCTTGCCATGCTTCATATGATGGCCAGGCTGGTCCACATTCTCACACAGCGCCCTGACAAACACACGAACTTGTAGCACTGGGATGCTGTAGGGGCAGATCTGATGCTAAGGTCCTGTTCCCCAATTGGCTCTTGAGCTATCAGTAAAGAAGCCATGGGCTAATTGCTGGGTGGAAGGAATAGGCGGGACTTCCAGTCCCTGGAGGAAAAAGAGACAGATGTGAGGGAGGAGAGAGGTTCTCCATGCTTTGGAGAGAGAAAAGCCAAGCAGCCATGTGAGGTCTCAGAGGAGTGAGGGCCTGTGTCTGCTCCTACAGGTGGGTAGTCAGGGGTGTTTAGCAGGAACTAGATGTATCTGAGCCACTAAAGTTCAGGAAAGGTGGGAGGTGCAGAGATAAGAATATTGATTAGGACATGTTTTCCAGGTGGGAGACACTTGCGTACAGCAATTGTGTCCAAAGGCAAGTTGAAACTGAACAACTTTGAGTGTCTTTTATCCGTGAATTCAAGGGAAGCTGGGTGGGGGCTGGTAACGCACAGGCACAGTATCAAAAACTACGCCCAACAGGATGCTTTCATCTTTAATCCTACAGGACTGGATTGTGGTTGTACCTCCATGATGAAGTGTTCTATTGCTGGGCATTCAATGGAGGTAAGACACTGTAAATATTTAGCCATGGTGGCTCTCCTCAGGGAAGAATCCCCATTGCACAGATGGAGAAACTGAGGCTAGAAGAAGGCCTGCCGCTGGCCTAGGTTCACATTTGGGGGTGGGGTGGAATGATGGTGGAGCTCAGAACCAAGTTGTGTGGTGTTTCTCTTTGTTTTGTTCAGTTTAGCAGATCAGGGCCAGTGGCTACACATGAGCCACAGGCCAGTCACAGACTTCGTAGGAAGGAAACAGAGGAAGTTAATTTAATATATTTTTAGTTTGACCAGCACATAGTGTTTAGTTTAAGAGAGACCCATCTTGAGGGATGACCATCAGGCTTTTAACCTTGAGCAGTCTGTTTTCTCCTGCCCCACACAGTCCCTAAGCCAGCTTCTCCTGCCCCACACGGTCCCTAAGCCAGCCTCTCCTGCCCCACACAGTCCCTAAGCCAGCCTCTCCTGCCTCACACGGTCCCTAAGCCAGCCTCTCCTGCCCCACACAGTCCCTAAGCCAGCCTCTCCTGCCCCACACAGTCCCTAAGCCAGCCTCTCCTGCCCCACACAGTCCCTAAGCCAGCCTCTCCTGCCCCACACAGTCCCTAAGCTCTGAATTCTGAACACCAGACTCAGCCACCTTTACCACTGAGCCACTTCACAGTGTGGCCTTTGAACTTTGTTTCCATGCTGAGTTGATTTCACACCTAAGCTGAGTGTGGGCCCTTCCCAGGGACAAGGGCTCTGGATGCCTCCTGGATGCCACATCTGGCTGCAAAGAGGCACACACCTGGAGGTGAAAGGCAGGGGTAACTGCTGCCTTCTCACCCCTCTTTCCTGCCTCTCCCGTGTGTGACTCTGTGCCACTGGCTGGGCAGTGAGGATGGAGTGACTTCTGTTGGTGAACTCTGGGGATGTGAGCTGTGTTGTTCTAACCTTGGGGGAAGCCAAGGCCATTTCCACTTTGGAACTGGGAAAAGAGGCAGAGGAAGGAGGTATTACCCTATGTCATACAGAGTATCACAGTAGGTGAGCCCAGCTCTTCTGTTGGCCTCAGCCAGTTCACTTTACCCTTCCTTCCACCCCATTCCTAGCAGCAGAGTCTTTGTCAGTGTTGTGCTAAGAGGGGGAGGAGTCAAGGTGTAGGGGGAGGGTTGGGGGTTAGGAGGGGTGGGGGGGATCATTTGTGGTGACTGTAGGTGGTAAGAATGTTTGATTCCACCATGCTAAAATAAAGTCTAGACCTGTGTTTTACCTGCTCAGCTCTCTTGACCTCTCATGTGGCTTTCTCCCAATGAACAAGGGGCACAGTCTGGAGATTTGCACTCTGTAGGTGGGAGAAACCTGACACAAGCCACCCATGTCAGAAGTATGTCTGCTTCCTCTTTTTAAACTCCTCCAAATCAGGACGTTTCCTCCATGCCTGGCCACTTCCTTTCTGACTGTGGAGGTTTTATTTCTGTCTTTGAGAACAACAGGGACAAAGCCGCCCCTTTTAGTTCCAGGGTTGTTTATAAATTATGGGGAACCGAGGACATTTTAATACAAAACTGGGAAGTGTGAGCTCTAAGCAGCTCGGAGAGAATGCCCCTCCTATTCCCCTGGTGCTTAGAGCTGAGAGGCGTCCTTGGGGGATTTATATCAAGTGGAATATTTAAGGGTAAGGAGCAGAGGTCCTTTTGGCATTCTCTTTTTGGGGACGTCACCTCGAGCTGTCTTGAAGGAACATGAGTGACAGAATGGGAGGATTGGCCAAGAATCGTCAATTATGCAAAAAAAAAAAAAAAAAAAAAAAAAAAAAAAAAAAAAAAAAAACTTGTCCAAAAGAATGATGTATCTGGCTTTCTTCCCCAGATGGAGTTGAGCATTCTGGCCCAGGCCTTCCCAGACTGAGATTTTTCTAGAAGCACCCAGGGGCATATGGCTCTTCCATCTCATGTGCTACTTGGGCTCGGGGTGACCTTCCTTCCTCTTGCTTAGGCAGAGCTGTGTTATTCCGGGATCCAGGTTGTTCCTAGCACTGTATGTGGGAGAGATCTCAGCAGAAAGAACGCAGCAGTCACTGCCTACAGCCGTAAGAGAGGCTAGCAGGCAGCCCTTTCACAGGAGACTTAAACCTACTTTGCTGATGGTTCTGGACTGGGCTTGGCTGGTTGTGTCTGGTTTTACTCAGATGAGCTGATGTGTTGGTTATTCCTGGCCAGTCCAACCCCCACCCAGGGCCACTCCAGCATCTTTTCAGCCTTCCTCACACTCTGTGGTTGTCAGCTACTGAAAGAAGTAACAGAAGTCACTGGGCTCAAGGCCTAGGGCCCTCTGGTGGACTAGCCTGGGCTTTCTTGACTGAAGATTGCTGAGATTCTTGAAGAAAATCTGAAAAAATAATCAGATCCTTAAGGTGGATGTTCATGGTGGCACGTTCCTGTTTTGGTTAGGAGGCCCTGATTGGATGGGTGGGAGAGACTTCTTGCAGTATGTGAGGTGAATGCCTGTATTGGCTAGTTTTGTGTGTTCACTTGACACAAGCTGGAGTTATCACAGAGAAAGGAGCCTCCCATGAGGAAATGCCTCCATGAGATAAATCCAGCTGTAAGGCCTTTTCTTTATTAGTGATCAATGGTGGGAGGGCCCACTGTGGGCAGAACCATCCCTGGGCTGGTAGACCTAGGTTCTATAAGAAATCAAGCTGAGTAAGTCAGGGGAAGCAAGCCAGTAAACAGCACCCGCCCCACCATGGCCTCTGCATCAGCTCCTGCCTACAAGTTCCTGTCCTGTGTGAGTTCCTGTCCTGACTTCCTTTGGTTATGAACAGCAATGTGGAAGTGTGAGCTGAATTAACCCTTTCCTCTTCAGTTTGCTTCTTGGTCATGATGTTTTATGCAGGAATAGAAACCCTGACTAAGCCACGGCCCACGCAGGTACAAGGTGATCTTGTAATGTGCCTATCACAATAGAGGAGTAAAAGTTAACTGGTCCTCCCCTGGGAGCTGGTGTCAAAAGGGACTGAAGAATTCCTGTCCTGAGGTTTGGAAATGGATGAGATCTGGAGTCTGAGGGTGGGGCTCAGGGACAGAGCTTGTGTTTAACATGCACAGAGCCCTGGAGCCATTGACAGCATCCAAAACACATCTTAATAAACATCAGTCTTGTGGTGCACTGGCACCCTGGGTGGGTAGGGAAATTAGAACATAATTCAGGGATAGAATTTTAACTCTTTAAGTTGGGATAGGTGATCGAGGACTTTATCGAAGTGACGACAAACATGAAGGATTGAATGTTCATTTATATCACACTTTGTAACTCACACAATTGTTATGGTTACGCTCAATTCATGTCTAAGAGAAGAGCCTTTCTTAAAAATTTGGACAGAAAAGGTGAGATGTTGGGGATTGATTCTAATGCTTTGAATTAATCCAGCCCCCCAAATCAGAAATCTGTGTATCCAAAAGCTAAAGGTCCTTGTCTCTAATTGTCTTTAGATTGATCAGTAAAGAGCTGGGCAGATTTAGTCTGGACTAAGGCAGGACATTAGATTTGCTCAGACTAGGGACTGGGAGAGAGGAAGGAAGGAAGGATGATTGCCATGACAGGGAAGAAGAAAGACCAGGCCTAAAGGCCCACCGACAAGTGAGAATCAGGGAAAATGGCCACATGGGCTATTTCCCCTGATTGTGTTTGGGGTAGCAGAGATGAAACCTAGATTTTAAAAGTTGTTAACTCAGGATTACCAGAGGAGAGTGTTTGCTAGAAGTCTGAAGGATTAAAAATGTCCAGCCACTGAGCTAGTCAAGGCATATCAAAATTAACTGCCCCCCATGTGTGTGTGATGTGTGTGTGATATGTGTGTGTGTGTGTGTGATGTGTGTGTGTATGTGATGTGTGTGTGATATGTGTGTGTATGTGTGTGTGTGATGTGTGTGATTTGTTGTGTGTGATTTGTTATGTGTGTGTATATGTGTGTGATGTGTGTGTGTGTGATGTGTGTGTGTGATGTGTGTGTATATGTGTGTGTGGTATGTGTGTGTATGTGTGTGTGTGATGTGTGTGTGTGATTTGTGTGTGATGTGTGATGTGTGTGTATATGTGTGTGATGTGTGTAATGTGTGTGTGTGATGTGTGTGTGTGTGATGTGTGTGTGTGTGATGTGTGTGTGTGATGTGTGTGTGATGTGTGTGTATATGTGTGTGATCTATATGATATGTGTGTGTGACATGTGTGTGATTTATGTGTGATGTGTGTGTGTGTGCACGCATGCGCATGTCCTTCATTCTCAAATCCACATAGCTCTTGGGCAACCCATCAGGAATACAAAGCGGTTTAACTAACTACCGCTACGTGGGTAGGGTAGGCTTTCTGAACTCCTCTCCTGACCATCACTTTGACGTGTGAGCAGGCTGCGCATGATGAAGGAGTGCTGAACCAGTAGGGGTTGCAGAGAAGGAAGCAGCAGGATTCTGGGATGTGGGAAACGGTGTCAGTGGCCACAGCGTCACTGGCGATGTTGATCGGACAGATGCCAAGTGACCTGAAGGTAGGACCTGGCTTTGGGGACAGGTGGTAGACGGCAGTGACCCCTTACTTGGCTATTATGACCACCTCAGGTTGCTTCATATTCTGTCTTCCTACTTCTGAACCTCAGACAGCCCTGTGATGGCACGTCTTCTCAGGGTTACCCCGCATCTTTTCAGCCTCTGCTTCCTGAACAGTGTGTAGACTGTGTTGAGCTCTCTGGGAACGCTGTGCAAACCAGGGCACATTAGGGTGTTATATCCCTAGCCTTATTCCAGAACCCCTGCTTTGGGCCTTTGGAGGGATTCTAGGTGGGTACTGGTGGCAGGAGGGATAAAATAGTGACACCTGTAGATGGTGTCACAATCTCTGCCTGGGCTCTGGCTGCCATGTAGTGGGTACTGCCCAGCCCACGCACATTCCTGCCAGCTACACTTTCAAAGGGCACCTAGGGAAATAAATGCCTGTGCACAGAGCCCTTGTGACTAAAGTGGCCAAGATGTCCAGATGGGGTCCAGGGTGCAGGACCTTACCCTGCTCTCCCTCAGGCAGAAGGGCTGCCGCAAGCCACTCCCCCGAACTCCTAGCCTGGCACTGGTTAAAATGTGATCCCTTTTATTCGCGTAATGGAGACGAAGTTCCCGGGTCTTTCGGGGGCATCAATCCAGAGATTTATTAAGCAATTTAAAATACTATTGTCTCTCACTTCAGGGTGAGATTGAGGGGTGTTGTTGCAGGAGTCAAGGCAGAGCGGCAGCCTCCGAGCCGGGAGGGGTCTGTACCTGGGACTCAATAGATATTCATGAACGTTCCCGTATTTAGTGCGGGGGAAATAACTTAATACCGACAGTGCGGCGGAATAATAGCCATTTCCTGGCTGACTCGCAGGCCTCAGAAAATGAGATTGCGGTGGCTTCATTTTTCTTGTCTTTTCCCGGGCGCGCTAGCTGCCAGCGCAGGCAGTGGATTCTCTCTGCATCTCCAATGAGCTGGGCTGCGGCCCCCACCTGCTGCCGCCCGCCATCTCAGACCACAGGGCTCATTGTCAACCCCTGCCTGCTGCGACCTTGGTCTGGGCTTCCGTGGTGGGTCACCCTGACTGGAGGGACTCAGTAGGCCACATACCTGCTCCATTTCGACGTCTATTTTCACTCATTCACTAATCTGTTTTCCCCATTCATTCATTCATTCATTCATTTACTTATCATTCATTCACCCACGCACTCACTTATTCATTAATTCCTTCATTTACTTGTTCACCATTTGAGGGTTCACCAGGCACTGGAAGCTGAGGGCACACACAGGATGTGTTTTCTCCTAAGTGGCTCTCCCAAGCAGGACAGTTCAGGAGTTACCTCTGTGAGTACCCCTCACAACAGGCTCCAGAAGGGGCTCTCATCCTTTGGGTCCGTAGGTGAGAACGTGGTGGTTTGCTGCGTGAGTGGAGAGCCTCCCCCACATCTGGGGCCACAGGTGTGGTCTCTCTCACACCCCTGGTAAGGTACAGAAGGGTAGAAGAAGGCAATGGCCTTATGCTGATCTGAGAGATGCTTCTCTCAGAGGTGGGAATGGCTGAGAGCAGCGTAAGCAAGGGGCGTTGAGAGACAGGAGGGTACCCTGGAAAATGACTGAAGCCTGTGTGTAGATGGAGCTTCTGGCTTCAGGCAGGAATGTGGATCTGTAAGGGATATATCCCATGAGCCCACCAGGCATCTCATCCCTCACAACCCTGAGGTAGCCCTGCCAGGACCACAGCAACAGTCTCATGCCTGTTGGCTAGAGTGGAGTTCAGCCAGTAAGACGAGCACAGAAGAGGAAAAGGGTGACATAGAAGGTCATCAATGGGTGGCTCCAACCCCAGATCGCTTGTGATCTTTCACCTCATCCCACAGTGTGAGTGGAGACGGTTGAGCAGGCATGGCAGGCTGCTGGGCTCCTCCTCTTCTTCCTCCTCCCCATTTTCCTGGTGCTCCCCGTCTCCAGTTCCTCCTCCTCCTCTTCCTCCTCCTCCTCCCCATTCTTCTGCTCCTCTCCCTCTCCCCTGAATCCTTATCAAACCTTTCAACATGTACCACCAATGTTACTGTGTTTGGGGCCACATTTCTCAGGTCAGAGACCCTCAAATCCAGGTGTCCTTGGCTTCTAGCCCTGTATTGATTGGTGGCTTTTTGCATGAGAGAAGCACCAGGTTCTCACCTATGGACCCAAAGGATGACACCTCCTCATGGAGCCTGTTGTGAGGTCCACTTGAAAGATACCCAGAGGGGCTAGTTCTGAGCTGTCCCATTTGTAAGAGCTTCTTGGGAGAGAATGCATCTTGTGTATGTCCTCTGCTTTTGGATGCTTGTGGAGGTGGTGTGTGTGTCAGAGTCTTTGTCTTGGCTTCTCCCAGCTTCTAGAAGCTCTGTACATTCTTTGGCCTGTAGCCCCTTTATTGATACTGCATGGGAGTTGAAACCAGAGCCTTCTAATGCCAGATGAGTGGTCCCTGCTGACGAGTACTTCGGCTTCCCCACTGAGCCTTCCATGCTGGCACAGGACTTCTTCTGACCCCTTCCTTCCCTCTCTACCATCTCCTCACTTACCTGACCCTGACAGGTGCTATATTGTTCTCCGGCTCTACCTGGTAAACAGAGTCACCTTGACACCCTCAACACCATGGTCACAGTCCCTTGGTCACTGGGCAGACAGTGTCATAGGCTCTGGGGACCTGTTCCATTTTACACAGGAAGTTTGGGCTTATATAAGTGCAACTGGGTTTTGACTATCTGAGTGCATATATGCAAATTATATATGCCATAAAGACCAATCAAGAGAGGGCTCTCCAACATGAAAAGGAGAGCAAAGGCATCTCAAAACCTGACTTCTTAACCAGGGCCTAGACTCCTTCTCACCCCAAGGCTGCAGCAGCCACAGGGAGTGGGCAAACATGGTAAAGTAGGGAGGCTTATATCTTTGCATCTCTGACTGCTGCCCAGGGTGGTTTAACAGCTGAAATGTTCCATCCTGCAGGAAGCTCCTTAAGCAGAAAGTAGCAAACCCAAAATAGCTCCAGGAAGTCCCTGAAACTGAATACATTCATTACCCTTCTCCACCAGAGTAAACAATAAAAGCCAGTAGTTCCCATCAGAAGAACAGAAGCAAGCTGTGAGGACCCTAAGACCCTAAGACCAGACCAGCTTCCTGGAAGAAGCCCAGACGAGCTAAGATGCCCAGAAGAGATTTAGAGCAACTGAGGCACCTGGAAAGAACACTCCAACCTGTTGAACTGCCTGCAGGCTGTGTGTGCAGTGTGCTCCAGATCCCCAGCTTTGTGAGCTGTTATCCATGTTGGGGTAGGCTTTGATGATACAGTTGTCCTTTCTGCTCCTGGAGGTAATCCCATTGGTAAGTATAAGTATAGATACATTTACATACAGATACATACATATACATAATATACATATATAAGGTATAAGTAGAACTCTTTGGTTCATCAGGTTGGACTTCGGTGATGTCCATACTTTGGTCTGTGGTGAGCAGATGTGTATGCTGTGTCTCCCCAAGAATAGTTTGTTACAGGGAACCCTGGGAGAGCAGCATGCTACATTGTAGCCTTCATTCTTCCTGCTGAGGCTACAGCTAGGAAGCTTGGGTCATGGCTAGGGATGTCCCATCTGCACCAAGAGACTCTGGTCACATCCAGTGCATTCCTTTAGGGGATAGTACACATGGCTGTCTATCAAAAGGCAGCTGGCAGGCACAGGAGCCAGAAAGCCAGGAGTGGCTGTACCTGGCCCCTCCCATAAGGCTGAAGGGGATTGTCTTAGGCATAGGCAACATAGGAACTTCCCATTTCCCCAGCCTGTTTTCAGTGTGTCGAAGGCTTGGACCATCAGGGATTGCATTCCTTACTTCCGTGTGACTGTTGGCACAGTATCTGACAGGAGCTACAGAATGGAGAACTTCCTACACAGTCCTGTACTGTAGAACATTTGTTATCAGTGCTCTAGGACCAGCTTTGACGGGATTCCCACTATGTTTAAAACCACGTGCCTGGGGTCGGTGAGATGGCTCGGTGTGTAGACACTGCCTTGAAGCCTGGTGGCGGAAACTCGATTCTCAGAGCCTCTGCGGAGATGAGAACTCACTCCATGTGGCTGTCCTCTGTCACACATGCAGCCGAGTGTCATGTGTGCAGCTATGTGAACACACATAATGATGGTGGTGATGGTGATGATAAAAACAATTCACAAGTCTATTTTGGTTCCACCAAAGTCTGTGAATTTTCAGCCCTTCCCTCTGTTTCCTCTCCTTTCTTTCTTCCTTTCTTTCTTCCTTCCTTCATTCCTTCCTTCCTTCCTTCCTTCCTTCCTTCCTTTCTTTCTTTCTTTCTTTCTTTCTTTCTTTCTTTCTTTCTTTCTTTCTTTCTTTTTCTCTTCCCTTCCCCTCTGCTTCCTATGTATGCTGTTTTTGCAACTCGGCACAAAGTTATCCAGGAAGAAGAACCGCTATTGAGAAAATGCCTCCATCAGATTAGCCTGTGGGCGTGTCTATATGGCATCTTCTTCATTAATGATGGATGTGTTAGGACCCATCTCACTGGGGATGGCGGTGCCCTTGGGTTGTATGTGAAAACAGCCTGGCCCAAACAAGGCATTGAGGAGCAAGTGCGTCCTCTCCAGGAAGTCTTCCTGAATACTCAACTCTGGACTGGCTTGTTGTCCCTTCTCACTATAGGACAAGGGCACGTGAGAATGGCTTGCTTCCGGTTGGAGCTGTGAGCCATACCCATATCTTGTCCTACCTTTCGGTGCAGCAGAGTACGCCAAGGACAAATACGGAACATCTGTAGGATCAGCGCTGTGGCCCCTTGAGGAATCCCTGGTGGACCCCACAGAAGCTTGAGAGAGTGGGAGGAGGCTGGGCCAGGCTCAGCAGCAGCTGCTGGAGTTTCCAGGGGATCGCCTACATCTCCAATGGCTTTCCCCTCCCTCCATCTTCCCAGCTCCTGGAAAAGGCCTGGGCCAGGGGAAAGGCACAGCCGGGGTTGCTGCGCGCTGCCTGGAAAGCCGTGGCACCTGCTCCAGCAGCCAGGAGCAGAGAAGTCTCTGGGTGCCAGCTCTTCCCGCCACGCTGTTTTGGAGGAGAATTTGGCTCGCTTTCCTCCTGCTGGGGACTCACAAAATCTGATTTGAAATCCACTCAAGTGTACATTAACTGACTTCCTCTTGGCTCGGGCTGAGGAGCCTATAATTAGAGCCGCCACTATGCCACTTAGTGGGTTTCATTCACACGAGCGGAAAGCGCACTTGCAAAGACGGATGGAGGAGCAAACTTGGGAGGGTTGCAGCGTGCCAGGATGGTGCGCAGGCTGACTGCCTTTCTACACGCAGATCTCGGCTGGCTGAACTTGGGTGGGACTGCCATCTCCAGGAGCCATTAAGCACACTGAGCTTGGTGCCCAAGGATCTTGCTTGAAGCCAGGTTCCACCCTACAGAAGAGTGCAGCAGCAGAGTCTGTTTCTGCGCCTGGGTGCTGTCAGTCAGCAAGCAGCCTTCGAGGGCTGTCGCTGCCATCGTTAAAACCACCAACAAAATGTTGTATATGTATTGAGCAAATCGACCCCAGGCTCTTCCTCGTGCATGACACTGTCTGTACTTGCTTCTCTCCCTCAGTTTTCTTTGACAGAGAAAACTGACAGCAGCTGCTAAAGTTTGGATGTAGTCTGTCCCTAGTGGTTCACACATGGAGACTTCTTCAAGAGGTGGGGTCTAGTTGGAGGTGATCTCCAGGACTGTCTTGGGAGGGGACTAATGCTGGCTTTGGGGAGTAGGGGCTCACGGCAGTAGATTCCTTCTCAAGAGTGAGCCTGTCCCTGCCTAGTGTGTGTGTGTGTGTGTGTGTGTGTGTGTGTGTGTGTGTGTGTGTGTAGCACACAGGTCTCCGTCTGCTATTCTGGGATCATAGCCAGGCACATGTGATACCATCTGCCATGTTGAGATGCAGCCAGAACACAGCACTGTGCGGTTTGGACTTTGGAGCCATCAGCACTGCACAGTGCCCAGTGTCAGTCGCTTGGTTATAGCGTCTTGGTGGACTAAGACAAGGCCATCCCTCCGCATTGCTGTGAGATCAAGCAGTATCCCTCATGCAGAACATACCTGCCACATACCACACTGCTATCTTCCTCATGAGACTTTGGTGACCCTGGGCAAGTCTCCAGCCTCAGTTTCCTGCTTTGTAAAGGTCCTACTAACTCTAAACACATTTTTGCTTTTTCTAAATAAACATTTAATAAGGTCCAAAAGTAGTTGTCTTGTAACTGGAGATAACCATTCAAGTGCACGCTCTGGTGATGGGTAACTCGTTGTTTTCTGTAGTGCTCTTTCTGTAGAGGACGGTAACAGCGCCTCGAGCCTTTGCTAAAGGGAACCTGCTAAAGCCTTGTTTGTGAGCAGGTTTTGAAACAAGACCTGACGCTAAGGGGCCATAGAGAGCAGGCACCAGCTTTCCAGTGTCCCTGTCCTATCTGCATTCTGCCCCCAGGGACTGGCTTCTCTTCTATCTGTGTGCTCCCTCCTGAAGGCCTGAGTTTCTGCTCTTCCAACCTTGTCTCTGGCCCTTCTTCCCTCCCGAGACCTCCTTCTTGGCCCAACTCCACATTTAGGCCTCTTCATGTCTTCAAATTCACTGTCTTCAGGATTCACCTGAGAACCTCCCTCTGAATGTCCTGCCTGGGCACGGGACGGCTCCGTCTCTCACCTACCAGGTCTCACTCCAAGCATTTGTACACCCAGAACCCCCAGTGTGACCAGTGACCAGCCAGTCTCCACTCACGTGTCCTTTCTCTAGAACTGGCTCATTGTCACCACCACCTGGTCACTGCACTGTTCACACCTCAGCTTCTAGGGTTCTGTCCCACCCGCGGGTATGAACTCAGCCTGCTGTTTCACACACATACTATATGACTAGTCCTGGACACACCATCGACTCCAGAGAGGCTCTCATCCCTTTTGCCCAGCTCTCCAGATACTACCAGTGAGAGAGGGGTGCCCACACTCCTGTGAGGAACCCCACAAGTATGCTCAGTAAGAGAGCCCAACAGCATGTTGGTTTCCCAGAGTGAACTGCAATAGGACTGGGTCCAGGTTTTCTGCTTAACTGTAGAAGGAGGAAGGAGAGGAAGTCATTTAGCTTTCTCTCATTTGGTAGCAAGCTAACACTCCTGACTTCAGATGGGTTTAACATTTTCTGTGCCTTTGTACATAGCTGTATTATGCACAGGTATGTGTGTGCATGTGTGTATGTGTGCATGTGTGTATGTGTGTGCATGTGTGTATGTGTGCATGTGTGTGCATGTATGCATGTATATATGTGTGCATGTGTGTATGTGTGCATGTATGTATGTGTGCATGTGTGTATGTGCACTTGTGTGTATGTGGGCACATGTATATGTGTACATCTATATGAGAATATGTACATAGATATGCCTGTCTGTGCATGCATGTTTTATGTAAGTGCACGTGTGCCCATTTATGTGGGACCAGAGGTCAACCTTAGATGTTCTTCACATCCACCTTGTCTTTTGACAGAGGGTCTCTGATTGACCCCAGGGCTACCTGATTAGGCTGGATTACCTGGGTCAGACAGTCTCCTGGCTCTACCTCCCAACCCTGGGATTACTGGTGTGTGTGGCATGCCTGGCTGTTTTGCCAGGGTTTGGGGGGTTAAACTCTGATACCGATGCTTACAAGGCACGTGCTGAAGTGCCACCACATCCTCTTTACACACTTTTAATAGACACATAATAACGGTCCATGCTTGTGGGAGGGGCAGTGTGATGGGGTGGTGAGCCACGTGGCTGTCACACATCTGCCGCTCCTCAGGTTTATGGTTTCTGCACAGAGGGCATTCAAAATCCAGACTCCTCATTCAATGGCTTTCTGAGGTATAAACATGGGCGTTTGGGGCGGTCATAGGAGAAAACAGACATGACGTTCCAGTTACCTCCCTGGTGTGTCAGAGTTGGATCTTTACAAGAAACAACTGAAGAAGCAAAGAAGTGGTCAAGCTTCAACCCTAGAAGAAGCAGTGTGAGAGACATCAGCACGACCTTGGAAGCCAGGGGCTACCACCGCCACCTTCACTGTACCCAGGGCTGTGTAGAGCAACTTTGAGACCCCTTAAAACAGTTTCTCACCTTGCGGTGACCCCCAACCACAGAATTACTTCCGATGGTCTTAGGTGACCCCTGAGAAAGGACCGCTAGACCCCTAAAGGGGCTATAACCCACGGCTGAGAAGAGCTAGAGGAAGTACAGCTTTGGGGATTTGGATCTTTGTTCAGCTAAAGCAAACTTGTTCTGGTTAGGGTTGACGGCGGCCTGGGGGATGCAATGGTGACTTTCACTGGGACCCTCCCAGTTACTTCCAGCTCTGAGACTTAATACAAACTCCAAGGGATGTCTCTTTGGCTGGGCTCAGATACAGACAGGGTGGGTGGCTTTCTCTTTTCTTATGAGGATGTTAAGCTTTGAACATGAACATTTTCCCCTCAAGTTCAAGTTTTGAACTCAGTCTCTGAGCCCTGGCACCAGTTTGAAGGTTCTGGGACCTGGCGGGTCACCAGGGATGGACCTTTTCTGAAGGGTGTACCTGGCTGGGTTTGGTCCTGTATTGTCTGTTTTCCATCTGCTGTGCTATGAGGGTTCACCACCATCTCCTGAGGCCAGCCTGCCTCCCACACCGGGGCTCTGAACTGTGAGCTGCTCCTGTCTGGTGCCGTCTTAGCCAGTGTTCTATTGCTGTGAAGAGACCCTGTGACCAAGCTAACTTACAAAGGAAAGCATTTAATTGGGGTCTTGCTTACAGTTTCAGAGGGTTAGTCCATGAATTATGGCAGGGAGTGTGGCAGAAGGCAGGCAGGCATGGTGCTGGAGCAGCAGCTAAGAGCTTCTATCTGATTTCTAAAAAGGAGGGAGGGGGAAGGAGGGAGGGAGGGAGGGAGGGAAGGAGGAAGGTGGAGGGTGGAGGGAGAGAGTAGGGAAAGGAGCAAGAGTGTGAGAGCAAGAGACAGATGGGGAAATAGAGACACAGAGACAGCGAGACACAGAGACAGAGACACAGAGAGACAGACAGAGACCGAGGCAGAGACAGGCTAGGTTTCATTTGTCTGGGCTTTTGAAACCTTACACCCTACCCCACCTCTTCCAACAAGGCCACACTTCCTAATCTTTCCCAACTGGAGACCAAGACACAAGCGTGGGGGAAATCTTTCTCATATAAACCACCACAGGCATTTAACTAACAGAGATGCTACCCTAACTACTACAGGGGTTCCAGCCAGGAAGGATTCCTTCTGTCTTCCCTCGACCCCCATACACCCCACCCACTCCACACACCCTGTCCTGGGTAAGCTGTCCTTAGTGTTGATGTTCTGACTGTTGGGGGCCCACCTCCCACAGCTGTCAGCTGGCTCACAACAAGCTCTTTTACCAAAAGCCAGAATTCAGTCTCTGTGCGGACCGGAACTTGGCATCATCCTCATTCCAGAAAGAGAGAAAAGAGGTGGTGGGCACCAGCTTTGGGGAGAAGCTGTCTTAATAGAGACACTCCAGGGGTCCTGGGGAAGTCTGGGTATGTGTCTCTCCTCCTCAATGGGGCGAAACAGGGCGGATTGTGTGTTCAAGTGGACCCCCAGGGGGACATTCTGGTGTAGGTTATTTGGACTGAGTGCTGGGATTTAAAGTTTGAAGTCCACCTGCTGATTTTTGTTTTTAAAAGATGGGTCTTATGTAGCCCAGGCTGGCTCCAAATTCACTATGTAGCAGAAGACGGCCTTGAGCTTCAGATCTTCCTGTATCTACCTTCCCAATGGTGCTGGTATTCCAGCAGACCACCATGACCAGTTTATGTTTGTGTGTGATGGATCCCGGGTCGTACATGCTACTCAGCCGTCCACACCTCTACTCCCAGGTGACTTTGAGCATGCTATTACCTGTCCCCACCTGCACTTTTCAGATGGAGACAATCTTTAGTTTGCTTTGGGGAGCAAGAGGCTAGAGCAGAAAATTCGGGGTACAGGGGATTCAGATCTGGGTGACCAGCAGTTGTCTGAGGTTGAGGATGAATTTGAATTCTGAGGGGCTCACAACGTGAGTGCATACAGGCCTTTCAACCTCACCCCACCCCAAATGGTTGTAGCCTTCAGAAATAACGGTCTCCAGACTAGAGAGTGGATGTTCCAGAGAGGCAGAGTGGGAAAGATTTTTCTCCACAGCACACAGCCTGAGAATGTGGGTGGAGGACTGAGTCTCAGCCCCGTACACTTCCAGGCCAGGGAGTTCTTTGTACTGGGGTGAGAGAGAGAATATGGCTGCTCAGGGTTAATAAGCCTGGACCCTGTAGCTAGGGTAGGCCCCTGCTTGAACAAGCTTGTGGGGACCCAGGAGTAGAGTGTGGTCATCTGAATACGCTTGGCCCATAGTGAGTGCACTGTTAGGAGATGTGGCCTTGTTAGAGGAAGTGTGTCACTGTGGGGGTGGGCTTCTAGAGCTCATACGTATGCTCAAGTCTGGCTAGAGTCAGTCTTTTCCTGGATGCAATGGATGAAGATGTAGAATTCTCAGCTCTCCCTGCCTGGATGCTGCCATGTTCCTGCCTTGGTGATAATGGACTGAACCTCTGAACCTGTGAGCCAGCCCTAACTAAATGTTGTCTTCATAAGAGTTGCCTTAGTCATGGTCTCTGTTCACAGCAGTAAAACCCTGACTGACACAGAAGCTGGTACCAGAGTGGGAACACTTGAAGACATGTTTGGTCTTCAGAAGGCTGTGTGTGTATGAGAGAGAGAGAGAGAGAGACAGAGAGAGAGACAGAGAGAGAGACAGAGAGACAGAGAGACAGAGACAGAGACACAGAGACAGAGACAGAGACACAGAGACAGAGACACAGAGACAGAGTATGTGCAGTGCGTGCAGTGTGTATATGCAGAATCTGTGTGTGCAGTGTATGTGTTGATGGTGTATGTTTAGTGTGCATTGTATGTGTGTGTGCAGTGTGTTGTATATATGTGCAGAGAGTGTGTGTGCAGTATGTGTGTGGACAGAGTGTGTGTATACACTGTGTGTGTGCTTATGGGCAGTGTGTGTATGTGCAAAGTGTGTGTGTACAGTGTATATACATATGTAGAGTGTGCAGGTATAGTGTGCGTGCAGTGTGTGTGTGTGTGGTGTATGTGCAGAGTATGTGCAGTATGTATGTGTGAGAGAAAGAGGGGATAGAAGAGGAGAGGGGAAGAGAGAAGTTGGAGCAGTTTGGATCACCAGAGAAAAACTATTCTTTCTAACTTCATATGTGAAGTCCATGTTAACAGTGAGCGTCCCCCCCCCCTTTCTGTCTCAGGTCTCTATTTTCAGGACCAGGGACAAGAGATGCAAGGCCCCTCCCCCCGTCACTCACAGTCACAGGCCACCAGGCTACCTACTGCCCCAGTCTTGGCTTTTGGTCTCAGTTCCTACTGTGTGTGTGGAGTGGAGCCCTTGGCTGTTCACTGGGCTCCGAATCCTAAGTAGATAATGAGATAAAAAAAAAAAAAAACCACAAAAAACAAACAAACACAAAGCAAAGGGAGTGTCACTCACAAAGCTGTAGACCACAGTGGCTTATGAGCTCTGTGACTCAACTTCCTGATACAGACACCCAATTACTAGTCAGTCATCCCCATGTGATCAACCTGCAGACTGGGAAGGGGTGCCAGGTTACACCCCATGGAAATGTTAAGAAAGATACCTCCATTATGGCTTCTCCTCAGAGAACTCTCACTTTATTACAGGGGTGATATTAAACAAATTAATGTATCAGTGTAAGAGATGGCTAATGGTACAAAGGGAGAAACCCTTCCCAGGTAAGGATAGTGGGTTTAAGTCCCATCTTGTCCCATTCAGGCCTGGCTAGTCCTAAGTTCACATTTCTCTCTCTCTCTCTCTCTCTCTCTGTGTGTGTGTGTGTGTGTGTGTGTGTGCCCCCGTGTGTGTTAGTTTGAATATACTTGGCCCAGAGAGTGGCACTAGAAGGTGTGGTCTTACTCGAGGAGGTGTAGCCCTGTTGGAGGAGGTGTGGCCCTGTGGGAGGAGGTGTGGCCCTGTTGGAGTGGGTGTGGCCCTATTGGAGGAGGTGTGGCCCTGTTGGAGGAGGTGTGGCCCTGTTGGAGGACGTGTGGCCTTGTTGGAGGAGTTGTGTCACTGTGGGTATGGGTTTTAAGTCCTTCATTCTAGCTGTCTGAAGCCAATTTGCTCCTAGCAGCCTTCAGATGAAGATGTAGATAGAACTCTCAGCTCCTCCTGCACCATGCCTGCCTGGACGCTGCCATGCTCCCACCTTGGTGATAATGGACTGAACCTCTGAACCTGTAAGCCAGCCCCAATTAAATGTTGTCCTTACAAGAGATGTTTTGGCCATGATGTCTGTTCACAGCAGTAAAACCCTAACTGAGGCTGTGTTATCTGAAGCTCACAGCCATGCCACCAAAGTCGCATCTCCCAGATGTTACAGTCTAAACAATGTTCAGATACTCAAGAGATACGGTCTCTCCCTCCAGTGCTGGGCACACTATAACCATAGGCTGTGAGTAAATCTGAAGATAGCTGAGCCTAAGTTTCGTGAGGGCAGAGGTCTGTGTTTGGTTTACATTTGCAAACTCAACACTGACATCTGTGTACAGCAGATTCACCATTTTTTTTTTTTTTTTTTTTTTTGATACAGTGTCTAGCATATATCCCCAGCTGGCCTGGACCACACAGAGATCTGCTTGCTTGGGCATCCTGATGGCTGGGATGGCAGCTTTGCAGGGATCCCTGTTTCTTGTGTGTGTCTGTGTGTGTGTGTGTGTGTGTGTGTGTGTGTGTTTCTGAGTGTGTCTCTGTATGAGTGTGTCTATGTGTAAATGTATGTATGAGCGTGTGTATGTGTGTGAGTATGTATGTGTGTGAATGTATGAGTCTGAGTGTGTGTGTTAGTGTGTGTGTGTGTTAGTGTGTCTGTGAGTGTGTATGTGTCTCTAGATATGTCTCTGTGTGTGAGTGTATGTCTCTGAATGTACCTCTCTGTGAGTGTGTGTATGAGGTGTCTGTGTGTAAATGTGTATATGAATGTATGTGTATTAGTGTGTCTCTGTGTGAATGATGCTATACTGGGGGAACAAAGAGGATCATGTTCTTTCCCTCTTAACTGTGGCAACTCGGGCTGGGTGACTTACCTCTCCTTGTGGCTGAGATGAAATCACTTGTCACAGGTATCTTGACATGCAAGTGTGTACAGGCAGAGATAGTGCAATGAGGCCTCAAGTAACCCAGGCAGATGGGGTGGGCTGCCTGGTCATCCTTGTCTCAGGGGGGCTCTGCTTTTCTACTTGTCTCTGTTACCTAACTGTGCAGTAGAGGCGAAAGTCGCAGGGTCCCCTTTTGGGAAAGTTTAAATAGTGGAAGCTAGCACAGACGTGCTAGCTTCACACCACGCAGCTGAGGGTTGCTGGGATATGAGGGAGACACTTACCCTCTTTGCTTCAGTGGGAAGCAGGGGGTGGTCGTGGTTGAATGAGGTATCATTCAAAGGTGCATAAATTTGCCATAATTACCACAGCACAAGGAGGCACCCATGGCTCTCAGATGAGGCTCAGCGGGAGGTCAGAGTGCAACCCCAGAGCGTCTGGGCTGATTGAGAAGCTGCACCCAGCGTATAACAGCTTCCTCCCTACCCTCTCCCCGACCCTCAGAGCCGACCTGTGTGCGGAAAGGCTTCAAGTGCTCTCCGAGGTGAGCGAGTTCCGGTCTTTGGGGCTCTGAAGTGGGTCCTGCAGACATAGCCAAACCACGTGGTTCCGGTCTTGACCGCAGCGTGATCAGCGGTGGGAATCTCTGTCCAAGTCCTGTCCCGACACTTCTGAGCCGCACTTGTCAGCAGGGTGCACCCTACATGGTACCTGCACAGCGCATGGTTTCCTTTAGCTTCTCGTGTCATGGCCAAGAAAGTGAACACATGGATCATGGTCGGTTGAGATAAGATTCCAACCACAAGAATACAAGGAATGAAACCGGGTGGGAAGAAAATAGACGCCCCTCTCCCATGCTCAGAGTATCAGAGGGTGGCGGACAGGGATCATCTAATTCAGAAGTCTTCTCTTGTCCGCGTTGCCTGAGACAGGGTTGTCCGTAGTCCGGTATATGGTATATATGCTGGTATGGAAATTTCTGTGTAGCTAAGGATGAACTCTGGTCCTCTACCTTCCCGGTGCTGGGATCTCAGGAATAGGCTACCATGTTTGGTTTTATGCAGGACTGGGGATAGGACACAGGACTTCATGCATGCCAGACAACTCATACCACGTGAGCCATATTCCCAACTCTTAACCTTTTAATGATTAAGAGACCCAAAGTTCAGAGAGGGGCATGCATTTACCCAGAGGCACTCAGCACATGATTCATATCTTATACCTGGAGTCCCTAACTGATTTTCCAGAGATGTTCCCCTCCATACCATATGCCCTGAGTTTAAAGGGCCCTTAAAATCCCCCCGAAGGAAGGCAGCAGATTTACAGGTTAATAAACATTTCCAAAGAGCCGTTGAAAAACAGACTCAGGTAGGATAGGAATTATTTATTCAAATTAACTATAAATTAAGATCAACCTAATTTAGCTCTATTAAAATGGAGCAGCTCACCTCCCATTCGGAGGGATTTGTGCTAGATGCAAATGGGATAAGTTTCTAAACTTCAACGGTAGGTTTTCATCTGCGTGGTTAACTGCCGCAGGACGGCCTCGGTTTTAAAACCAGGAGCAGAAGGAACGGTGATTAGTTATGTAAATAACGTGGCATTCTTGTTTATAATTAGTCCAAGAATAAAATAAAATTCACGCATGTCACAGGACTAATTTTCGTATGCAAATGAAGGATCAAAATTATAAGCGGTAATAATGTGGTTTGAGAGACGAGACACTCTGGATTTATTAGCAGGGCGCAGGTTCTTGCTGATGGCGGCTGATGTTGGAGTAGTTGAAAGGTGCTGGGCTTGGAAAAGTCCCATCCAGCAAGACCAGGAAAACCTACCTGATGCATTTTCACCTTTCTTATACCACTGACGCCCACAAAGGAAAGTGGATTGTCACATGACAGGAGAAGGGTTAACCTAGACTAGGAGGACTCAAGCAGATGAGGGAATCCCAGAGGAGAGGGTTCAGGGAGATGGGGGACCCTAGACTAGAGAACCCAGGGAGATGGGGGTCCCAGACTAGAGGACCTAGGGAGATGGGGGCCCAGACTAGAGGGTTCAGGAAGATGGCAGAGCCCCAGATTAGAGGGCCTAGGTAGATGGGGGACTCTAGAGGATCCAGGGAGATGGGGGACCCTAGACTAGGAGGGCCCATGGAGATGGAGGACTCCAGACTTGAAGAGGACCTGAGGAAACAGATGACTAGAGCAGGTTGTCCTCTAAGCTCTGACATCTATAAAGCACATGACTTTGATTGGGCAACCTGTGTCCCATCTCTCAGCCTCCAACCTTTAGGATAGAAATTCCTTCCAGGGTTTTGAACCCTGGTCCTGTTGCTTGTTAACTACAGACTTTCTTCTTGTCCTCTCTGCCACATGTCTGGGAAGAGCCAGTGATGTTCTTGGGTTCAAGGCTGTTGAGTGACTTTGAAGCAGGACATAGACAGTGCAGGCTTGTCCGACTCTACTGGCTGTTTTTGTGTCAATTTGATACAAACTGGAGTTATCATAGAGAAGGAGCCTCAGTTGAGGAAATGCCTCCATGAGTTCCAGCTGTAAGGCATTTTCTCAACTAGTGATCAAGGGGGAAGGGCCCAGCTCATTGTGGGTGGAGCCATCCCTGGGCTGATAGACCTGGGTTCTATAAGAAAGCAGGCTGAGCAAGCCAGGGGAAGCAAGCCAGTAAGTGACATCCCTCCATGGCCTCTGCATCAGCTCCTGCTTCCTGACCTGCTTAAGTTCCTGTCCTGACTTCCTTTGGTGATGAACAGCAGTGTGGAAGTGTGAGCTGAAAAAAACCCTTTCCTCCCCAACTTGCTTCTTGGTCATAATGTTTTGTGTAGGAATAGAAACCCTGACTAAGACATTGACCATCACATCTTTGTGTTGTGCTGGGCTTCAGAGCAGCTTTGAGTCACTCTGGGAAATAGTCCATGTGGTACCATTGCTCCGTAAGTTGCAATGAAAAAGTCACAAGAACCCCTTAAAAGGCCAGAGTTACTGTTTTTAAAGACAGCCCTCGAGAGTCTTTATTCTGCACCGAGGATCCAGGATTCTTCCTGGGGGAGGGGGCGGGGAAATGAACTTTGTTCTAGGAAGAGATTTATCAAGACCAACTGTGTGGATGGGAATTCCAGAGGTGCTGTGCTATTCCCTGGGCCTTCACAGACCCTTGGAAGGAGACATCCATGTCCAATCTCACTGGGCAGTCAAACCAAAGAGAAGGCATGTGCTCTCTGTGAGCTGTCTGTGTCTCCTCTAGGGGCACCTCCAGATGTAACAGCGGGCAGCTTCAGGTTCAGCTGGCTCAATGGTTTCTTGACTCTCACAGGGAAGCTGTGCCCTGCGTTAAATGCTGAAATGTGCACAGGAGCTCGTAAAGGACTGAAGGATGGAAGGGTGTTGGGAATACAGGGAACAGTACATGCAAAGCAGCACAGTATGAACATGAAACACACATACACACACACACAACCCAGCACAACACACCATATCATTCTTAAGAACAAGCAGTAACCACCGTGACTCCCACGGCTATGAGTGGTGAGCAACTCCCCCAGACGCTGTGCCTCGGTGAGCTTTTTCGGCCCCGGGATGCTGGGTGACTTCCTGTTGCACGGGGTGTGAGGATTGGTGGACTGCTACAGCGTCCTGTTCTGTCGAACTCAGGGATGCTCTTCTGTGTCCCAGGGGGCCAACCTGGCCATGTGTGAGAGAGAAGTGTAGATAAAGTCACTCGTTTTGTTTGTTTCTCAAGTCAGATGTGGCTGGGTTTGAAGGGTTGACTCTGGGTAAGGACTCTCAGAATGTTCTCTGGCAGGGGCTGCCCCCTCCCCAGATTCTAAAATCCTATCAGAGGGGAATACAGAGTGGGCATTGCACAAGGAGATCCTGGGATGTGGTGCTTATGACTGCCAGGCTTAAGACAGACAGGAGAGTACTCTAACATGACACCCCACAGTGAAGGAAATGCTGCCATGGCTGTTGGTGGAACAGCCACAGGGGGATGCTTTTTTGCCTTCCAGGTGCTTCTTCTCAGACCCCAGCACCACTGTCTCTGTGTATAAATCCATCCAAAACTAGAGCATGACCAGGGCCCTCCTCCTAAAGAGTCACTTACCCTCCAGGAGTCTGCCCACCCAGAGGCAGGAGGCACGGTTGAGCTGAGAGCAGGTGTTACTTTCTACGCTGAAATATACTCTTTACAGTTCCAACTATATCACAGACAATGACCCAACAGCATCAGAGCTCCATGTCCCCTGGCCCAGTATACAAATCATGTTCTCTTCTCTTCTGATCTGGCCTCTCAGGGCCAGTAAATTTGCTCAGTTTCAGGGACTTCCTGGAGCTATTTTTGGGTTGTTTCCTTCCTGACCCTAAGAAATGCAAGATGGACTCCCCCAACTTGGTTCATCTACCATTTTACCCCACTGTAAATGGCCTTAAGCAGCAGCGCTTTGAGATGGAGGATTTGAGTCTGGGAGGAGCTGCTATGAGCAGCATGGGGGGGTCAAGAAGAGCCTTCCCTGCCCCTCGTTGTTTCCCCTTTCCCGTGTTCCTTATTCTGTGCAGAGCCCCAGACCTTGGATGGTGCGATCTGCACTCAAGGCAGGACATCTTGCTCCAGTGATTCCTTTCCACACACACATCCGAAGTCCATCTCACGAGCGGACTGCTGACTGATTCAATGAGTTCCCAGGAGAAGGCTGTGAGAAGGACATTAATACTTTATTCCCGAGGATCTAACAACTCATACTCACAAACGCCCCCACCACATGGTGGGGCTCCCACCAGAGGCCAAAGACGTTGAAACTCCAAACCTGAGCAATATAAACTTTGTCTCCTTATAAAGTTGGCAGTCTCAGGCATCCTGTGATAGTTGAGGTAATAGCTGTCTGACAAAACAAATGTCTGAATGAGGATTAGGAACACATCCTAGGATTTGAGAGTTTGTGGGGAAACACAGCACATTGCTGCCACACGCACCATTATTGGGTAAACCGTCTTGATAAGCCAAGAATAACCAATGTTGGCAAGAATGCTGAGGTCTGGGGCCACCTTGTGTTCTGGCTTGAGAATGGGTGGGCAATCTGCAGCTCCCACAGATGCCAAACGCACCCTTGTTCTGTGAGCATCAAGCCTGCTTCCTGATGCAAATTCAACAAAACCACTCAGATATTCACCAGGAGACTAGAAGCAGACATTGACAGTAGCCTGTTCCCTGTGGGAATGCAATAGAAAAGCAAAGCCCCCAGAGGCCGACAGACATACGCAGAAACGTGTCTGAGTTGCACAGACATAGTTTCGAGTAAACAAAATTGAGACACGAAAAAGAGCGAGTAAGAAAAGCCATGTGAACAAATCCAGAGAACACCCCACAGACTCCTGTCTGTACCCTGGTTTCCAGCAGGGGGCACTGTTGTGGTAGGTTGGGCAACTCCAGGAGGAGGAGCCTCACTAGAGGAAGTGGCTTTCAGGGGGCGGGGCTTGGGGGTTTGAGGCAGAGCTCAGCTTCCTGTGCCTTCTCTACTCCTGTCTGCAGAGATGTGAAGAAACAGGTGTATGGGCTCCTGACATGGCCAACTGCATCTTCTCAAACCTGAGCTCCAGTCAACCCTTCCTCCTTTAAGTTGCTTCTGTCGGGAGAATTTTGTGATGACAACCAGAAAGTAACCAAGGTGGGATGCTGTCCTTCGAGGCAGCAGCTCAGGGGTCTGAGAGCACTAGGTACCCGTGCCCTAGCCTTCTGCTTAAAGCTCGATTCTCAAGCAGCCGTCTACACACATCATGTGTACCTTTCGAAATGGATGCTGTACCTTCATGCAACTCATTGGAAAATATTTACGGGGTCTTGCTATGTTCAAGGTTGGCTTGACCCGGGTGTGTAGAGAATCTGGGAAGCCTGAGTTCTTGCTATGTGCCTTCCCTCCTGGGGAACTGCCTGGCCCCTCTGGTGGCCCCAGGAAGGGGCTGCTCATGTCCTGTACTGGAGACTGGCCGTTCTATCCCTCGTTGCTCCCTGTGAATCTCTGCATTTCCTCTCGAGACGCCTTCCAGCACTGTCCAGGAGCGGCGAGGTTTCCCCGCCTTTGCCTCAGCCTCCTGTGACCCTACAATAAGAGCAGCTGAAATCGTGTTAGTGCGGGACCCTCACAGCCTGGGACACCACGGCGTGTCTGAGTGTCATCTAAGGAGCCTAGCTTTCTAAGCCAGCGAGCAAAACTCCGCACACTTTCAGAGTAATTTAACGTAGCCCTGCTGTGGCACGGGTGATGGCGTCTGAGGGTCATTATCTGGGACTTATTTTATGCTATTTAATGGGATGTAGTCAATTCCCAGGGACAGGGCAGAGCCCTGCGATGGCTTCCGCTTGTGTTTAACTTTACAGCTTCCCTTGCCAACTTCCAGCTGAAAGTGGCAGAGGCTTCATGAGTCATGAGCCCGCCCACCCCCGTGCATTCACAGCGTCATTCATTCTTTGCAAAAAGTTCAAAGTGTCCAGGCTTACTTGTTCTCGCTTGGGGGCTGGTGGGAAACGGAAGCGGGCTCTCTTAGTTCCGCCGGAAAACTCTGACTTGTGGCTCCTGTGCCACCCCGTTTTCAGCCGCCGAAATCCAGAACGGACTTTTCTCTTGAAACAGAAGACAGTGGCGAGCGAGGATGCGGCAGGCCCAGCCGTTGGGGTTCTGAGCCGCTCAAGCCCCTCTATTCCAACTGGCTCCATGATTTTCAGAATAAATGACTTCAACCGCCTGGTAGTCAGAAAACACACATGGAGTCAGAACTTTGATGAGACTGGTGAAGACTCACAGAAGTTGATGCTTTTTTTTTTTTTTTTTTTTTTTTTTTTTTTGAGCACTCTATGTGTGCAAAGTCCACACTCAGTGCTTCCAAGCATCACGGGCCTCAACCTTTTGCACTACTTTGAACTAGTTACTTTCATAAACCCCTTCTGGGGGTTGGAAAACTGAGGCACAGAGAGGTTGAATAATTGCTCAGGGCTACAGAGCTGGGAAGAAGCTGAGATCTGAGTCTCTAAGCTGGACGTTGGTGATACTCACGTTTAACCCTAGCACTCTGGAGGTAGAGGCAGGCTACAGTGGGAAACCCTGTCTGGGAAAACAAAATGCAACACAAAAGATCCAAGTCTCTGAGAAACAGGTCCCGAATGTGCAGGGTCCAGGGAAGACACTGCCCTTTGCCCCACCTGCCTCTGTGGATCGTGGGGTAAGAACCCACGAGACTTCACGCCATGGTGAGTGTCACCAGATAGGAGGAGGATGGCGGAGGATGACTTAGGGGCAGGAGCAAGGACTAGAGAGAACCGGATCCCAGTCAACAGATTGAGCCGTTCCCAGGGAATGCCACCCTAGACTCATGGCTGTGAGAACTCCAAAGGGGACCCTGGCTGCCGAGGGCAAGTGAACCAATAGGAGAACTGAGAAGGACACCTGTGGGCCTGGACCAGTGTAGACAAAGGCTGGGGATGCTCAGAGTTGGAATCCCTTCAGGTTTCCCCCCTCCCTGGCACATCAAGTCTTTGTAAAACTAAGCATGTCCTTGCTGACTAAGGCCAGGCAAGGCAGCCCAGTTAGGGGAATGAAATCCATAGGCAGGCAACAGCTTTAGGGATAGCCCCTGCTACAGCTGTTGAGGATTCACATGAAGACAAAGCTACACATCTGCTACATAGTATAGGGGGGCTAGGTCCACCCCGTATATGTATTTGGCTGATGGCTCAGTCTCTGGGAGCCCCCAAGTACCCAGGTTAGTTGACTCTGTTGGTTTTCCTGTGGAGTTCCTATCTCACCCACCCCCATCATCTCTCAATCTTTCCCCTCACTCTTCCATAAGACTCCTTGAACTCATCCAATGATTGTGGGTCTCTGCATCTGTTTCAGTCAGCTGCTCAGTGGAGCCTCTCAGAGGACACTGATGCAGGCATGACAGAGTATCATCAATAGCGTCAGGGATTGGTACTGGCTCACAGGAATAAAATGGTCATAGGAGACAGATGGAAGAAGGGAACTGGGTGAGAGAGGGGACAGGAAGGGGAATGAGGGGGTGAGGATCAAGTGTGGGGAGACACAGGAGAGAGGGCCAGAGGGCTGGGAGAATGAACGGAAATTGACAGCTGGTGGGGGTCAGGTGGGGGGCATTTCTAGGATGTGCCCGAGACCAGGGAAGGGAGAGGCTCCCGGGATCTGTGGGAGTGACTTTAGCTGAGACTCAGTGGTAGGGATATGGAGCCTGAAGTCGCCACTTTGTGTAGCCAGGCAGAAGCCCCAGTAGATAGATAAAGACACCAAACCACTCATAAAACTTTCTACCCAAATTTTGTCATGTCTACAAGAAACGCAGGGGCAAAGACGGAACAGAGACTGCAGAAATGGCCAACAAATAACCAGCTCAATGTGATCCCTATTTTTACTGACAGTTGCTCTCCCAACAAATGTGGGTTGACTTTGCTTGTGGTTTGGACTTGCGTCTATGTCCCTGAGGGTTAATGAGTGAATACCCTCCAGTCTTTGGCCACGTGCCACACATCTTCCCGGGTGTAGCTCTTGATGTTTCCGAGTCCCTAGTTTCTCTCTCATGTCTCTGTCTCTGCAGGGAAGTGTGTCTGTGAACACACTCTGCTGTTGGTCTTTTTTGCTTTTGTTGTCTGTGAGTTTCAGGTTATAAACAAAGTGTCTTTGTGTCCACCGGTGTCATGGTTTATTTTCTCTGAACATTCTGTTTCTGGGTCTCATGTTTGCTGTCGTCTGTTTGGACCTGACTCTCATAGGTGGCATGAGATGAATCCACCGTCCTTCTTCATCTTGTGGACAACCAGTTTCCTCACCATCACTCTCGAAGAGTCTCTGCTTTTCCTCGTGTGGGATCTGTGGCGAGTAATGGTCCAGAAATAATGTGTGGTTTGATGGCTGGGCTGTCCGTTCCATTCTGCTAATTAACGTGTCGATTTTTACGCCGGTGCCACGCTGCCTCAGGCACTACAGCTTTGGAGAGTATTTGAAATCAGGAGTTCGGTAAGCACCTTGCTCACTGGCACTGGAGGGCCTCACACTTATCAGGCAAACGAACAAGCCTCTGCCACGAAGCCCTGCTCTATTCATTTTATTCCAGAGTGGTTTAGCTAGTGTAAGATCCTTTCTACCCCCCACTCCATGGTTCCATAAAATGTCAGAAATGACTGTTCTATTCCTGTGGATTTTTACATGGATCTCTAGATTCCTTTGGGCAGTGCAGAATTCTGAGAAGTGCTGACACTATTTCTTGATGGACATGTTTCTCTACATACATGTGTTGTCTTCCAGCCATGTGCCATGCTAGGGGTTCCCAACCTGGGGTCGAGACCCCCTTGGGGATCCAGTGACCCTTTCTCAGAGGTTACGGATCAGATCTCCTGTATATTGGATGTTTGTATCACATTTCATAACGTTAGGAAAATTACGGTAATGAGGTAGCAATGAAATAATTTTATGGTGGGGGGGGTCACCGGAGCATGAGGAACTGTACTGAAGGGTGGCAGCCATGGGAAAGGTGAGAGCCACTGCTCTGTACCGTTGATGTCTCTGCCACATCTGTGCTTAGATGCACTATGTACCGATCACAGTTTTACATGCATGTGTGTGCGCAGTGCCACAGTGAATCCAAGCACTTTCACATGCGTGTGGGCACCATGCGTGCATGTGAGGGTCCGAGGGTCTTGCTTCAGTGTTCCTGAACTCTTTGAACTCTCTTATTTACTGAGACAGTGTCTCAGACGCTCACTGGTTCAGCCAGTCCTGCTAGCCACCGTGCGCAGGGACCCCACCTCCGCCTGCCACTGGGATTATAGGCCCCTGCCGCCGAGCATTCGTGTGTGTTTCTGGGATCTGAGCCCTGGTCCTCATCTTCTGAGGCATCACCCCGGGCCCCCAGTACCATCCTGATGATGTTGCTATTAAATGGAGCTGATGTTGGTACCTTTCCCTAGCGATTTGCTGACAGTGTGAAAGAGTGGGGAAAGACTCAGTCTTATATGTTGGTTTTATGCCCTGAAACTCTCCAGAACTCATCTCCCAGAGCCCATTCCAACAGACTAGGGAACTCTTTTGGTTTTGTTTTGTTTTTATATTTTTGCACGTCGTCAGCAAACAGTAGGGATCTTGCCTCTTTTTTCCCTCTCTATCGAATGCCCTCTATTTTTCCCCTCTGTCTAACGGCTACAGTTGGAACTTCTAGAATGAAAACTTGCATGAGAGTGTCAGGCGTGATAATTTTAGGGGTTTGGGCTTTCCCACACGGCCTTTATCTGTTTGTTTATTTGTTATGTGCATGTGTATGCACACGGGCCACAGCTAGCATGTGGAACTTGCAGGACCCTGTTTTCTCCTATGCCCTGTGGCTCCTGGAGTCGGTCTTGGTAGTAGATGCCTGTCTGCTGAGCCACCTTGCTGGCCCCACATATGACCTTTCTTGTGTTGTGTGTTTTCTTCTGTGTTTCATTTACTGAGAGTTTTTGTTTCTTCTTCCCCATGTTGAGCCTCGTTGTGAGGTGCCTGCTGTGGTGAGCGCAGGTTGCCTGTCCTTCACTGCTAACGTAATATGTCTCACGTATTGATTTTCGTTTGAACTGAGGGGCTGAGATCTTTTGAGCAGTTACCACGGCAGAATTGTTCTTGGCACAGAAGCCTTAGGGCTGTGTCTCTGCTTGGCCTCCCTGGCTGCTCCTTGAATAACCCACTGTGCAAAGTGAGGATGGGGAGTCCCAGAGGACAGCTGCCTTCTTACTGCCTCCAGGCCAGGACAGCAGAGCGTGGGTTCCTCTGCTGCATTGCTTAGTTATGTCTCTTGTACATGCCCTTCGGTCGAGGTCCAGCGCGGGTGTGTGGGAGGAGTCCCCGGCTTGGGTCATTCTGTGTTTGGACTCAGGTAGGGAGGCAGAGATGAGCTCGGGGTGTAGCAGGAAGGAGCTCATTGTTGGGCTGTGTTGTCCTGCCTGGTGGCTCCTCTCCCTTGCTGTCCCTTCAGATGATGAAGGGGAAAGAGCTCGTGCCACAAGGA